>NC_090923.1:909563868-909866898 GCF_040938575.1 Ambystoma mexicanum | reverse complement strand
TGCTGAGTTATGGGCATGCTAGAGGTGTGTGCAATGGAAGCATATGTCTGTCTGCACTTGCTCCACAATAGGTGGTGGTAATGGCTGAAGGGTTCCATGTAATAATGTCCCCTCAAAAATATCGCCTTGCTAAAAAATCGCTGCAAAATTGCTCTTTTTTGAGGGGACATTATTACATGGGCCATGCGGGGTACACCCCCTCAACCTCCAAACCCTTTTTTTCTTTCAAGGGGTGTGTGTGACAGCCCCGCAACCCCTGCCCCCCTGTCCCTAAATATATGGTCACCTATATAATGTCATATCAAAAACGAATGAGCAAGGTCAGGTCAATCTCTGCTGAAGATTAACCATTGCTACACCCTGAGTGGGTGGTCACAGAATTCTCATGAAACTGTTCTTCTGCACAAAAGGGTTTTATTTTGAAGTGCAGTGGTGTAGTAATACACTGGTAGTTTTAAAAAAACATAGGACATTCACATTTGAGGACATACAAAGTGTAGTAGCTAAGTACGAATGATCAAGTAGTCAATATTTGAGACATCTACTTGTACAGTTTGTTCATTCTCTATAGGTTCCTTGGGAAGGAAGCTTAGAGAATTCAGTGGAATCATAAACTGGTGGGGGGCCCATAGAGTGTGGGCACAATCAAGAGTTGAACAACAACATATAATACATGTCAACACAACAGTGTTTTGGCTATTTTGCGTGGAGCTAGGTGAGCTCTAATGGTGTAGGCCTTCATCAGGGCAGGAGTGTCTTTACGAGTGGAGGGTCCTATGCGGTCGAATCCGAGGAGCTTAGTGGCTCAGATTATGAGGTGGAAGGATCCACTTCTTTAGGGTGCAGTCGTCATCTTGTCAACAGGCGCGGTCACGTCTATGGTCAGTGCATTCAGCTGCCAAGATCGTTGAAGCAGCAGTGTGAAGTCTCGGATGTCGAGGATGCAAGTACACTTGCATCCTCGACATCCGAGACATCACACTGAAGGCCTACACCATTAGAGCTCTGGTTTTCAGTGACAATGACAGAGGCACATAGCAGGTAGACTTCTAGGCAAAGGGATTGCTCACACTAATGAAACCAGTTGGGGTTTAAACTGACAGATGCAACTAGGAATTTGTTTGGTAACGCACACAATACACAGACAAATTCATTTTTCAGCTCACAAGGGGAATAATTCTTTTGGGGCAACACTTTAATGAATATAATAATTAAATAAAATCACTAGGAACAAGAGTGTTGGTTTTGAATTTCAAAAATCCCGATCTGTGAATTTCAATGGGGGAATTAATTGATTTACTTGCAAAAATACTAAGAATTTACACAGACAAATGTGGGGTTTTCTTAATGGTGATATGCTAACATATACAGGCAAACAAGAGATTCTTCTATGGGGTATTCAATGGGAAATATTGGATGCACTGCTACAAAATGAAGGGTTTATGCCATTTAGGGCTGGGGTTATTGCTACTTACATAGCAAGACTTTGTTTAAGATTCAGGAAAGCCAGCTGCATCTCAGGACACTCTGGAAAGAAAGGGCAAGGGGTCTCGTCACGCCACTCTCAAAGATGGTAAGGTTCTGCACCCATCCCTATGCCCTCCTTTTCTGTCTCCCCGGTTTTTGTCTGTGTCTTGAGCCTTTTACAGTCCCCCTTATTTGCAGAAATGACATCACTAATTTTACAATCTAGGAGGAGTATCCTGTAATTATCCCTGCCGCTAGGATTGGACAGTTACCATCCCTCTCGCAGCCCCAAGTCAAGATTGGTTCATGGGAGGAGGGCACCATCTGTCTTTTTTCATTTGTCATCATCCTTTTGTTCTCCTTACACCTTTTTGCCAAAAACTAGTTATCATAACTTCATAATTGTACTAGCCAATGCCATATAAAAGATATATTTGGTAGTAACTGATCATGAGGAATTAGACAAGCCGACCACCTGATGTAGCATGGCCATGTGTCACATTTTTGTCATTTTCATAAAATGTACAACAGTTATGAATATGTAAGTCATCAAGCATGTTCCTAGTTCCAATTTCAATATTTTCACCCATTCTCATACTTGTCACATGTTTAGATCAGCCAGAAACGTAGTCTAACTGGCCATTACAGTTCCCAGAGTCACAGGTAAATACAATTTAAATCCCCAAAGCCGCTTGGAAATTACATGAAAAATGGCATAAAATTGAAATCAATCCTCAGTCTAACAGCTGTGCAAAATGCCTAAAACGAGAATAGTCCTTTAATATTAATTGGGAGTGTCTGCTCACCATATGGGAGGGCTCCATCATCCCCCACAGCCACCTGTCCCCCTAGGCTCGCATGTGACCAGAGTTTATTTTTATGAGTCCCTTTGAAGTAAATGTGGGCTCTTTTGAAGTGGGTGCAACAAGGGCTCACACCTTTTTGTCCTGATTTAGCCAAGGATTGCCTTCTTTGAAATCTCTACTTTCGGCCAGTCTGCAGAATAAGGAAGTTTGACGCCTCTAGCAGCATCACATTTTATTGCAGGGTTGTTACTGGGAGGTGCGACATCCAGTTGGAGTGGGATTTTTCATTGTGCAGTTTCTGCCTCCAGCCAGAACAGGTTTTTCCTGAAGTAAGTGTCTCTCCAACTGTCACTGGAGTTCTGTGGGGGAACCATAATAAGCAAAGCTTTGGTCAACCCACACATCCTGTTCTGCTTTCCTGACATTTTTCGGTGAGCAGTGATATATTTTGCCTTTGTGGATTTTTAAAGCCGTTTTTATCCCTAATAGCGCCAGCGTTACCGCCCAACTCGTGATGAGGCCCAGAATGTTTCTTTAACTTAAAATGCTCCTGTTAACTTTTACCATTTGGTTTGTTTTTAAATGGATTTGCTCAAAAATCCAACGTTCATAAATCATCGTCATCAGAGTTCACTGCTGATTTTTGTTCTGATTACCCATGCTACCTTTCCTTTGTCTGATTGTGTATTCAGGTGGTCACAGTTGGTCCTATCGGTGTTAACAGCTGCTCATAGATGGATGCAGGTGGACTCTGGTGCTCATATTGTTGTTTGCATGTGACTGCAGTTGTTGCAGCTGCAATCAGGCCATCCTATTGGTCTTAACAGGAAGGAACAGGTGGTCACAGATGCATCGAGGGATCATATCAATGCTAGAAGGTATCCATAGGAGTATATGGACTCGTGTGGTGCAGCAGTTAGTTGCAGATGGCCATCTGCTGCATGTGTTGTATTTTGCTGAGTGAAAAAGAAAGTTCATATCAGGTTCCCACACTACTTAGCCTAGGCCACAGGCCCTGGATTGACACATAGGGCCGGGATGATAGAGGGCCTGGGGGGTTAGGCATAGGGCGTGGGCAGAGGGGAGACTCGCACAGGGGGAGGGGGGCCACAAGGCGCCGTCACCTGAAATTGCCGTGGCAACATTCCAACAAACAGGTGGCTGGGGGATAGCCAAAGAAAAAGATGCAAAAAATCAACAGGGGCCGGGGGAGGGCCCAGACCCCAATAGCATAACAAAGGTGAGGCAGGGAATAAAAGGAGCCACCAGGAAGGGATCAGCACAACAAAAAGAAAGCTCGCCCAGTTTGGTAAAGCTTTCTGGGAAGGAACAGAGCTTGTTTTGTTTTCCCACCCAACCCACCCTGAAGAAGGAATTAGTGTATAAAAATGCCAGGTTGCAGGGTCGGTACTGGTAAAGTCATAGGCTGCACGTGTCTAAGGAGAGGATGCCAATTGGGTTGAAAGAAAGGAACCAGCTACAAATAGAGGCAAAAGTCTGGCTTGCAGGTAGGCAAAGGAAAGGACTTGCCGACAGAGGCAACGCTTCCCTCGCCTTGTATGCGGTGTGTCCAAAATGTTAGGCAAAGTTTGAATGCAGTACCCTCTAGGAACACTACACACAACTATGACTACAGGTATAGGCAACCCAACCTTTGGTATAAGCTTGTACTACACAGTTTTGGTAGTGTGTTGAGCAGCTAGGCTTATCTCAAGAGGGGAAATGTGAGCTGCAGCGGAGGTACACAAAGTTTCACAGTTACAGGTGTTCAAATAAACTCCTACACTCAAGATTTCTTGCATAAACAATTCATAATTTATTTATCAGTTAGTTATAAAGCCTTCTTCCAAGGGAGCAATAGATACTAACACACAAATACACTTCAATACTATACACTCTGAGTTTCTGAATCAGACAAGGCACTTTTGGGATGGCCCACAGACATAACCTACACCCACAGGTGACTTCAGTAACAAGGGTGCTGGGGACATTAATACCTTACTGTTAGCATTCAGAATACTCTTAAAAAGTAAGTAAAGGCAAAGGTTATTAGAACACATGAAGTTACACATCTTCATAAGCAGGGCAAATACTTTCAGATAGCACTTAGAAGAGTCATTCAATTCAATAGGCTAAGCCAAAGCCCTTTGTATAGGATGCAGCACTTCAGGTAAGTAAATGGAAAGATCTTTGCACAAGTTCTTAGGAATCTTTGGTAAACAGAAGAATCAAATGTAGGGCCACAATCTGATTAGACTTGTGAGTTGCAGAAGTTACAAGCACTTCCACAGCAAGAGGTACGTTCTCTTAGATTTGTTTTACCGTACCTTGATAAAGAAAAAAGGTGCATCTGAAGACTTCTGTTCCTGTGCAGCTCTGCAGATCTCACTGTTCCCTGGCCTCAGTCGTGTGGACAAGAGGGAGGACGTCGGGGGACTCCTGCACTGTACTGGCACTGTCAAAGCTGGCAACGGGCAAACTTTACTTTCAGTGACTGTTTCGCATTTTCGGAGGATCTCCCAAAAGCTTTAGGCCAGCTTACAAGCAACGCACACAATATAGTGTATTTTTTGGTCGCACCAACTCAAAGGGAGAAGTCGTCCTTGCAGGGCTTCTCTGTCGATGCGAACTTGGCAAGTAGGCACTGCAGCAGGGCTTCACCGGGAAAACCAACGGTCCAGGAGTTGCAGCAGGCGTCCTCTTCAAGCTCTTCGGTTCCTTCGTCCACTGGTTGACTCTTCCTTCCAAACCAAGAGATTCGCCTTTTATTCAGTTCTCTCCCATTCAGTCCAGACTAGCTGTCACTCACCCAGCAGGGTGGCTGTCCTTGCCGGATAGTCCACCAGCCCACCACCACAGAGTGCATTTGGGTCTCCTAGGAGACTAAGCACAGGGAGTTTCGGGCACCTCCCTCACTTCCTGCCTACCCTAGTCACTCTGGAGCCAGAGGTGGGTTTCTCTCAGAACCCTGCCAAAGGCGAAATGAACAAAGAGACCAAACCTGGTTTGGCGCGCAGAGAAAAATTCTAGAAGGACCTTTCCACAAAGACCTGGTGAAAAAAGACCATTTTAACAAGGATGGCTGGACGCAATTTTGAAAAGATGGCTCCTGCATTTAACGTTACCTGATCCGCTAATTGTGGCGTTAAATGAAAACTCTGGTACTTCAAAATGAAATCACTGCCACCAGCCAGTCAATTGAGGAAAGGATAACATAAAAAATGTTACATGAGCATTTAGACACAGGTGATACTAAATAATGTAAGTGATTTCAATCCGGCACTTCACCTAAGTCAATGCCTAGCATGGGATGCACAGCTGAAACTCTTAATTATTTATTTGTGTCTATAAGTTCTTTTATTTCTGAACGATGTACCACTTATATGACTCCCCTCTCTTTTAACCCCACCGGTCACACTGAACCAGGAATCAGGCTGGTTTGCAAAGTTAAAAATATTTATTTATGTATTGCACAATATATATTTATCACACTATTTTGATGGGTATACAATAATCACTAATGGGGTGATGTTACACTAAACAATCTCTTTAATCACAAGGAGTAATGATGGGCAAAAACAATGCAGCACAGGATTAATACTTTTGGGTGTGTTCAATCGAATGGCAATGTGGTTAATATTTCCCCTGCACACTCTTCAATCCCCCCAATATGCAATATGAAGAAATAGAAAGAGAGAAAACATGTTTCAGGAATGCAGAATTCAAGCAAATGTATCAATCCCAATTTCCCCCCAGCAAAGACCAAAGAAAAACAGAATTGATTGGCAAACTTCTCAAAAATGGTTTTAAAGTCGACTTGGAATGAATTGGTAAAACACTGAAAATGGTTTAAATCACTGATATTGTTGAAATTCTCAGGGGAGCCACTTTGTATGGGTTCAGACAAACACTAGCAATGATTTAAGAGTGATAAGCAAGTTGCAAACTTAATTTTGAGGTCGGGTGCAATGAAAAGCTATTTTACACGTTATAGATTTGAGCCAAACGAAAAATTTGCGGCAAAGTTTTCCGCGCGCGGTAAGCATGATTGCGGAAAAACTATAAGCATGAAATATGAAGAAGTTATGAACATTTTCGTGGAGGTCTTTTTTTTCAGATAGAGGCAAAATTGTAAAACAAGGATGCGCTTTTAAGATACAAACAAGGTTTCTTTACACTATGGATGGACTATGAAGAAACAAACTACACGACACCACAACCACCAGACCAGGATGTCCCTGATCAGGTTTTTGCCAGCCGAGACGCTTGCCCTCTTCAGAATAAATATATGGGCGCAAAGAAGATTTAAACAATATTATAACAGAAGGATTATAGGATAAGAGAGAGAATTCCGGCAAGACAAAAAGGTTTCTAACAATACAGTTCAGGATATAAAATAGATTTGATTTGGATAGGGATGGCTATGGACAGTACATAGGCTAGTGACAATCCTATACTATGGATACTCACTACCAATGTTTTAACTGGAATCGTCAGGGATCTGGTCAAGGATTTTTCTGGGAGAGACTGCTGGGCACACCGGACTGGACGGGTCAGTGATCAGCAAGGCCCTTTGGACACCGCACGGCAGGACTGGATCTGCAAGGGCTCTCTGGTCTGCACAGCACGGCACCAGACTGGGATTTAATCTGCCCTTCTGGTTATGAAGATAATTCTTTGACAGGCAAGCAGTTACAGCACAGCCTGGCTGCTTCTTGGTTTCCCCTTTAAGTTGAGGGATGGGTTCTGGAAGTTAGGCCCAGCTGAAAGTGGTTCAGCTATGCTCTGGAAATGGGCCTTTCTGCTTGCAAAGTTTTTGGAGTCCGGAACAAGGAGTATGGATGGATCTCCTTCAAAGTGCTTCACCAAATTCAGGATGGTGGGGGGATCAGTGTGTTTTTCTAGGTCCTCAACTGTCTCTATTTATGTATTTCATAAAGGGGTGGGTATGCTGAATTATCCTAAGCTCACCCCCTAGGTAGTCTATTGGCTAAAGTCTGCTCTCTCCCTTGATTGGAGGGGAAAACAGAGTGTAATCATGATGATGCGGTTTATGAGGCAGGGAAAACCTTCCTTTTGCCTTTTGCACATAAAATCTCTTTTTGTATAATATATCTTTACATGTGTACAATCTTTATACCAATGACATACATAGATCACATATTTTGTGGAGCAAATATTCTTCCAAGCTCCATAGCTGTGAGGCCTTGGGTCTGGATTAGACAATTTTTTACACTTTTTATCCGGGACACAACATCTAATTTGTCCACAATTTTGTACATATGTACACATGATATCTGGGCATAATTATATGAGGTTTCATCCTTCTGATATAAATACAATTGCTACAAAACCAGAATTTTCACTGTGCCTTCTCAGAACATCGCACAGAGTTCTGGCTCCTTTTAAAATGTGCACAAAAAAGTCACATTCACAATGCTGTTAGTTCTCTAATTTTTACAAATTTGCACAGTCCTTTATCAGTCTTTTCCAAAAATATGCTTTCTGTCCATTGAGAATCAACAAAAATGTCTATCCCCACCTCCATTCCTATCTTGTAGCTCAAGAGCAATCCCCACTTTCTTCCTCTGGCAGAGGCCACTGTTGACACTTACAATCTGCATATCCTTTCAGCCAAGGAAGGTTCATTGTCTCCTCCATGAGCAGCAGCCCAATATCTCATACCCTCTTAATGAACACCTGAATGTGAGTTCCTGGCCTTTGGTGGGAAGTAGGAGAGATGCCTTTTGTTGGGGGAAAGCTGGGGAAAACTGGTTTGGTGACTCTGAGTTCAGCTAAATCCACAGTCAATTTATAACATTTTTCTTAATTTAAAATAAAACTTGCAATTTATAATCAAGCAGCTAGAACTCTGATTCCAGTCTCTAAACCATGGAGATTAAATAGTTACAACCTATGTTCCTTTTAATGACAGGTCACTTAGATTTAAGACATTAGATCTTAATGGTGCAAATTTGCAGTTTAAATGCAGGCTTGTGAAACAGTCACAGGCAGCCGCTGGTACGGCGCCCATATTTTGACAGATTTTCACAGGAAAGCACACGTTTTACTGTGGATATTTTGATGATAGATTCCACTTTTCTTGACATTGTGGGTTCATATTGATTCCTTAAATAAAGTGGCGGGTAACACCTAGCAAAGATATTGGGTGTTTTCTGATGTTTTGGACTGGCATTCTGTATTTTCAGCAACCAAGAAAAGGGGGTTTAAGACCAATTTCTGGGTTTCTTGCAATAAAGCACTGCCTTTCCTGCAGTGTTCCATTTTTACCCGGTAGGCAGCCCAGTGACAGGTTTCAGCAGTGATGTCTGCTTCCACCACTGACAACAGGCAAAGTAGATTTGGCAGCCATCTTTTCCGGTTTCAAAGCGCAACTTTTCATAGGTTTTGGCGCGCATAGGGCTTTCGCGGCCATTTTGCTGATTCTGGTGCCACCAGCACACAGGGATGTCGCATGGCAAAGCCTAGTGGGTTAAAACATCCCAAAAGCCCCCCCCCCTCGCGATTTGACTTTTGACCGCCCGTCAAGGGGAAGTCGCGAGATTGGGATGTTCAGTTTTTTCCTTTCTGGTCCAAATGGCAAAATTCATCTGCTTCTCCCATCAGTGGTGGATCGACAGGTTCTCCTCTCTGGTTCCAGATGAGAGTATGGTGCGATACCCCGGGCCCCTTGGATCTTTCTTCCAGTCCCTGAGTAGTCCTCCTAGGTACTTAGGATCCATAGTTTCAATTTCTAGGATGACAAAACAGAGCATATTTGTAGACATTTCCCCACTACTATTCATGTAGTGGGGCAGACGCATACATTTGACAAATGATGACAATCCTTTCTATTTGCAATTTATAACTCATTTTCAACAGGTGGTTCAGTTTTATAGTTGGAATTCTAGGGGTCTGGAAGGTCCCACTCTGGGTTTCCAGATGAATCCTCTAGTTGCTGCAGAGTGTGCCTAGGATAGCAACACTTCAGTTGGTTGATATAGACCCACTTATCTTCCCCTTCTGCCAAACTGCCTTTGGAGATATGGATTTTGTAGGTGACTGGTGAGATTTTGTCTACAATTTCAAAAGGTCCCCGCCAGCTAGGAAGAAATTTGTGCTGTTTGGCCTGGTTCCTTTGGAAATTGTATAAGTAGACCTGGTCTCCTATTTGGTATTCTTTTCTAGTTGTCTTTAGGTCATAGTGGGTCTTCATACTGTCTGCAGATCTTTCTAGATTTCGCTGAGCATAGGCAAAAGCATATTGAAGGTGTTTTCTCAGATTTTGAACATACTCATGAGTTGTGGAGGCATTTATCAAAGTCTGCTCTTGGGTTCTGTACAGCAGATGCTGGGGAAGCACCATCCTGCGTCCAGTCATCAGCTCAAACGGTGACCTTTTCATTGCAGAAGAAGGGGTAGATCTGATGGCCATCAGGACAAGAGGTAATCGAATGTCCCAACTTGGCCCCGAATCTGCCACAAACTTTTTAAATATGCTCACAATTGTCTTGTTGTATCTCTCAACTCCACCACTAGAGGCTAGCCGGTAAGCAATGTGTAGTTTCCTTTTGACCCCAAGTATCTCCCACATCTTTGTCATCACTTCGCTAGTGAAGTGACTACCTCGGTCTGACTTGATCCTTTGGGGTAGTCCAAAACGCAAGAAGATGTGGTTGATCATCAAGGCAGCTGCTGTTTCTGCCGTGCAATTTGGGGCCGGGAGACATTCCACCCATTTAGTGAACAAGCATGTCACGGTCAACATGTACTTGTACCCCCTAGAGGAGCGAATCACGGGCCGGATAAAATTGACTTGTAAATCTGACCAAGGCAGTGTCATTCCCCTCTTTTGGAGAGGCGCACGGTGTGTGAGGGATGTTGGCTGAAATTGTGCACACACAAGACACCCCTTCAAGAATTGGTCGAGGTCCTGCCCCATGTGTGGCCAGTATCCAACCTCTCTTAAGATTTCAAGTGTTGTATGAAACCCCCGATGACCGGCTGTGGCCGCATCATGGGCGTGACTTAGCATCAGACTTCGGAATGAGGTAGGGACCACCCACTGATCATGACCAGCTATGGATCTCCTTACCAACAAACCGTCTTGGATTCGGAACATTTTTGGACATTTCATCAACACTCTGAGGTCCTCTTTCCCAATGTAATCAGTATCCGTCAGGGGAAAGTTCTCAGGGCCCTCAATGTGTTAATAAAACTTACCAATTATTGGATCACCTTTTTGAGCAGTAATCAAATCAGCATCTGGGGTCTCCTTACTCCATTGTGCAGTTGAGAGTTCATTGTGAGCTTTTGGCTGGGACCTAGTGATAGTAGTGACCTGGATTTCCCCCAACAGGGACTCAATCTCAAGTAGATCCCCTTGGATGGCTCTGGTTTTGGCCAGCTGATCAGCTTGGTCATTTGCAGTTTTTTCTGGTCCCTCTACTTTAGAATGACCCTTGATCCTTTTCCAGTAGATGGTCATCCCATTCGAGGTGACCAGATCATCAATATTTTTGATTAATTTTCCATGTTTTAATGGTTTGTTATTAGCACATAGCATGCATCTGGTTTTCCAGTTAACCAGGTGCTCCATGAACCCGTTCCGTACATAATCCGAATCTGTGATTATGACCAGTTCGTGGATTTGGTGTTGGACAGCATTGAGGATGGCTTGATGCACAGCCATCAACTCTGCCACTTTACTACTTCGGGGACCGATTTTGTACCCAGCAGAGGGTTTTGGGGCATCATTCACTGATGCATTCCCTACGTCGGCCACAAGTTCTTTTTCCCTGTTGTTGTCACCATGGTAGGAGCATCCATCCATGTAGACAGTGGGCATTCCCTCACACTGGTCTTCTTCATAGTCTTTGTGTGGGGAATGAAGGTATGCCTCCATGTTGTCCTTGATTTTAAGACTTTTTTCCTTGAGACAGTTTTCTCTGGCACAATCATGCAAGTCAGCCAGAGCTTGCGCGAGGGGACTCTTCTTGTTTTGGCCATATTTGACCTCCACAGGAAAGCCTTGCATTGACAGCATCCAGGAAGTAATTCGGGAATTACTCACATTTCCGGCCCGGATCCTGTCACTTTGGAGATATTGCAGAGGTTGGTGTGGAGTCTCCACTATGATGTGTTCCAACAGGATAAACGGTCGGTAATTCTTCAATGCCCACACCGTTGCCAGGAGTGCCTTCTCACAATCGTTGAATTTTTACTCGCATAGGAGATCACTTTATTGACCTTGTCGTGCTTTTGGTGTAATACTGCAGTCAAGCATGTATTAGAGAACCCTGTCTCCAAGAAGAACTCCTTGTTTTTGACAGGATAAGCTAGGCAAGGCGCTTGTGAGAGGCTTCTTTTGAGTTGTCTTACTGCCTTGGCTTGTTCTGGACCCCATTCCCACTTGACCCCCCCTTCAAAAGATGAATCAGGGGTCTTGTGATCTCTGCGTAGTCCTAAATGAACTTTCTGCTGTAATTAGTCAGTCCAAGGAGGCTCCTTAGTTCCTGCAGAGTTGTGGGGTCTTTCAATTTCTGGAGTGCTTCCACTTTCTTTTCCTGAGGACAGAGACCCTGAGGAGTAATCTCATGCCCCAAGAAATTGACACGGGTTCTACAACACTGTGCCTTTTGAAATGAGAGTTTTGCTCTGGCTGCCCTCAACTGTGTCAGAACATAACGGATCTCCGCTATGTGTACCTCCACAGTTGAGCTTTTGATGAGAACATCATCTACATAGGCCAGGTTACCCCTTTTACCCAGGTCGGGCATGGCCTTGTGTAGTAAAATGTTGAATTCATTGTCGGAGTTGATGTATCCGAAGGGAGTCCGGGTCCATGTGTACTGCTGCCCCCCGAAGGTGAAAGCCAGCTTGTATTGGTCCTCCCCAATGACAGGTACAGTCCAGTACCCATTGGTTAGGTCTATTGCAGTGAATACCTGTGACCCCTGGATCTGGGCCAGCCCTTGGTCAGTGTAGGGAAGAGGCCATCGGGAAGTATGGACCCGTTTTTTGAGCTCCCTAAGGTTGGCGCAGGGTCCCCACTGGCCGTTTGACTTCAAAATCCCCAGCATCGGATTATTAAAGGTGCTGTGGACTGGACAAATTATCCCACGGGAATTAAGGTTCTTAATTATTTCAGTATGGGACTCCAATGATGCGAGAGGCAAGCGATATTGCTTCACAAACACTGCAGTCATGCCAGGGTCCGTGGGAATTATTGTTGTGTGGATGTCGGTGCGGCGACAGTCATATGAGTCCACCGCAAAGAGATCTTGAAAATCTAAGGAAACTTGTTTCAATTGTTGCTTTTGCTGCAGAGTCTCACAGGCATCAGCTAGGTTGACTCTCTCTTCAACCATCTGCCTGAAACCTGGAAAGACTTCCGGTTTTGCTATCTCAGCAGCCTCCTCCAGCTGGGTGGAGAAGTCCCTTGTCAAAGTGCTGATTTGGACTGGTGGCTTCAGGTGGGGAAGGCAGTCCTCGCAGACTTGAAATATCACCTCATGCCTCCTGCAGTCACAGGTCACATCATCCTTACCATAAGGGCAGGAAGTGTACACCAGGAAATTCCGCCCATGCCGGGTGAAGATCCTGTCTGGTGTTGTGTCATCGTCGCTATCACTGTCAAAACAGTCCTTGGGAATGGGTCCTAACAGTTCATTACCTAAATCAATGGAAAAATGTCGGTCATCAACCGCCATTCCAATAATGGGGCCTGCGGCTAGAGTGATGCTCTTTAAGTCGCTGTTTTCCACCTCTATTGGAATGGTGTCATTTTCTATGTTGACTAGTGGTGTTGGGTTTACCCCCAACCCTTGCTGTTGGAAGAGAGCATTAAGATGGACATGGGCGTCAGGGTTTTTCAATTTCTGTCCTCTTTTAACTTTTACTTCCAATGAGAATTGTTGAGTCCTTTCTGGGATGGTGACTTCCTCTCCAATCTGAATTTCCACTGCATAAGGCAGCAGTTGAGCTGACCTAAATGCTTTCTTTGGGTCCTCAAAGGCCATGGGATTACCCACTAATCGGGACCAAGCTTTGAAGTTTATTAGGTCCAAACTAATGGCAAAGTGATTGAGAATGTCACTGCCTAAGTAAAATGCAGCAGGGACATCTCGCATGACCCAACAACTATGGACTATGCTCTTGTTGCCAATGGAAATTCTGAGCATACACCTGCTAGGCAGGAGATGTTTGGAATTGGGTGTTTCCAGGTCCATTTCCCATTTGTCTATCAGTTTAAATGTGGGAATGGCTGGATCTTTTGGGAGTTTGCGGAACATGGCTTTGCTGATGAAGTTCTTACCGTTGTTCACACACACTCGGGCGAGAACAGAGTCCTTCCCTTCATTTAACTGAATGACTATGAAGAACAACTGATTTCCAATTTTCTGAAGATCAGCCAAGCTTTGAGCTGATTTCTCATCTTTCTGGACTATACGAGTGGGATTTTCTGATTGTGAATTTGTAAAGAATTTCAGAGTGTTTCCTTCCAGTGTGGAATGCCACCTTAGACTGGAAGGAAGGTTGATTTTCAGAAATAGAGAGGACCCCCATCACCAGTTTGTTGTCCTACTGCAATTACTGTCATGTCTGGGATTTGGTAGTTCTGGAAGTGAAATTCTATTTGGTCAGGTTTTTGCTCAACCATGTGGCATGTGCCGTTTAAACTAACATGGTTGACACTATGTTTCAATTTTATTGGTCGGTTAGTCTGGGTCCAGAGGACCTTGTTTACACAATCTATGAGGGGTAACAACCTTTGCAGGATGTCTTTCCCTAGTAAACAAGGGGTGCCCTCTTGAGTCACAACTATGACCGGGTGCTTCACCTTGTGTCGCCCAATTTTAATATCCAAATCTGCAGTCCCCTCGACGGGAATTTCCTTCCCTTCAATGTTCTGAAGTGGTCCAGGAAGAGGGGTGAGAGGAATTTGGTATTTCTCCCCCCTTCCCGAATTCAGTTGATCAAAGGCCCTTTTTGACAGAAGGGTAGCTTGGGATCCCGTGTCCACCAGTGCCAACATTGTACACTGCCCCTGTATTTGGACCGGGGAATAAAATCTTCCCTCCTTCTCCTCAAGGGGGCAAAGATAATGTACATTTTTGGACATCTGGTGGGTTAGTTTCTTGGTTTTGGACACTGACAGGAAGGGGTTTTGGGCAGGATTCTGTTTGGAGTCTTGGGAATCTGTAAGAAAAAGGTGACAGCTAGATATGGGGAAGTTTTGGGTTGCCCTGGTTCTGGTTCTGAGCTGCCCACCCCCCTTTTTGGAGGAAGTCACCCGGATGGGTTTGAATCAGGGGATTTTCATGCTGATGATTCTGGTGTTGGATGATGGGCGGCGCTAACTCAGTCCCCACATATACCTAGTCTGGATTTGGATCCTTTGGGACCCATTTTTATTTGGGAGGAGTTCCCCCTTCTCTGAAGGAGAAGATCCTTTTTACAGGCTCCTCTGAGGATCCCTCTCCTTCAAACTGGAAGACTTGTTCCTCCTCCTCAAAATGGGTCTTTTTTGGGTTCTTTATTTCTCCTACCCCCCCTCTGCGCCTTGGGTTGCAGACTTTTAGGGGCAGGAGATTTTGGTTCCGGTTCCTGGCTTTCCAGGGGCTTTTTACAAGTGGGGAAGGAAGCTTCCTCCAAGGCTTTACACCCCCCTTCCTTTTGTGCCTCCTCCCTGGGAACCGATGGGCTGTCTGGGTTCTTCCCCCATCGTTGCTCTGGAGCACCAGGTCCTGGGTTTGAGGCATTCTGCGCCGCCATGCTCATCTGAGGGTTATGTTGAGCCCTCAGCATGCAATCCAGATCCTGTGCCATGTTTCGGACCTGGCGCTCTAGTTGGGACACCCGCTCTGGCTGGTACGGGGTCCTCATGTCTCCCCTGTGCTGATCCTGGGAAGGGTAGCTATCCCTTCTCCCAAAATACCCTGGGTTAGGAAAGTTTGGGTACCCCTCCACCCTTGGCCTCCCATCTTCCGGATTAGGCTGTCTGAGCTCAGGAAATTGGGGATAGAAGGGTAGATTGTTTTGGGGGTTCAAGTTTGGTGGGTACCTTGTGAAGAAATTCTGTCCGCTATTTGGGGGATTACTGCCCTCCTGAGGGATGTGATGAAGGAAGTTCCCTGGGTTAGCAGCTGTTTGGTTGGATCCCCCCCCCTTGGGCTGGATGAGTCCACACATAACCCAGGATGGGTCTATTGCCCTTGTAGCGTGGGCTGATGTAGTCAGGGTAGTTAGGGGTCCCATTTGTGGGGTTGCCTCCCTGGCTCCCTGTTAGTGATTGGCCCGAGGGCCTTCTGGGTTTGGGGTTGTTTTGATTCTGTGCGGGCAGGTTTCTAGGCCCCCCCATCTCTAAATCTAAAATGGGGGCAACCTTCACCTCTGCCACCTTAGCAGCAGCAGGGGTGTTGGTTGTTTTGGGGCTTTTGGGACTATTTTTGTTTTCCACTGGCTTTTGCACCTCATAAATGCGCGTGGCTTGTTCAATGACCCAGTCTAGTGATCTTTTCTCGTGAAAGTCCTTCACTAGCTGGGTCATGATGTACTTAGGGAGGGCATGGAAGAAAGTATTTACAAACTCTTTGCTGTCAGTGTGCACCCTCCTAGTGATCTGCGCAAAGGCACGATTCAACTCTTGAACAAATTCTTGTGGGGCCTGATCTTCCCCACATTGCAGATTATAGGCTGCCTTGCGAGCCTCCTGAGGATTCCCGTGCACAGAAAAATGCTTCATGATGGCCGCCCTATAGGTGGACCATCTGGAATGATTCTGATCCTCCAGCCCCGCAAAGAAGCTGGAGTACTCGGGAGAAAAGGTCCACTTTACATATTGAAAACAGCTTTGGCTGTCCTTCAAATGGAAAGTCTCCATCATTTGTTCAAAGAGCTCAAGGTGCTCCCAAACCAAATATTTTGCATTCTTATGATAGGGCGCGATGACGCTCCTAATCGCTTTGATTTGTTTTAGGGGATCCTTGAGCATGGCCCTTTTGACCTTGTTGGCTTTTTTGGTTCGGGTGACCCTGGTCCACTCATTCTGAGTAAATGGTATTTTTGAGGATCCATTTCTCTGACCCTCCCCTCATTGGAGTCTCCCTGATCAGAGAATATGGCCCTAGAACTTGGGAACCCATACCCAGATGCCCGCCCATCCATTCCTGGGAGGTGCTGATCTATGAGCCCCATATTCCTCATTGGATTGAAGTCTGCCATCCCAGTGGCCCTTGGCTCATGTGCGCCAGTGGACATGGGGGTGGCAGAGTCCATGGGGTTGAAGAGATGAAAGCCTCTGGTACTAGGGTTCCTGAGGTTATTCTCAGGTGTTTCCCTTTCCCAGTGGACCTCATCTCTCTCAGCCCCTGCTCCCTGTTGTAATGCGAGAACCTGACCTTTCTGTTCCTATATCAAGGCCTTGCTAGTCTCTATCAATTGTTCCTGCATAGCTACCTGTCTGTGGAGCCTGTCATTTTTCTCACAGAGAGCCTCATTTCTCTCTGTGCTTCCTGTGTAACTTTAGAGTACTGGGCCAATTGTTGCTGCAGGAGGGTTACCTCCTGAGTCCTGTCCTTACTGGCCTGGTCACTCTTTGCCAGAGCATCTTCCATCCTCCTGGAGTGCTCTAACAGTTTTGTGTAATCTTTTTGGAGTTCACCCAGTCCCTGAAGGGCCAGGTGATTTTCTTCCATCTTATCTTTTAAATAACTGACCTCCTGGCCTAAGGTGTCCCTTTCCTGAATAAGAGTACCCCTCTGTGCAGTCAGGTCGTCTCTTTGTTTTTGGAGTGCACCCGTTTTCTGGCGCTCTTCATTAAATTCTGCCTGGGTGTCCAGGTCTTTGAGAATTAATTTATTATTTTCTTCTATTTCTGGGGCTAGGTGGTTTTGCAGGGTGACTACCTGCTCTGTGCATGCCCTGTTAAAATTTGTTTGCTGTTCCAGCTTTTTCTAGCTCTGCAGTAGAGAGTCCAAACTTTCTTGGCACTCTTTCTGCAGCACCAACACTTTGGTATCCTGTTCTACCTTATCCTGCTGCAGGATATCCATATCTTCTTTTATTTTTATCAGGTATTGCCTGGTTTCATTTTCTGATTCATGGCTCTTTTGTAGCCTTTGCTCTGCAGAGTCCAGATCAGTTTGGGCTTTTTCTAATGATTGTAGTAGCTTGTTTGCCAGATCTAGGTTTTCGGCATATTGGTCCTGTATTGCTCCAATGTGGTAATACAGATATGCCGCTATTTTGGCAATCTTACATTGCTCTTCTTTTACCTTAGGGGCCATATACAGTTCACTCAGTGCCATATGTAATGGACCCTGATCTTGCCATATATTTAATCCTGTTGCAGTGGCCTGTTCTTTAATTTGCTGCAACCAAACATTCTGATCCTGCTAGGTCCATTCACCCCTGACAAATAATTTGTGCAGTGTTTGTTCCTTTGCCATATTGATTTCTACCAAGGTCGCCATTCTGGAAATATTAATTTCCTTCCTGACTTACGGGAGTTTATTTTATTTTTGCAAAATAGACTAAATTCCTTACTGCGTTCCTATTGAGGGGTGCTTTTCACAGTGTAACACAGCGTGGTAGCCCAACAAGGTTTATGTACCCCGTTAGTTAGCACAATGTATTAGACTGTCACAAGTGGTATGTCTAATTCGGAAATCCCAGCACAAGCCCCCAATCTTGTAAGTGATTTCAATACGGCACTTCACCTAAGTCAATGCCTAGCATGGGATGCACAACTGAAACCCTTAATTATTTATTTGTGCCTATAAGTTCTTTTATTTCTGAACAATGTACCACTTATATCACGCCCCTCTGGTTTGCAAAGTTAAAAATATTTATTTATGTATTGCACAATATATAAATATATCACACTATTTTAATGGGTATACAACAATCACCAATGTGGTGATGTTACACAATCTCTTTAATCACAAGGAGTAATGATGGGCAAAAACAATGCAGCACAGGAATAATACTTTTGGGTGTGTTCAATCAAATGGCAATGTGGTTAATATTTTCCCTGCACGCTCTTCAATCCCCCAAATATGCAATATGAAGAAATAGAAAGAGAGAAAACAGGTTAGAGGAATGCAGAATTCAAGCAAATGTATCAATCCCAATTTCCCCCCCAGCAAACTCCAGAGAAAAACAGAATTGATTGGCAACCTTGTCAAAAATGGTTTTAAAGTGGACTTGGAATGAATTGGTAAAACACTGAAAATGGTTTAAATCACTGATATTCTCAGGGGAGCCACTTTGTATGGATTCAGACAAACACTAGCAATGATTTAAGTGTGATAAGCAAGTTAAAATCGTAATTTTGAGGTCGGGTGCAATGAAAAGCAAACTTTTCTGTGTGCGGTAAGTGCGATTGTGGACAAACTATAAGAAGTTGAGATGCGATTTTGGGTTCTTTAGAAAGCTTAAGATGTTAGCTTCAAGTAGACACTACATTTCGTTTCTAGCATGAAATATGAAGAAGTTATGAACGTTTTTGTGGAGGTCGTTTTATCAGATAGATGCAAAATTGTAAAACAAGGATGCGCTTTTAAGATACAAACAAGGTTTCTTTACACTAGGGATGGACTATGAAGAAATAAACTACACAACAGCACAACCACCAGACCAGGACGTCACCAATCAGGTTTTTGCCTGCCGAGACACTTGCCCTCTTCAGATGAAATATATCAGCGCAAAGATGATTTTAACAATATTATGACAGAAGGATTATAGGATAAGAGAGAGAATTCAGGCAAGACAAAAAGGTTTCTAACAACACAGTTCTGAATATAAAATAGATTTGAATTGGATAGGGATGGCTATGAACAGTACATAGGCTAGTGACAATGCTATATTATGGATACTAACTACCAATGTTTTGACTGGAATCGTCAGGGATCTAGTCAAGGATTTTTCTGGGAGAGACTGCTGGGCACACCGGACTGGACGGGTCAGTGATCAGCAAGGCCCTCTGGACACTGCACAGCAGGGCTGGATCTGCAAAGGCTCTCTGGGCTGCACAGCACAGCACGACACCAGACTGGGATTTAATCTGCCCTTCTGGTTATGAAGATAATTCTTTGGCAGGCAAGCAGTTACAACACAGCCTGGTCGCATAAATACAATTGCTACAAAACCAGAATTTTCACTGTGCCTTCTCAGAACATTGCACAGAGTTCTGGCTCCTTTTAAAATGTGCACAAAAAAATCACATTCACAATGCTGTTCTCTAATTTTTACAAATGTGCACAGTCCTTTATCAATCTTTTCCAAAAAAATGCTTTCTCTCCATTTAGAATCAACAAAAATGTCTATCCCCGCCTCCATTCCTATCTTGTAGCTCATGAGCAATCCCGGCCTTCTTCCTCTGGCAGAGGCCACTGTTGACACTTACAATCTGCATATCCTTTCAGCCAAGGAAGGTTCATTGTCTCCTCCATGAGCAGCAGCCCAATATCTCATACCCTCTTCATCAACACCTGAATGTGAGTTCCTGGCCTTTTGTGGGAAGCAGGAGAGATGCCTTTTGTTGGGGGAAAGCTGGGGAAAACTGGTTTGGTGACTCTGAGTTCAGCTAAATCCACTGTCAATTTATAACATTTTTCTTAATTTAAAATAAAACTTGCAATTTTTAATCAAGCAGTTAGAACTCTGATTCCAGTCTCTAAACCATGGAGATTAAATAGTTACAAGCTATGTTCCTCTTAATGGCAGGTCACTTAGATTTAAGACATTAGATCTTAATGGTGCAAATTTGCAGTTTAAATGCAGGCTTTTGAAACAGTCACAGATAGCCACTGGTACTGCGCCGTTATTTTGACAGATTTTCACAGGCAAGCACACTTTTTACTGTGGATATTTTGATGATAGATTCCACTTTTCCTGACATTGTGGGTTCATATTGATCCCTTAAATGAAGTGGCGGGTAACACGCAGCAAAGATCTTGGGAGTTTTCTGATGTTTTGGACTGGCATTCTGTATTTTCAGCAGCCAAGAAAAAGGGGTTTAAGAGCAATTTCTGGGTTTCTTGCAATAAAGCACTGCCTTTCCTGCAGTGTTCCATTTTTAATCGGTAGGCAGCCCAGTGACAGGTTTCAGCAGTGAGGTCTCCTTCCACCACTGACAACAGGCAAAGTAGATTTGGCAGCCATCTTTTCCAGTTTCAAAGCACAATTTTTCATAGTTTTTGGCGGGCATAGAGCTTTCGCGGCCATTTTGCTGATTCTGGTGCCACCTGCACACAGGGATGTCGCAGGGCAGAGCCTAGTGGGTTAAAACATCCCACAATAACCCCTCCAGCACTCTATTGTAAGATAGGGTGTGCTGAGTCTAGCAAGTGCAATTCTGAGTAAAGTCAATTTCACTTTACTGCTCTGGGGAACAGTAGTTTATCCCAGAGAAGGTATTTAAACCTTGGGAAATCTAAAAGACTTCCCTGTGCCACTGCACTGAACATGCTGTGTGACACAATTTTAAAAGATGATGCCTATGGAGTTTGTTAGACTCCATAACCAAAACGAAACACAGAGGTAAAATGTACACAAAAATACATGAGAGTGGGAAAAAGTGTCTCACTCTTTCCAGGTTAAAAAAAATCAAGTCCTCAAAATCCAGCAAGGTGCTGGGGTGGAGGGAATTAGCACATTTTTGAGAATTCTCCCTAACACAAAAGGACGCTTGTTTTTTTAAATCTTTTAATAACCACAACAATAACCACAAGATAAAAAACAGCTGTGTTTTTGGACACACTGGGCTTCATTACCTCTGTGGCGGTAAGGCAACAACGGTGCCGGTAGTGCTACCGGTGCCGTTGTTAACATGACCCCACATTACGAGTTCTGCTTGCGGGTGCCGGTCTGCACGCCTGGTCAGACCAGTCGTGCAGAGCGGCACCCGCAAGCATAACAGGATGGTAGCAATGGTACCGTTATGAACAGTACCGCTGCTATCATCCTCCCCATTGCCATTGAGCCCTATGAGGCTCAAATAGGAATTGGGACGTACCGGCTCCGGGTCGCGTGCAAGGGGAATTGCCGGGCACGCAAAGGTCAGAAGGGCCCGGTTATTCCCCTTTTGCGGGACCCAGTGCCGGACCGAGTTTGGGGGTAGCCATGCCAGTATAAATGGCATGGCTACCTCCAACCTCATAATGAGGCCCACTGTGTCCAAGGTGAGTGATGCCTTGCTTCTGTCGGCAAGTCCTTTCCTTTGCGTACCTGTAAGCCAGGCTTTTGCCTCTATTTTTCACTGGTTGCTTTCTTTCAGCCCAATTGGCATCCTCTCCTTAGACACGTCCCGCCACACCTGAGTTGACACCCGGCCGCTCAGGTTCCCTCCAAAAGTACCCCTATCTGCACCCCCTATTTTCCAGTGCCCTCAAGATGCTATCTGTGAACACTGCCATCCCTTTTTGTGACAGGTGCACCCCATCATGGTGAAACAAATAAGGGTTGTTCTGGGACAGGCCGTGCCTTATGAAGTGCAGGTCCGTGTTCCTGCTGAATTTTTCCAAGGCCTTGTTCAACTTTCTCTTGGATGTTTCTACAGCCTTCCTGCAAACTGCGCCATGCCATACCTTCCGGGGTACTATTCAGACATCAGTATTTCAGATATCATTTCAATGAGGTGTAGCGTGCCTCCTCACCTAAACCGGAGGGATAGGGATCTCAATTGAGAATCCCCTTTTTTGCTGAACCATTGCATTAGAGATTAAACATATTTTAAAAAGACTGGAAATTCATTCATTACATATGGTAATCATCATTACTACAAGTCCTACTCATTTCTTACCATTTGAAGTATTTCCCAATCCTTTGGTGGCAAATACACGATTTCAAGATGATAACTGGACCATTAATCCAGCATCTCTTTTCCTTATCACCAATATTAATAGTAATATAACATGTTGCAATGAAACACCTTAATAGCATGCAAAAACCTGAATTTAGAAAGACTGAGCTGCATATTTCCATCGTAAAAAGTGAAACAGACCCACAAACCTTTACTTTTGCTCCCAGAATTGCCACATGGCACGTTCACATTGCTCAAACAATTGCCCCATGCCACCTTTACTTTGCCGCCTGGAGAATTACCCATTTCCCTTTCAGATTGCTCCAACAGTTCCAACCTGACATGCTCCGATCGCCCCCAGAGTTGACAGATGCCATTTTCGTATTGCCCCGAGAATTTTCCCATACCACTTTCATGTTGCCCTATGCTACTTCATTGCCCATACAATTGCCCCATTTCACTTCCACATCAAACCGTGTACCGGTTCGCCCTCCCGTCCCCCGACTCACAGGCTACATGCCTCATACTCAAATACAGACATACATTCAGAAGCACATACACATCTGAACAGTCCTCTCCTGAGCAGCACTATAAGACAAGAGGGCTACAGTTCCCTGCTCTGTGCACCTAATACCATACACCAGCCATGGAAAGGGGCTCAGTTACCTTACACCCGAGACAGGGAATGGACATTGACCCTCGAACAGAGGCAGAACGAGTGGGGTTCAGAGGTCATATCTGGGAGCCATTGGGCTTGAGAGGATGGTGGCACATTCAGGAGTCTGCTACCTAGAGGCACAGTGGATTTGCTGCCATTCTGATCATCATCCAGCTGTGGAAGAAAGGCGTTGCTAGGGGGGTGTTGAGGGGGCTATAGCCCTGGGTCTTTTGGTTGTAGCCCCGGATAGAAGCTCAGGAGCAACAACCAAAAGACTATAGCTAGCCGCGAATCCCGTTAGTCCCTGACATTAGTGTAGCCCCAGATCTTTTCCAGACCTAGCAACACCCCTGCTGGCCGCCCCAAAAGAAAAAATGGAATCCGAATGATTCCACTAAACAAGCCAAAGTGGGGACATTAATATCAAATGGGAGGAAGTAAATCCTGCGGAACTACGCAGTTTAGAGTAGATCACTCCAAAGAGTAAGATGATAAAGTAATCCATTGGGAGTGCTCCGTAAAAATAAAATGGACCTAGTCAAGGATTGGATGGCCGAACACAGATGGGAAAGGTGACAACCAAGAAGGCAATGGTTGACGATGTCAAATGTGGCTAATCAGTTGAGCAAAATGAGCGTCACCATACTACCTCCAACAGCTGTTCATCAAGGGCACCTATCAGCACCATCTAAGAAGCCATGACAAGATACCACCCTACTCGTTTTTGATTGGATTCGCACAATCTCGTCCCCCCTGCGTCTCCCCTCCCCACCCCCAGCACCACCCCTTCTATCCTAGGGTGCTCAGGCTTATGTGTTTTCTCAGACACATTTTAAAATGTTTTTAAAACAGAAGTGGGAAGAGTAAATGAAAAATGCTGGAGATTCTCTGTCCTTTACCCCTAAATATTCTAGGAGGCAATCCTTTATCATTGCACTTCAGTCCTAGAATGTTTAAAGAACCTTTTTTTGATTTTGGATTCCAGTGGGTGGAGATTCAATTAGGTCTAGAGCATGTGATCCCGCCCCCTGCCCACGGGTATTTTTTTTTTTTTAAACCTGCTGTTAGGGTGCAGAATACTTTGTGAGACTCGCAGGCTCATTCCCAGACCCTACATTCACACCATTCATGAATTTTCTAGCTCATTGAAGCTAATCCCAGTAATTATGTCACATCTGCAGTCACATAGAGAAGCAGAAGTAACAGCAGGAGAGTAGCATTAGAGTTGACCCCAGTCATGGCTTGCTGTTGCTGGGCAGACAGCTCGCAGAAGAGGACGTCGGTGCTTTAAATGGAGCATAAACCAGGCTCAGTAGCACTGTCAGTTTCCCACAGACAGTTCATAGCACAATTATTACACAGTACAGCCATTATGCCGGCTGCGAGCACAGGCCCGGCAGGCAACGGAATGCGCCTAATGACAGTTTATCTGAGGCATTTTCCTGGCAAAAGGGGGAATGATGCGACCATTTCCGGCCACTGCGTAGGCACTTCTGCAAATTTACTCTTCGTACACGTGAATGAATCCATCTGCCAGAAACATTAGGGCTTGACGACGTAAAGAGCACATTAAGCACAATGCCGGGCCGGCATGGACTTCACTTTGCTTTTATATTTGAAGCAGTTCTGGGTGTTGATTGAGCGCTGTGTTTGTGTTTCTTTGTTATGCCATTAATGGACTTGTGTCGTGAGACATCTGACTCACAAATGCAGCTTACCATATGAGGGATGAATCAGCTGACTGAATTTAGGAATCTGTGTTGGTTTTTTTTATACATACCTGGCTGGAGGCACAAGGCTCTGCTATTAGCTTTGGGTGTCTCTGGAAATTAGAGAACTTGGGGCCACTCATTAAAGGTTGTGGCCACACACAGTGACAGGGGAAATAACCCCTTCCTGGCCACGGCTCAGGCCAGCTTCTCTATGCATATGGAGAGGTCTGATCTCTTCCTGATCCTTGCTGAAGGTACCTACGCCAATGAAGCCAGGGGGCTGGCATCTGCCGCCAACACTTACGCAAACCTGGTGTGCATTAAAAGTGCCACTTCAAATACATTGTTTACATTTCCACACTAGTTCCAAGGTGAACATTTAATTATACAGCATGAAACACGACTGCAACATAAAGACATTTTTGCCCCCATTCTCCTGAGAATAGTGAATGCCTTGTTCCAGGAGGGAGTAGTGCCAAAGGAACTTAAGAAGGTCACCATCACCCCTCTTGTAAAAAAAGCCGGCCCGGATCCAAAGGACCCAGCTAACCTGCGCCCAATTACAAATTCCAACTTTGTTCTTAAATTACTGGACAAGGTAGCAACGCAGCAACTACAGAAATTTGTAGAGAATCAGGAAGCCTTGCACCAGCAACAATCTGGCTTCAGAGCGTCTCATAGCACTGAAACAGCCATGCTGGACCTACAGAATCAGATGTTGAGCTTGCTTGACAAAAATAAGTTAGGGATGCTGATGCTTCTTGATTTAAGCGCTGCCTTCGATCTGGTAGATCATCAACTAGTCATCAAGGCACTCATAGAGAATGTGGGCTGCTCCGAAGGAGCTATTGACTGGTTATTGTCATTTCTATCGAACCGCCAAGCCAGAGTCCACTGGGGCAGCAACTTTTCTGATCCCTGCGATATCCTCTTCAGAGTGCCCAAAGGGGCCAGTTTGTCACCAATGCTGTTCAACATATACATGCGCACTTTGTGCAGCATACTGGTGAAAGCAGGCGTGTCGTTTACGAATTACGCAGACGACACTCAACTTATTTTGGAACTGGGGGGCAGCCAGCACGCCGCTGACAGCGAAGTGATTGCAAGGGTTTATAAGACAATAGACAATTGGATGCAGGCTAACTGGATGTGCCTGAATGATTCAAAAACCGAACTGATGCTGTTTGGTTCCAGTCGTCAGTTGGCTAATCTAGGGGCAGAGTACAAATCCTTCCAAATTAAGAAAGCCATCATTTCGGTGGCCCCTAAAGTGAAAACATTGGGCATGATGGTTAACTCTGCGGTAGATTCTCATGCCCAGACCAGCTATCTCCAAAAAAACATGGCTTATTATCTCAGGCTAATGAGATATATCAAGCCCTTCCTAAATGAATGTAACCTGGCGACCATTGCTAGAGCTATTATTTTATCACGGCTCGACTATGGCAATGCACTGCTGTTAGGGGACTCTCTAAGGACTTATCGAGATGTCAGGTGATCCAGAACAGTGCGGTTAGGCTAGTAACAAATCTGAAGAAGAAAGATCATGTCACCCCCGATAGGATTTCCCTTCATTGGCTAAGAGTAGAGGAACGTATAAAGTTTAAGGATCTTTCTTTGGTCCACAAGTGCCTCTATGGTAAAGCAACAGAGTATTTGAAAAACAGCCTAGTCCTCCACACACCCAGGAGAAGACTACGATCGGAAGGAAAGTGCCTCCTGGTCGTATCCAATTTCAAGTTGAAATCGGGGTTGGGTAGATCTTTTCTGGTACTGGCACCTAAATTGTGGAACAGCCTTCCCGATTCACTGAGGTCAGAAGCAAACCACCTTGTATTTAGGAAACGGATGAAGACACTCCTCTTCAGATAAGATCTCTAGTGCTAGTGGCTGTCAGGTCTTCCATGCCAACTGTTTCGCGTATCTTTATGCCTGCTTTCTTCTCTTCTATATTGTAATGTTCAAGCGCCCTGATGCCCTTGGGCTACCGGCGCTTTATAAAAATATATACATACAAATATATATACATATGAGTGTATCCATTGGGGGCTTAGAAATGGTGGCACAGGTGAGTGCCTTCCACTGACAGCACCGTGGACTCAGGCCTGCCTCCAGCAGCGGGACCACAGGGGCCAGGCTACCACATGCACTCCCCCTAGAAAGGAGGCCTTGCAAGTGGTGTTAACCCCCACTGGGGCCGGGGGTGGGGGCCAGTAGGGGTTGCAGGAAGGGCAGACTGCACTGTAAGCGTGGATGTTCTCATCTTATGGCCAAGGGGTAGGCTTACGTCAGTGCCTTGCAAATGGCGTTCCCATGTGTACCCAAAAGCCCAAGCTGTTGACTTTGCTAATGCGTGTTGGTTTCAGTTTGTCTCTCTACGTGAAAGCGTAAACGCGCAGATGTTGGTGCCTTGCTTGTTACGCATAGGGAATCAAGCTGCACCTCATTGAGTTGGTCCAAAAGGCCCTAGCTGAACATATCAAGGCTAGGATGGCAAGCATGGACCAGCTTCAGATCTTCTTCTCATGCGTATTTAACAGTGGGGCTCAGACCTAAATAGAATGTATCTTTCTTTGTGGAAGCCTAGTCTGCCCAACCAGAACGTTTCATGATTTGAACTTATACATACTGACTTGTATGCAAACAGAATACATTAGGGGCCAGATTATATGAACTTTGCAGCAATGCAAGTTCAAAGTTGTACGGTATTAGCACTAGGGAACGTTTGCCCAAATTCTGAACACACTGGGACAAATTAGAAAACCATTGCACCATGACAACTGCTGTTTGTCATGTTATAAGCAACAGGGCAAACATTGCTCTAGTGCAAAAAAGATATGTCTTCACTGCATTTTTGCACCAGGGCAAAGTTATCCCTAGTGCTAATTCGGAATGGTATTAGCACTACAACAAACGTTGCCAAGCAAAATGCATCGGAAATGTATCTTTTTTGCATTGGGGCAATTTTTGCCCTGTTGCTTCTAACATGCCAAAATGCACTTACTATTGTGCAATGGTTTTTAAAATGTCCCAGTGTTTTTAGAAATCGGCCGAATTTGTGCCTTAGTGCTAATATCGTGCAATTTGGCTCCTGCACCGATGCAAAGTTTCTGTAGCCAGTGAAGCCTTATCTTTTTAACATGTCTCAGTGGCAGATTATTTACAACAGAAAGTGATTAAGGATGGGAAATGTAACTGGCAGTGACTATTGCTGTGGCGCTATTTAAGTGTGATTGCTGGGTGATTAGAAACAAGCTGTGTGAAACAATGACCTTACTATGCATTTCATTTCACTTTGTGTCTGTATGATGTTTTCTGTGAATTCTCATTAATTTGCATGCTGGAGCTTGTAGGCTTACATTCAGGATTGGGGACATAAACATATAATCATATAAAGTAATTTTCGGAGTCCCGCAGAGTGGAAAACGTGGCTATAAAAGTAGGGCTTGGAAATGTACCCCATATGATTGTAGCTATATTGAAAAAAGCCGGCAGATTCCAAAGCAAGCCATTGTACATGGCTCCCAAAATTATTAATTGCGGTAGTGATTGACACTTTTGCAGACACATTGGGCCTCATTCCGAGGTTTGCGGTAAGTATGGGTTTTTACCGGCATGGCGGAAAGACCGAGTCCGGTCTGGTACAACGCCGCAATTTACAGGCCATTCCGACTTCGCGGACACAAGCTTTCCGCCATGCCGGTAAATCCCCTAGCGGCATACCGCTAAAGGGCCCGTAAAACCCCTTAGCAGCATGAAGCGAGACGGTCATTACAACACCGCCACCGAACCTCCGCTGTCCGTTATTAGCGGTGACCGTAATTTACGGTATCCGTAAATTACGGTCACCGCTAATTAACGGATACGGAAAATACGTCATCGCACAGGAACGGGAAGGAGCGCGGCGGCCATCTTTAAAAACACAATCCACTGCCATCCTCTTAATACAGTACCCGGAGGTATATTCCGACCCTCAAAAAAGCCATCAGTGACCAGTATCATGCCGAAAGCACTGAAGAAAGGTGCCGCCCGCATCAGGAAGGAGCGTTTCACGCAGGACGAGCTCCAGGTCCTGGTGGACACCCTGCACGCAAATGCTGAGACAGTATTCAGCAGCGACATGCGTAGGCCGACCATTGCCAGGAAGAAGGAGATCTGGGACTTGGTGGCACAGAGGGTGAGCGCCGTAGGGAACACCCCCCGTACGACGAGGGACTGCAGGAAACGGTGGGATGACCTCCGTCTCAGGGTGCGGGCCATCCTATCGGCCAACCGAACACAGGCCCTGGAGACAGGAGGAGGCCCAGCTTCTCCAATCAAGATGATGCCCTGGGAGCAAACGTGTGCGGACATGATGGGCACTGAAGCCATAGAGGGGGTCGGCGAGATGGAGTGTGGTGCCCCGTCATCCGCAGATGGAGGTGAGTGTCATGAGTGAAGTAAATGCATTCCCAATGGAAGGCACCGCCAAGGGCTGGGCAAGCAGTCACATCACGTATGGGAACCCCCCCCCATCAAATCATGCCGTCACAAGTAAGACCCAGGCTGATGCCAGGTGCAAGGCTCCAACCCATATTGGCCAGAGCACACAAAGAGGCAGTCAATGTGAGTCAGCACAGTACTCCACCAACATGAGTGACCCAGACACCTTCATGCATTTACCGTCCAAGCCCAGATCACTGTCCCACTCCCAACCCAAATGTCAACAAAACGCTGCAATCCCATTGTCATACCATAGGCTTGAAGAAATGCTGACCCCCAAATCATAGCTCATGCCATCTCTCTCTTCCCCCCCACAGGCAGCGGCCATGAAAGTGAGGGCCAGGAAGCAACACAGCCCTGTACCTCCAGGGGCACAGCCAGGGGACAGCGTAAACCTGCAGGAAGGAAGTAGGCACAGGCAACACCACCTGCACCAGCAACCCCCATGGAGGCTGCACAACCCACACCCCTACCCATGCCTGCACTGCCGACGGAGACATGTCCCATGGTGCACTCAGAGGAGTCCAGTGTGGCAGGGGAGAATGCTGCCATGTGCCTCCCCGAGGAGCCAGATAGCCCGACATCAGTTCCCGTATCCGACGTGGAGGAGCCCCATGACATCGTGCACAGCCCAGACACCCCATCCTACAGTCAAGTTGCACACAGCGACTCCGGGGAGAGTGACACCCCAGGCCTCACAGGCCAAGGAGCACCACCTGCCAGTCCTGGATCCACCTCCCCTGCAGAAAGCCCCAAAAGGGCTGCAGGCTCAACACCACTGCTGCCTAGCACATCTGCCACACCGGCCATGGATGGATTGCACTCCCAGCGCCTCACGGGCCTGCTTGAGGACTTCATCCGGGACAACCGTGAATCCAGGTCGGAGTGGCACAATGACCTGCAGGCCCTGGGCGAAGTCATCACTGCCAACACAAACCGGCTCTGTGAGGTGCTGGGCCGGATCGCTGATGCCCTGGAGGCAGCACCCCCCAGACCACAGCCCCAGTGGGAGTGCCCACCCTCACAGTGCTCCTCCATGCAGACCAGCCCTGTCCGTCGGTCAATGCGCACACTCCGCCGGCAGAACATGGATACCCCTGGCTCTGGAAGCACACAAGGACCATACTGCCACACACAAGTGGCCTATGTTGCACTGATGGGACTATTGTGGGGTTGTTGTGGGGGGAGGGGGAGGGGGTGAGGGTGTGTGTGGGTGTTGGGGGGAGGTGGAGGGGGTGAGGGTGTGTGTGGGAGTTGGGGGGGAGGGGGAGGGGGTGAAGGTGGTGGTTTTGTTGTACACGTTCCTACATAAATGTTGAATACACTGGTTGTTCATTCCCAAAAAACAGAGTGGACATTGCTCATTTTGCTTGTGTCTTTTGATGTTGCACATTGCATGGTGTACATGTATCCCCACACCCAGTGCCCAATGTCCTCTCACCCCCACACCCTCAGCTGACTTGTGAGTCAGAAATATTGTCCAATCAATGATTGACGCACTGAACGACCCTCCTGTGCATCGGCACTGTGCTGCTGTCCTGCCATTCCTTCCTCATCCCCCTCATCATCATCTGGTGGTAGCAGTTCCACGACAGGGGGAAGTGGCACGTTCCAACGGATGCACATGTTGTGTAGCATTACACATGCCATGGTGATCTTGGACACCTTCTCGTGGCTGTAGATGAGTGCCCCACCAGACCGGCTGAGGCAACGAAATCGTGCCTTCAACAGCCCGAAGGTCTGCTCTATCACCACCCGTGTACGGGTATGGGATCTATTGTAGTCCTCCTCGTGCCTGTTCTGTGGGTTGCGGACCGGGGTCATGAGCCACGGCTTTAGAGGGTAGCCAGCATCACCTGCATGGAAGTGGAAAGGAGGTAATTGTGTGTGCATTCATGGTGTAGAATTGTACTAGTCTTACATGGCCGCAGATGATTACTGGGATGAGTGTGCATCCCCCCCCTTTCCCACCCAGGTGGGTTATGCATCCCCCCCTTTCCCACCCAGGTGGGGTATGCACCCCCCCTTTCCCACCCAGGTGGGGTATGCATCCCCCCCCTTTCCCACCCAGGTGGAGTATGCAGGCGACCTACTCACAGCCCCAATGCACTGCCATGGCCCATTCAGGTTACTCACCCAGCAGCCAGGCACGTCGTCCGGCATGTCGCTCCATGTAGCGTGGTAGTGTTGAGTTCCGCAGGACCAAGGAGTCATGAGTTGATCCGGGGTATCGGGCATTGCAATGTGTGATGGCTTTACTGGTATTACACACCATCTGGACGTTGATGGAGTGGTATTGCTTGCGGTTGCGATACGGCACCTCCATGGCATGCGGGACCACTAATTCCACGTGGGTGCAGTCGATGGCACCTATGCAATTTGGCATGCCTGCCAGTGCATGGAAGGCAGCTTTGGTGTCATATATCTCCTGGGGAGTACGGGGTAGGGATATGTATTCCCTTGTGTGGGTGAGGAGGGCATCCAGCACTTGTTTGAGTATCTGTGAAAATATGGGCTGTGAAATGCCATGCATGTGCCCCACTGTATGCTGGTAGCTGCCTGTGGCGAGGAAGTGGAGCACAGACACTGCCTTCAGTAGAGGGGGGGTGGCAGTGGGGATTTCTATGCGGCTCACTGTATCATCATGTATCATGTCCACTATGCTGGTAATGGTGTCCTAGTCAAGCCGGTACAGGGTGTGGATCTGCTCTGGTGTGAGGTTGAAGGGGGTGGCTCTGATGTGGGGGATTGGGGGCTGCTGGGGTGGTAATGGTGGCTGCACCGGTAGGGCATGCTGGGCCTGTCTCACCCTCCTTCTTCTCCTGTGTATCCTCTGTGGAGGGGGTTGTGGTTGTTGTAGTTGCTGTTGTTGTAGTTGCTGCCTTGCAAGCAGGGCCTCCAGCTCCAGGAATGCTGCTACAATTGGTATCATCTTGGTGGGGGAGGGGGTGTGGTGTGTGGGTGTGCTCCTCTTGTGCTGTGCCAGACTCCATTGCCTCCACCTGTGCTGATTGAGTGCACCTGTTCCTCTTGGAAACACTGCTCAGGGTCCTTAACACCTTCTCAGCGATGCCGGTATTTACTCCATGACGGTAAGGTACTTTGCGGTCTTGTGGAGGCTGTTTTTTCCATGTCCGCTTTACTTGGGATCAGCTCCGGTTTACGCCATGCCGCTAATTACAGCATGGCGTGTCGGGCGCGCGCCACTAAACTGCTATTTACGGCATCGTACATAACGGTCTGCTGAGTCAGAATGGGCCGTAACGGGAAACGATGCTGTTATTCCTTTACCGGCATCATTTTTCCCTTACCACCCAACTCGGAATGAGGCCCATTGTGAGGAATTACCATCTGGAAAGGGTGCACAGCCCTTTTCTTTTATTTTTATTAAGACATACAATGATGTGGGTAACGGCAGGTTCAAAGGTCACAAGATGCCCACTCGACAGCCGAGCGACAACCAAGTCCCTGCAGCACAGGGCGGCATTGAAGATATACCCCCTTGAACCAAAACTACAATGATCATCAGTAACCCATGCTGGTGGCAGGGCAAACTCCAAATAAAGATATGCCTGAGTTTAAGCATGGCGCATTGTACTACTTATGATATGGCCGCCACATCCCAATTGAAATTGCACATGTGTCAGCTACTGTGAGTCATCGCTGCTGTGGAAGGTGATGTCAGCCAGGTGGAGACTGCAAAATTGCAGGACAGGCCCTCGAGGACCAGGCCTCTTCTTTGAACACTTTGGAAGGGCAGGTAATACCCTCTGCTAGAGACAGCCGCACAGCAGGTAGCTGTCCTGGGCATCTAAGGAGCATGCCCATTCAAAATGAATAGCCTCACACTAGGGTGTTGCATCTCTAAAGGGAATGAGGAGGGGTTAAAATAGGCAGGGGTGCTGTGGTCAATGTAAGGAGACTTCCACCATCTTGTTTCTCTCTGCCTCTCTTTCTCTTTCCTGTCCCTTTAATTTCCTCTGGAGCAAAGCACTTTGGGTGTGACATCAGAAGGGCACAGTCCACTCTGTTCAAGAGCAGGAATTGGACCACTAGGGGAGGCTAGCTTTAGCCCAATCACCTCAGGATTGTGCCTTTAAAAGATGGGGTCTCTCACCCCTTCTTCAGATTCTCTCATATTCTTTCTGATTCTTTCAGACCCTCTTAGATCCTCTCAAGTCCCGCAGATTGGCTCAGGAAGAACTCACTGGACTTCCGTTGGGAAGAAGAAGCCAGCCAAGGCAGAAGGAAGATCTGTCCCCAACCCTCTACCAGGGCACTTCAGGAGAGGCCTTTGCTGTGGACCAAGACCTACCAATCTGCAGCGGAATCCTCTACGGTTGGGAGAGCAGACCCTCAACAGAACCCTCCTATCCTCAAGTTCCCCTGAGTGGGTCTTACAGCAGCTGGAGGTTCTGCACCAAGCCGGTCTCTCTGTGTTAACCGCACCTTGAATGAGAGGGTAGGTGCTGGTTCTGGCTTTTGTGCTCCACCACCATTCCGAACTATTGCTTGCACTTCAAACCAGCTCAATGCTGCATTGTGCCCTATCTAAGCCCATCACTTGCCAGGCCTTAATCGACTGCTCGATGCCGGGATCAATACGAATCACTGACGAGTCACACACTTACTCTGACCAGAAGTTACACCCATGGCTTGACCCAGCTAGCCCTTGAAATATTTATTTATTTATTTAATTTGTTTGCATTTATAAAGTGCACTGGTAGCCCAGGGGCATCGACAGAGTTATGTCGAAAAGGAAGCAGTGAAACATTAAGACAGTACAATGCACTTGGAGCACTATGAGTCAGCAGTGAGAGATTTCAGGTGAATAGACGTGTTTTGATTTCTTTGCGGAAGGTTAAGTGGGAAGAGATCCCTCTTGGGTTGGGTGGAAGGGATTTCCACTGTATAGCGGCGATGAAGGGGAAGCTGGAGCCTCACGCACGTTCTTTGTTGACCTTAGGTATTCAAAGAAGGTTAGTGTAGGGGGTTCTGATTGGTGTTTCTGTGAGTGGTCTTGTGAATCTCTGAGATAGGTGTTGAGGGGCTGCGTGGTGGATGCTTTTGTGGGTGAGGGATAGTGTTTTGAATGTGACTCGTTCTTTGACGGGTATCCAATGGGCTTGTTTCCTGGCATCTCAGATGTGTTCCCTTCTTGGGATACCAATGGCAGCCCGGAGTGCATTATTTTGGATGATTTGTAGTTTTTCAATGTTCTTTGTGGAGGTCCCGATAAGGAGGGCGTGGCAATAGTTGAGTGGGGCCCCAATTATAGCTCTGGTTATAGTCAAGCAGTTTTGTTTAGTAAGGAAAGATCTAGCTGCAGTAAGGAGTTTGGAGTTGTAGGCCACTGACGAGGCAATGGCGTTTACCTGTCTTGTCATAGAGAGGTTGGAGTCTAGGTAGACTCCCAGAGTTTTTACGGCCTGGGAAACTGGGATTGGTATGTTGTCTACGGTAAAGACATTGGGCCTCATTACGAGTTTGGAGGCAGCCATGGTGCTATTGGCACCATGGCTGCCTCCAAACCGGGCTCCATTACCGGGTTCCTTCAATGAGGAATAACCGGGTCATTCCAACATTGGAGGACCCGGTAATTCCTCCTTGAAGGAACCATTCCCCATTCCCATTTGAGCCCCCACATTACAAATGGCCCATTATTACCTCCCTCTTCCTCTCGCGGGACCCGAAAAGGACCTCTGGTTTTACCAGATGTCTGTTCCGAGTCCCACAAAGGGAACCTCGTAATCAGCGCTCCCGCAATGAATGGTGCCGGTCCCGTACCAGCACCCTTCATTACGCTACCGCAAGGGTCGTAATGAGGCCCATTGTATTGATTATTACGTTATTTTAGAGTTTCTGGTGATCGATTAGCAGTAGTTCTGTCTTGTCTCCATTTAGACAAAGCCAGTTCTGAGCCATCGACGTTTGGATTGTGGAGTAGACAGTGTTTAGGTTTTTGGAGTCCGTTTTGTAATCACCTGAGAGTGTTAGAAGGACCTGTGTATCATCTGCATAGTTTGCATATCTGATGCTTAGGGAGCCGAGGGTGCTGAACAGTGGCCTAGTAAAGATGTTGTACAAGGTCGGCAAGATGCATGAGCCTGGGGGATACCACATTGGATGGTGGCAGGGTGTGCGCTGGCTAGATCTGAAAAGACTCTCATAGCTCGGCCTTGGAGGAATGTGGTGATCGATGCTGTTGAGTTGGGCGAGAAGTGTGCCGTAGTTGAGAGGTGTTGGCACAGGGTTTTGTGCTCAACAAGATCAAAGGCCACCGAGAGGTCGAGAAGGAGTAGTAGGGCTGGCTTGCCAGAGTCTCTAATATCATCCATTTGGTTCTTGAGGTCTAGTAGGACTGTTTCGGTTCTGTGACCTGAGCGAAATCCGGATTGGCGGAGACCAAGTAGGTTGTTGGCTTCAAGGAACTGTTGAACTTGCAGGTAAGCTGCTTTGTCAAGAATCTTTAAGAAAAAGGGAACAGTGGTTCCTGATGGGCCTGTAGTTGCCTCTTGCGGTTGGGTGTAGTGTAGGTTTCTTTAAGAGAGGGCAGAACTTCCTTGAAAAGGAGGCGTTGATAAAGACAGTGACGAAAGGTACAAGGGTGGAGGCTCATTCTTTAATGAGAGTTGCTGTGCAAATGTCACCTTTGCAGTTTGATGGTTTGATGAAGTTCTTGAGTACTAGGACTTCTTGTTTGGTGACTTCTTTGAAGGAGAAAAGGGGTGAGTTTTCTGAGATATCACTGAGGGTTAGAGGCACTTGGTGGTTGAGTGACTGCAGGTTAGCTTGAATTTTGCTGTGTAGCAAGTAAAATTTACTGAGCATGGCATCTTGGATGTAGTTGCACCAGGCTTAATATTTTATGATGGGTTGGGTGGTGGGGGGGTAGGTGTTTCTAGCTCCCTGAAAATGGAGAAGATTTCCTTAGTGTTGTAGTTAGCTGAGTCTATCCTAGTATTAAATGAGGTGGCGTTGGCTTTGATGATGGCTAGTTGGTACTCTTTTGAGATTTTGTTGAACTCGCTTTTAGTGGAGTTGCAAGGGTTGGCTTTCCAGGTAGAGAGTGCTTCCTTTTTTTTGGTGCGAAGTTCGAGGAGATTGGGGGTGAACCATGCATTAGAGTGCTTGGTGTATTTAGCTTTCCTTTGAGTGAGTGGGACGATGGTGTATATGGCTTTTGTGATGATGGAGTTGAATGTCTGGACTAGAGATTCAGGGTCATTCGAGTATGGTGGCCTGAGGGTAGGAACTGTGATGTGAGGTAGGTGTCGTTCTTTAGTGAGTTGACGGGCGCTTCTGGTAAGAGCTGGCGTGAGGGGAGTCGTGGGAAGGTGGCCTGACTTGGCCGTAGCGATGTCGAAGAGAATGACATGGTGGTCGGTCCAGGGCAAGGGTTTGTTTGCCTTGATGGTGACAGAGCAGTTGTCATGAGCTATCCAGTCTAAGGTGCGACCCTTGATGTGGTTGGGGTATGAGATAGCTCCTTTGAACCCTAGGGTTCCTAATGCTCTGTCTAAAGAATTTGCTGGGGGGTCGTTCTGGTCATTTAGGCCGAGGCTGAAGACTCCTAGGAGAATGGCCTTGGAGGACCTACACAGATGCCCGCAAGCTCACCTCTTGGACGACCATCACATGTCAACTCAAATCGCTGGAGGATCAGTCATCGACCCCTCCCAGAGGCTAAAGTATTCCTATCCCATCACCTACAGCACTTTAGCTGGTTTTTGAGCTGAAGCTATAAGGGTACCTATAGGTCTACTGTTCAGTTTTATTTTCTCCCATTTACTCTATGTTTAAATGATCCCTTTCTAGCTTTATTTTCTGTAGTTCAATTCTGTTTTAATGGCAGAATCTTTAGTTCTTTTATCAAGAGTCATTGGGGCTCATTTCCTGTTGGAGGTGTTGTAAAAAAAGTGGCAGTATTCCATTACTCCCACTTTTTGGGGTTGGTGATGGAATTACTGCCATTTTTACTGCACTGCCGAGTTCCGAGTTTGACTTTTAGGCCAAAAAAAAGCAGAATTGCTGAAGCAGAAATATTGCTCGCAGTAATTCACCCAAAATCTGTGTGGAGTCCTATCTCTGTACCCCAAAAAGGGGGATTAACACTGACTTAATCTTGTGGTAAATCTACAGGACCAAGTGGCAGTCACAGTAATTGATTTTGGCAGTAATTCAATAGATTTACCATTAAATGGCTAGTAAAAACGCAATGAGGTCCAGATGCACCCGGGTTCGGTGTGCTTTACAAATGAATAAATAAATATATTTAGTATTGGAGAAGCAGTATTTTCTCTTTAGCTCCTTTTTTGTATCAGCTGCCGATGTATTGATGTATTAGTATGAAATAAATAAGTGAGAGATACATTAAGGGACAGCCTCTTGGACTATTGGCCCTTTAAAATGTATCTATGTATAAATCTCTCACATGTTTCTTTGTTTCCTGATACAATAATTAAAGTAAACGCTTCCTACAATGGAGGCGCAGCCACCTTCATAGCAGCCATCCTTAAATATAGGAGGACCAAAACAAGTTATTAATGTATTATAAAAATACATATCTTTGCCTTTAATGCTTGTTTTAAGGGCACTGGTTAATTATTGTGTAGCCCTGTAGATGTTTGTGTTCCACACACATGATCCCTAGCCAGTATAGTCATGGATGAAGGATCACAGGAGTTGTACACCAAAACACCTGGAGGGCCACATAATGAGCAACTATTAATTGCATCGTATGAATGGTGATGTCATAGGTCTAACAAGGACAGGTCGGCCAGATGTACGAATTTCCCACACAACTGAGTATCCTTTTACCTTAGGTTTGCAGAATGAGTGCCCGCCCTTTATTTCGAGTAATGGCCTAACTTAATCATAATCCCTCTATTTGGTGTCGTGGATGTAACATTTCTCTGCACGTGAAAATCAACTCAACTAATCAACTCAACTTCTTTCTTAGCAGAGACATTTTTACTCCAGGGCATAACCTCAAAAATTGCTAAAGTGTTCCTCTGCTGCTTGCTTTGAACTTGAATATGTAAGACGTGTTTATTGTTAGCTTGGGCTATTAGGTGGTGTTGAAAGTGCTACCTTTAAGCCAAACCTATTGTCATTAAGATAAGAGCTTTAACATAAGAGCTTCAAATAGGTGCTTTGAATGACAGTGTCTAATGCACTTCAATGCAGATGACATATGAGGATGGATTTGTGTTGTATGCTTATGTATCCCACCCATTTAACGCCCATCTCTAAGTCAAATCTATGTGATTTACCTCCACTCCCACCCATCTCACCTTAGACCACACCCCTTTTTGCACTCTTTACCCTGTTTGTTTCCCCAAGGCAGCCATTTTTTCAGCTGCCACAAAGCCAGCTGCACAATGGGGGCGGAGGCAAGCGTGCCCGTTTAACAGATGCAAGATTCCCATGCTCCGGTTCAGCTGGAACTGCACTAGGTGGAATTGTTAGTCACCAGTTTCAAGGCCAGGAGCTGCTTGCCTACCATCTCTCGCAGGCTCTGCACATCTTTGCGGAAGTCACAGCGGCTTTCGTTTGACGTTCGGTAAAATAGGAGCAGCGTCCATCGAGAGATCAGGTAGCAAAACTCTGTGATGTATTCTTCCTACTTTAAGTGCTGAGACCCGAATGCCCATTTTATAGGATAGAAGCACTGCTGAAAAGTGCTGGTACTGGCCTATTACAAATAGGGAGCTTGGCTGGGAAGTAGAGGTACTGCCTGAACCCCCGCACCCACCAAACACACACACACCATACCTGCCTAACCTCTGGGTTTATCCCGGAGACTCAGGGTTTTCACACTCTTCTCCGGGTCTCGGGGGAGAGCTTGGAGTCTCCGGGTTTTCGCAGCAGGCCCAGAGTTGCTCTGAGGCTCGGAAGGGCTGGAGCAGTCAACAATGAAGCGGCTATGACGGCACTTCCCGCACCTGCATCCTCGAAAAGGTTTTTTTTTTAAATTGTCCGTGATTTTCTAATTAAGGGTTACTTTTATTTGTTCCTGAAGGGAAGCACTGATCAAGGGCTTGCTAAAATGTTAAAGAGCTGTCTCAGCAGAACTATACAGGCTGCAGGCATTTTCCCCTCGTTCTCTTTGCTTCTTTTAAGTAACCCACTTGGCACGTCTTATTGCAGGCATTAGCAGACAAGTGTGTGGGAATGGTCCATTTCTCTATCAAACCACAGCTCTCTGGGATGGGCTGCTAAGCATTTAAAAGCCCCATAATCTGCATCTATGCTAAAGTAAATACCAGACTAACAATGCATACTACTAGTCTGTGCCATGTCTGCTTGGTTGGCATGAAAACAATGTTTTTACCCTTTATGAGGCATTGCACATTTTATGTACGTCCTGCAAAACAAGATGCATGCCATTGTCAAATGGCTGAACTGCATTCTGGGACTCCTAGTCTTGTAGTTATAGTGGGGAAACCAGGGCTATATTCCCAGAATCAACTCAAAAAGGCTGGAAGGCCATTTCCGAATGGAATGGTGTGTGGGTGCGCATTTTAAAATGATGTTTGGAGGTCCCATTGCCTGCAGCCGAGAAGAGCTTCCTGCAAATGTTAGCAAAAATGCCTTTATCTGGATTAGTGTAATGCTTCCAAATGCAAAGGGCCCTGTAAAAATGGTAAATGCGTTTTTTGAGAGCACAGTTATATTTGATGCAGGTTTGTGCACATAGCGGATCACACATTCAATATAGTTTACCTTTTTGACATGTGGGCGGAGCCTTGTGTAACTGGGCGGAGTCTTGTATGGCTATGGGCGGGGCATAATCCTCAGGGTTTTTGATCTTCAAATGTAGGCAGGTCTGACACACACACACATCCCTAAAACACTGCAGTCCGCATGTATTTCTTGCGATGTTGTTGCGTGACCGCCAACCTCAGGGGCTAGAGTTGCTGCAGTGTATTCCTTGGGCAGGCGGTGGCTGTCATTGTCGTATGCAGGCAACTTACTGTCACAGGGCCTTCCTGTAACACTGGGGCCCGATGCAGTGTGTGACTAGAGGGTATAGTGCATATACCAGTACTATGTGTGCACATATTGTGGTTCAGAACTGTGCATGCACCTAAGAAGTGTCAGCAGTGTGCCTGTACTGCTCGATGCCCTGTGTGTGCACTGTCGAATGTGCTGTATGCACTTATTGTGTTTCAGTACTGTTTGTATGTGTGCCGGTTGTGTGTTTGAGCATAGCCTTCTGGGTGGGATATCACTATGCTGTGTGAGTACTGCCGCGTGTGCTGAGTGCAGCTGTATGTTAGTACTGGATGTGCACTTCTCGATGTGTGTACTGCATCAAATGTGTGCATTTCGGATGGGTGCACACATTGTGTGCGAATTGCTTACTGTGCTGTTTGCAAGTAATGTGTGGCAGCATCGTGAATACACTGCATTGCTTCTTGCCCCGTGCTGCCTCTGGACATCCTATGATAAGGGCCCGGTTCTAGGACCCGGCAGACCTTGGGATTTGCGGTTGACCCGACCTGGCCAGGAGCAGGCGAAAGAGCCCTTCCACGAGCCTCTCTGACCCTCAACTTACCTGTAAACTGAATGTAATGGAAGCTCCCAATCCTAGGAATGGAAGACAGGGACGGCATCAGGGCCTTTCAATCTTTCAAATGAAAGGAGCCTCGTGTGTGCCCCCCGGAACTGTCCCCGTGTTGCCAGCCAGCAGTTTTGGAACACAGCAAAACATTTCTCTTTTTCCGTTCTGGGGTTTGAAACGTGCACTTTGCAGAGCTCATATCAAAGCTAAGTTTTCTCTTCCCAGGGGATATACAGAAGTGCTATCACCTCATTGAATTCTAACACTGGTTCCTCCACACCGGCAGAGCATCTGCTGTTTCTGAGCTTGTGTTGCAGAAGCCCTGGCACAACAACCTTCTCCTGTGATCTTGGGCTTCGCAGCCTTCAACCTTTTCAACCTCCTTGTCCTCCACACTTAACATAATGCAGCCAGTGTTTCTGGGCCACACCGAGCTGGCGTGCTCCCCAAACCTGCTGGAAGTGGATGCCCTTCTCACAAGTCCCCTTTCCTCTGCTCTTCAAGGCCTGTGTTTTCTCATAGGGCCCGAGACCAGGCAGCGACCTCTACAGGTCGAAGAGGACACTGTACCCTGCTGCGTTAGCCAATGGACCGAGGCGGCTAACACGGGATAGTGCCCCCAGACCAATTTCCAGCCAATTCGAACGAAGCAAAGCTCGCTTTCTCCCTGTTCGTCTTCAACTGACTCTAATGCTCCAGTCCCCAGAAACTAACCACTTGGGGGGCCCTGCGCCTCCACACTTCATTGGGCAAACCATGACCCACCATCCCACGTGTCCCCGGAACAACTTCCAAAGAGCCAACAGGCCCGTGACGTTTTGTTAACGGGGTCACGGTCACTTAACTTCCTACACATAGCTCTAGCAGATCCCGATACAAACAGAAGAACTTAATTAGCATTGGCTATTAGGTGGTGCTTGCTCAAGCTCTTACATTACAGTACAGTAGGGAGGAATGGCATATGAGGCGGGACACACAGCTATACCCTACCAGTTTCTGCCCCTCTCTTTAAGCAAAGCACCTCCTTATGGAAACTCTTTGAGCTCGCTTTAATGAAGCCTTGCCATCAAACTGTGCACATGAAATGCCTGTCAGTTTATTTCTTCAAACTGGTCTTGTGAGAGTTAAACCTGCTACTGGTGTGTAATACAAATGTCCTAACCAGGTTGCCTTTAGCACTCGATTTTTAAGCACTCGGCATGTCCTTCACTTAAGTCCTGTTAAAGACAGGCATTGGCAAAGCCATCAGTTTTGGCCTGTGTGTCAGTTTTAGGCATTTGCCAGGCACTGCTATTAGATGCCGAGGCACTCGCACCCTTTTGCACCTGCGACCATCAATGGCCAGTTAATACCACTACGGTTGTGCCTAGCAAGTGTCCTTTCCACGCCCACACAAAAACCCCAAGTGTTGGCATTGCCAATGCTTCTTAATTTAGCTGTAAAAACTAAAAAGAATGTATTCATATTACAATTGTTATTCACCTAAAATTGATGAATAATAAAACTTTTTTATGATATATATATTGCTGCTTTCTATTTATATTCTTTTGTTATTTAATTAGTTATCAACAGCTTAGTAGGGTTGACTACATTACATTTGTCAGTAAGATTACTGCCTTATAAAACATATCCATCATCTTATCACAGTTAGTCTCTAAATAGTCCCCTTGGTTTCTCATGGGGCACAGCCAACAACTGTACCCCTAACAAGTCGCTGACAGTTTTAACCCGACCAGAGGGGTTGGTCTGTCTGAAATGTGCTATAAATGCTTAAGAGTAGAGATGGATTGGGTCAATAAACGCAGAGGAACCGTCTTCATTCAAGTGATAACACCCACCACCATAAAAAATAAGGGCCAACCCAGGCAATCCATCACACATAACGGGTAGCTGGAATTCTCACCACTGTACTCCTTTTAGGAAACATCTCTGTTTTTAAGTACATTTTAACCTTACAAGTTAAATAAACAGAGTAATTGTAAACCCCGTTATCTGATAACACGTTTTTTTGTGCTAGCATGTTCGAGGATCAGCATATTTGCACTTTGTATGTGCACTTGCAATTCCGAGGGCCCTTGCTGATCGTATGTGCAGTGACTATCTCCCTTTGTGCTAAATTTAATTGGTGCCTTTTTATTTGTATTTACCTTTGCCAAGCTCTAGTTTATCTTCCAAGAGCTGGTCATATTCTCTTGTTCTATTCTCTCATACCAGCGCTTGCAACTCATTCAAATCCGTCACCCTGGTCCTAGTACTTTGTACTAGTCCCTTATTCTAGTTCCTTGTCCTTGACCCATGTCATAGTCCCTTATCCTAGTTCCTAGGGCGTCTTCCTAGATCTAGGTCTTCATCTGAGTCTATCATCTGTGTCCTTCATACAAGCCCCTATCATAGGCCTAGCCCCTCATCCTAGTCCATTCTCCTTGACCCATGTCCTAGTCCCTTGCCCCAGTTCCTAGAGCCTCTTCCTAGTCCTAGGTCTTCATCTGATCGCTCATCTGTGTCCTTCATACACGTCCCTCATCCTAGTCCTCGTTCATTATCATAGCCACCAACTCTAGTCCTAGTCCATTGTCCTAGTTCCTCATCTTACATCTTTGCCATAGTCCACCATCATAGTCCTCGTCTCTCATCCAAGTCTGTTCTCTTCGTCACTGATTCAGTCCTAGTTTCTCATCCTAGTCCCTTCTCCTTGGCCCATTTCCAAGTCCCTTGTCCTAGTTCCCAGTGCCTCTTCCTAATCATAGGTCTTCATCTGAGTCCCTCATATGTGTCCTTCATACAAGTTCCTTTCACAGTCCAGGTCTCTCGACCTAGTCCCTTGTCCTTGTTCCTCATCCTAGTGCTACCTCCTAGACCATTGTGATAGTCCCCCATTTTAGTCGTAGTCACACCTCTACATCCTAGTCCATCTTACTTGTCCTATTCTAGTTTCTTGTCCTTGTCTCTAGTCTTAGTCCCTCGCTTTAGTCCTATTCCTCCATCCTTGATCCTCAACCCAGTGCATCATCCTACTCCCTCGTTCTAATGCCTCATCCCAATGCCCTTTTTAAGATTCTCTGACATGTCTTTAAGTGACTAGCTGACCTGGCCTCTAAATACCTAGAGTTTATGATCGTCCTATAGAAACGAATGTGATAGTTTTAGTAGGAACACTCTCTACTGCTGAACATCCTCAAATCCAGACTCAAAACAAGGGCTTATCATTGGTTCTCAGTGTTTGCACCTCATGTGTGGAATAACCTCCCTTTAGAGATTTGAAGTATAAATAATCGACTTCCTTTCTGAAATGCCCTGAAAACTCGTCTATTCTTCTAATTAGTATTGCCTTTGAGGTGCTGTTCCAGTGCCACAATAAGTAAAAACTATTGCATTAGATTACATCTAGGGGGAAATAGCATGTGAGGAACGATATACAGTTTGTAGGGGTTATTTGGTTCTTTACACACCCATTCACTGCCCATGGCCATGCTAATCCCTATGGCAATACCCACCCATATCTTGCCCCTCCCTGCCCAAGACACATCCCCTGGGGATCCATTTTAGCTAGCTTTATGACGCTTTCCATCAAACTGTGCCCTCGAAGTGCGTGCCAGTGTTGTTTTAAAACAGTCGTCTGAGAGTTAATGACTCACTTGGAGCTGTAAACTTACTACTGGTGTAATAAACATTTCTTAACCAGGTCTGCCTTCAGCCACACGACTTATAAGCACTGTGCCTGTTCTTCAACAATCCAAAAGTTTTGGCTTGTGTATGCATATTAGACATTTACCAGGCACTGATATTCCCAGGTGGCACCATTTTGCAGCTGCTACCATCCATGGTCAGATATTACCACTACGGCAGCGCCGGGCAAATGCCTTTCCCATGCCTACACAAAAGACAAAAATGTCGGCATTGCCAAAGCTTGTTTTTAAGTAGTTCTGCAAATTCAAATTCATCCTAGTTTGTCTAGTCTGTCTTCCCAGTTACTCTCTACGAATCTTAGTCCCTCTCCTGTGTTCCTTGACCTAGTCACTGATGTAGTTAGTCCTAATCTCTCATCCAAGTGATTCATTCATTTCTTAGCCTGTTGCCCTTATCCTTCCCCTTAATCTCTAATTTCTCATCGCTGTCACTTGACCTCGTTCTTCCCCATGTCCAAGACTGTCTCTCATCCTTGTCCCATTCCCTCATCCTCTCTTGTCATAAACAGAGTCTCTCATTCTAGTCTCAGTCTCCCCACCTAGTGCCCCATGCCTATCCCTCGTGCCTATCACTCATCCTAGACCTTTGACCTAGTCCCTCAGTCTAGTCCTTCATCCTAGAGCTCGTCTCCTGCCCCAGTTCCTCCATCTAGTACTAGTCTACTGTCGTCGTCCCTCATCCTATCACCTCCTCCTATTGCTAGATCCATGTACTAGTCTCTTGTCTAGATCAAGTCCTGAGTCCTTGTCCTACTCCCCCATCTCTGTCTCTTGTTCTATTCTCCTTTGTCCTCCCCTTAGTCCCTCATTCTTGTTCTATTCCCTCTTCCACATCCATCCTCCTAGAGTTGTCTCCTAGTCCTTCATGCTAGTTCCTCATCTCTCATGCCTCATCTATCATCCCTAGTCTCTTGTCCACATCTCGGTCCCTCATCCTAGCCCCTTTTCATAGTGTCTCCTCCTAGTCTGTCTTTTGCCCTTGTATTTATCTAATATTTGCCCCTCACCCTGGACCTAATAACTTTTTCTAGTCTTTCATCCATGTTTTAGCCACTCTTCCTAATCCATTGCACTAGCCCCTTATCCAAATCCCTTATCATTGTCTCTCATCCTAGTGCCTCATTCCAGGGCTAATCTTTCATCCTATTTGGAACCCCCATCCCAGTGCCGCATTTTAGTACTGCGTCCTATTCCATTGTCCTCTACCTTTTCCCTCATCCTAGTTACTCATTACTTGTCTTATGTCCTTTTCTGAGTCCCATGTCTTAGTCCTAATCCTAGTCTCTCATCCTTGACTCTCGACAGAGTCTCTAATCCTTGTCCCAGGTGTCTTGCCTTAGTTCGGGTTTTTCATCCAAGTCTTAGACTTTTACCCTAATGCTTCTTCTTAGTATATAATCCATCGTTTCAGTCACTTGTCCAAGTCTTTCCCTCTAGTCTTGCACCCTAGTCATTTGTTCAAGTCTAGGTCTCTCATTTAGGTCTTAGTATCTCTCCCTAGTGCAGTCTCTCATCCTAATCCTATTCTCTCACCCCCTAGTCCCTCATCCCACTCTTTTGTACTAGGCCATAGTCCTAGTCCCTTAACCGGTTCTATTTGATATTTCCGCATATATTAAAAGCAGAACAAAAAGATCTCACACACACACACACGGCCCCAGTGACGTCCCTTTTAAGGCTCCGTTGTGTCTGTCAGTCGCTATGCGCACTCATGTGCTTCAAAGCGGCTGACAGTTTGATTTTGAAAGACCGCTCGGAGCAGTCTCTGAGTGGTCTTTCGAAATCGATCATTTTCAGAAATCGCTTATCAAAAAGCTATTTCTTCACTTAGTGCCCCCTTACCCTAGTCCTTCAGCGTTGTCCTTCACCATAGTCCTAGTTCCTCATTCCAGACCTGCTCATAGTTCTAGTTTCTTGTCCTAATCCAGGCCCTCCGGCCTTGTCCTATTCCTAATTAGTTATTCCAATAACTCATCCTCATCCTTTGTCCGAGTCATAATCTGTCATCCTAGTCTCGTATTCCTGTCCATCATCCTAATGCTAGGTCCTTGTCCTAATCCCTTGCCACAGTCCCTCAGCCTAGTTGTATTCCCTCACCATATCCCCTTAAACGAGCCCCTCTTTTTAGACTCTTAACCGTGCCTCTCATTTTAGTTCCTCATCCCAGTTCTAGTTTGTTGTCCTAGTATGCACCACATACCTAGTGCCTCAAACTAGTGCTGTGTCCTAGTCTCTCTTCCTCCTCCTAGTCCCTCATCCTAATATCTTGTCTCTCACTCGAAGCCTTGTCCTGTCCCTCATGCTTCTCCTATGCCCTTTTTCTAGTCCCTCATTCAACTCCTAGTCCTACATCGAAATCTCTCATCATAGTCCTAGTTCCTCAACCCACTCCTAGCTCATCTTATTCCTAGCCTTCCATACTGGCAATTAACCTATCCATAGTCGGCCACCCCTGGGCTAGTCCCTCCTCCTAGTGGCCCCACAGTCCTAGCACGTTGTCATAGTCCCTCTGCCTCCTCCTAGTCTCTTGTCCTAGTCCATCAACCTAGTCCTATTACCTCACCCTATTCCCTCATATGGGTCCCTCTTCCTCGTGTCTTATCCCTGCCTCTCATCCTAGTCCTGCATCCCAATTCTAGTTTTTTGTTGTAGTCGGAGTCCGACATGCTAGTGTCTCATCCTTGTGTGCGTTGTCCTATTTCCCCATCATCGCTCAAGGCTTTATATTTTCCCTCATGCTCTTCCTAGTGACTTTTTCAAGTCCCTCATCCTTGTCCTAGCCCTTCATCCAAATACCTCATCCGAGTCCTAGTCCCTGAACCTAGACCCTCATTCTAGTACTTGGTGTAGTTCTAGTCTCCCATCCTAGACCCTCATACCAGTGCTAGTATGGTGCTAGATTCTTATTGTCATTCAAATCCTAGTCACTCATCCTAATCCCTTGATTTATTCCTAATCTCTTACACTGGTTCTTATCCTAGCCATAGTCAGCCACACCATTGCTTAGTCCCTCCTCCTAGTCCACTGGCTTAGTCCTAGAACCTTGCCATAGTCCCTCTGCGTCCTACTAGTCCCATGTCCTTGTCCTTTTCTTTCTCCTCAACCTAGCCCCTGCTCCTAGTTCTTTCTCATCATCCCTCATCCTCTTCATAGCTAGTTTGCTCACCCTAACCCATCCTCCTTGCATCTCTACCTAGTCCCTTGTCCTCATCCTAGTCTCTTGTCCTTCACCCCTTACTAGCCTCTGATCCTAGTCCATCATCCATCATCCTTGGTGGGGTGTACCAAATTGCATATTTAGTATTCAACGGAATACTGAATAGTTAGTCAAGTATTCGGCTGAAGCAGAATATGAAGTCAAATAGTTGTTTATTTTAATAAATCATGTTTCAAACTTGAAAAATGCGATTTAAAAAAAAGAAAAGGAAAGCACTATCTCTGTGGTCTATGGTATCATTTATTTCTCTTTGGTTTAATCGACATCGTATCCTTATTTAAAGCACACAAACCAGTAAAGAACAGGTAAAAACAAAATGAAGGAACCATATGTGTCACAGATTGCCATTTGGCAAGAGTGTAGAAGCCCTGGAGTTTCTTATTTTTATTAATTTAATAACATTACACAGGTAATTCTATTTTTGAAAGGGCAATCCGCCAATCAGATTCCCCTTTCATAAGCTCTATGCCAAAAGCACAGTGTATACCTCTGCCCTACTGTATCAGTATCCTGATATGCAGCACTTGGTCTACCAGTGTCACAGAAAGATCCAGAAGTTACAGGTGCAGATTGGACAGCTGCAGTGGCAGCCAAGTCCCTGCAGAGCAGGGGATGCATTTAAGATATGCATCCCTATACCAAAACCTTATAACTATGGGTTTACTCCTCTGGCGGCAGATGCATCTTTGAATATGCGCCATACTTGTGTTATTGTGTTATTTCTCATAATTATTGCAGCCACTGAAATTTGGTATCATAGATCCTTGTGAGCTCAATTTAGCTGTGAAAGGATGGTGTGCATTCTTCCCAGAAAAGTCTGTCCTTACCACTGCTGGAGTGCAGTTTGGGGATTGCCTCTCTTTGTTCCTTTGAGAGGGAAATCAACACTCACCCCAGAGAGACAGCTATTCCACGGAAAGCTGCCCTGGGAATAGGAGTCAAAGGGCACAACCATTCACAAAAGACCTGGCCTCACACCAAGGTGCTGCATATCTGAAATCTTTTGGTTATAATATTGCAGAGGCAAGGGACCGGGGCTAGTGTAGACAGAGGGAGCACTTTACAGCTGGAGGAAGGCTCAACCATCTTCCTGTCCCCTCCACTTCCTTAGGCAGACATCACTTTGGGTGTGATGTCAGAAGGCAAAGTCCACTTATTTCAAGAGCAGGGATTGGACCTCTTAAACAGTCTAGCTTTAGTCCAATCGCATGTGAGCTTTTGAATTAAAGAAATTGCCTGAAAAGGGGTCTCCCACATCTTCTTTGATTCACCTTTGGACTAACAATTAAGGAAGAGTTCATTGGACCTCTGTTGAGAGAGTGGATCCCTCCAAAGTCCTCCACCAGTGAGGTGAAGACTCAGGGTGCAAGGCAGAGGCAAGCTCTATCCCCTAACCATCCCCATGGACCAGTGAGGGTAAACTGCTGCTGGCACAAGATAGGCCTTGTAGAGGAGGTCCCAAAGAAAGCCTGCACTCCAACCGTCCATTTTGAAGTACCAGGAACGTTCACACGAGAAATTATGAGCAAGTAAACCAGCAGAGATCTGCAGTGGGGCTCTGTCCAGTACCTATCAGAAATACAACACCTATTGAAGTACCAGTACCAAGGAAACCATGAACAGTAAGGTATCAATTAAGAAAACCCTATCAACAAATAAGACGAAATGAAGATCGTCTAAGTACAGTCCCCGAAGAAACCAAAAAGGTCCTAATGGATGATGAATGGTGATGTCACAAGAACCCGGACTGACTCACCTATAGAAGAAATGACAACCAGAGAATGACGCAAAGAGACGAAATGTCATGAACAAGGATATCGTGAACTTAGAGTGTGAAGGCGATGTCAAATGTAAGAAACTTAAGCTGTAAGCATGGCAAAGATATTTAACCAGTTTACACCTGTACATATGCTTGGAACCGCAAGAAAGCTAAGTAAATTGTGCTGCTTGCTATGCTTAGTAGAAAGATAGTGCGGCAAGCCCCACTATACATAATCTACCTCAAACGAAGCACATCATATAAGTGTATTTCCACTTTTGCATGAAAAGCAGAATAAATCCAAGGGTTACTAAAGGCCACACGAAAAAAGGCTTCATATTTAGCAAAATCTGGAACAAGCGGCAGAAACGAAACTCAGCAGAGGCAACTCGTGCCAGGAGAGCCAAGGTCGTACCAATAGAAGAAACAAACAGTAGATACATTTAATTGAAACTAAGAACAGAATATCCTGCCTCTGAAGGCCCAGATAAGAAGGCAAAGGCTGGTGGTGGGTGAAACAAGAATCAAATATACAAATTGAGGGAAAAGAGGCAAATTCACGGTGTCTGAATCATGTGACCAGCCGAGCAAGAAGAAACAAGGGCTCACACCTACGCTTGGCACCAGGCCAGCCGAAGATATCAGAACTTCTCCAGACAGAAGATGCAGTCTCGAGGCCAACCATAGTGAAATAATTAACACATGGCTACTAAAGTGATGATTGATTGTAACAATAAATTGGAGGAAGGCCGGGTAGCTAAGGGGCACCCCGCACCTGGCCGACCATTCTGCATGCTGCTAAGCAAAGTGGAAAAGTATGCATGGGGTTGGTGCCAACCCAATCACAGTGGACCAAATAATCTAGGGTCCTATAGTTAGTAGAACAAATAGGACGTCATACTTTTAGTGATGTCTGCAGTAGTCAGTTTTGAAAGAAGGGCTTAGATGCCCACCTGACAGTGTTTACCCAATCCCCTCACTCTGTTATCATATGCAGATATAGTGCCTATATTAAAGTTACCTTTCCCGAACCAATAGAATTGCATTTCAACTTTTGAGTATTACACGTCAAATGATGATGAGTTTTCAGTATAAATGTCATGATTTTTATGAAGTTCATTGGAGTTGAAGCGAGAAGGAAGATTGCACCATTTGCTGATATTCATGACTCCCTGTTTTTTGTACTTGTCATTAAACTGACTCCCTTTGCCAAACCATTGAGTTGTCCTTATTGATTGGTGTTGAAGTATATATCTGCACCCCCATCCATCTCACGGTTGCTGCTATCTCGTCTTAAAGTGCTTCTGAGCAAACCCCAACTCTATGGGTCGGTTGGGGGTCTCGGAGCACACTTGGTAGCAGAGATTGATGGTTTTTGATTATCGATTAGACAAAGACACCCATTGACCATCGACATACAGTAACTGTAGGTCCTCTGTAATATCACAAGTCCTTTGCCATTCAGCTGAGTAGACAGTGAAGCTCCCCATAAACAGTGGAAGAGTAAAAATAAAATCTGCAGAACTGTCAGGCAGAAACCTGTGCAGTTCCCTTAGGGACCACTGCAAAAGGCTCAGGACTACAGGTGTTGGCAGTAAACCCAATTGGTAGCAGTCTGTACCACCCATATTTACCTGGTAGCTGTGGCTGAGCAGCCAGACTTCTCTCAAGAAGAGTTAGACAGAATATAGAGTATACAAAATAGGTACAGAGATACAGTAGCACAAGCAAACACTGACCAGAGCTTTAGTATTCAAGTATATAATTATTTATTTAAAAACACACTTGTAAAATACACTAACACTAATATGGCAAGTAAGTTCAAACACAGTCACTATCAATATATATACATCCCTGAACTCGATGAACAAGTCTTAGTTAAAACACCACTTATTTGCAGACAGAGGTGAGCTCTTAACCTAAGATGGCACTCCAATAAGTTAGTTAAAAAGGGAGGGAAAAGGCAGAATTAGGAAAGCACACAATACCAACACTTTTAAAAGAACCACAGCAAGTCAGAAAAGGCAGAGTCTACTGTTAGAGCAAGAAAGTTCATAGGCCAGGCCCACTCTTGGAGAGAGCAAGGCGGAATGTGTCCAAGATCACAGAGTTGAATTATATTTTAAAAGTCTTTGCAGATAGTTCAAAAAGAGTTGGATCAGTTCAGGGAAAGTTAGTTAGCAGGTCCCAGGTCACCCCAGGATAGAAAGTCAAGGATTTACGGGACACCTTGAACAGTTTGTTGCAAGGGAGACCAGGCGGAATACAGTACCTGAAATGGTGAGAAAGCTCCAGCGGGGGCAGTTGTTCCTGGCAGTGGGTGCAAGTCAGTGCTTCGTCCAGGGGAAGAGAAGATCTCGACGTGGAGGAAAGCTTGAGGTCGTTGCACTGCCAGGGAAGAAACCAGCCGCAGAGTTTCCCGGTTAAAAGGTACTACCCTTTTATTCGCGGTAGGGGTGAAGCGTGGCTATCCGGCCGCCGGGGTGCTTGGCATGGGACATTTGACCATGAGACGATCCAAAAAGGCGAAAAGAGGGCAAACTGGTTATCCCCACCAGTTCAGAGGAAGAAGCCTCTCCGGGATGAAGATCTTCTCTGTCGTCGGGAAGTGGTGAGGCGGTTCAGCAGGGCTCCACCGGTGGTGTCGTCATTGCAGGTCGGCTAAGCTTCTCCCTCTTCGGATTCTTTGGTCCTGTGGCGACTTCTGAAGTTCCAGTCCCCAAAGCCCTGCTTTTATGCAGAAAACCCCCATTCATCAGTCCTAGCTGTCACTCAATCATGCTAAGTGGTGAGCCGGGCTGCTCACCACTGGGCCAATCACATAAGAGTGGAACTTGAGTTGCCGAGGCAACTCAGTCCAGGGTGCCTAAACCCCCCTCCCACACATCCTGTAGACCCAGACAGAGTGGCACCACTTTTGGAGGCTTCTGTGCAGAAGCCTGCCAAAAAGTGGAACAAAGGGCTCGACCTGGGTTGGAGTTACAGAGGCGAATACAAACGCCATTTTAAAATTGAGTCCTGGCAAAAAGACACAACCGGGGAATAAATATTAAATAAATAACCCAGCGGTATCTTTAACATTGCACCAAAAAAAGTGGTGCGTTTAAAATGAATGGGAAAATCCCATAGGAAATATTCAGTTGGAATATTTTGCGTGGTAACCACTGCCACCAGCCAGATACTCGACGAGGGGGGAATGCACAGTGCCCCCTCGAAAAACAGACCCAGGGACAATCTAATTACCCCTACCAGTCCTTCCACAATATGATGGTTTGTAATGGTTCTGTTCACAATTTAAGACTAGTAAAGTCAATGGTGACTTTACATGCCCTGGGAGACAGTAGTCAGTCCCAGAGTATGGAGTCTATGTTTGGGGGTCACTATGACACCCCTGTGTTACTGCACGTAGGGTGCTGTGTAACACACTTACCAAAAATACATGAAACCCTATGGAGTAAAAGACCCCATAGCCCATAAAACACATTACAAAGTCAAAGGATATCTCAAATCATGTCTAAAAGTGGGTGAAAAAGAGTCTCACTCTTAGCAGGAGAAAAAAATAAACCCCAAAATCCAGCAAAGCTGCTGGGGGACTCACTAGATTTGGGAAATTAGCCTTAACAGAGAATTCTCCCTAACACTCGCCCCCCCCCCCAGACTAAGGGACAGGAGGATTTAATCCACGCCTGGATGAATCTCATACCTCTAGTCGATGACATACATCCTAGAGAGACCATCAGCATTTTGGTGGTGACACCCTGACCTGTGCTCAATGGTGAAATCAAACCCTTGAAGGCAGATTGACCATCTCAATAGTTTGGGGTTTTCCCCCTTCATTTGCATCAACCATCTCAAGGGTTGGTGGTCAGTCTGAATGACAAAAGTAGAACCATACAAGTATGGCCTAAACTTCTTCAATGCCCACACAATAGCAAAACATTCTCTTTCAATTGTTGCCCACCTTGTCTCAGGATCCTTCAGCTTTCTGCTGATGAAGCAAATGGGGTGCTCCCTACCTTTCTCATCCAGTTGGCTAAGGACTGCACCTATACCTACATTAGAAGCATCTGTCTGCACAATGAACGTTTGGTGATAGTCAGGAGCTCTCAATACTGGTGCTTGGCAAAGAGCTTTCTTCAGGTTTTCAAAGGCCTGATTGCACTCCTCATTCCATTTGACCTTCTTAGGGAATTGTGGAGAGGAGGTTACATTCAGTGGAGAAGCTATGGTCCTATAGTTCTCTATGAAATTCCTGTAATACCCAGTGAGGCCTAGGAAGGCCCTCACCTGGGTTTGAGTAGTAGTTGTTGTCCAATTTTGCACAGCTTCAATCTTACTGAGCAAAGGGCTTATTTCTCCACCTCCTACCTCATGCCCAAGGTAGACCACTTTACTCTGACCAATCTGGCATTTACTTGCCCTTGCCTTTAATAGTCAGTTTGGCTTGTCCAAGAGCCTGAAAAACATGTCCTAGGTGGTTAACATGCTCTTCCCAGGATTGGCTGAATACTGCAATGTCATCCAAGTATTCCATGCAGAAGTCCTCCATCCCAGCCAGAACTTGATTTACCATCCATTGGAATGTTGCAGGTGCATTTTGCAGTCCAAAAGGCATAACCTTAAATTGGTATAAGCCAACTGGGGTAGAAAATGCAGTTTTCTCCTTGGCATGGTCTGTCAGGTCTATTTGCCAATAGCCTGACGTAAGGTCAAATGTGCTGAGGAACTTGGCTGAACCAAGTCTATCCACCAACTCATCTGTCCTTGGCAAAGGGTGGGCATCCGTCTTGGTGACTGCATTAAGAGCTCTATAATCCACACATAATCTCAATTCTTTGGATCCTGCCTTTGGTACTAATACAACTGGGCTAGACCATGGACTAGTAGAGGGCTCTATTACCCCGAGATCAAGAATCTTCTTGACCTCCCCTTTGATGTGGGTCCTAACATTTTCTGACATTCTATATCCTCTGCTGTTGACTGGCAGACAGTCACCAGTGAGTATATCATGCTGGCCCCAAGGGGTCAAGCCTGGTGAAAGTGAGAACAGGGAGGCAAACTGATTTAACATAGCTTTGCACTCCTCTTGTTGCTCAGGTGTCAGATTTGAAGAGAGATTTACTCCTTCAATCTTTTCATCCAAGGGTAAGCCTCTGAGGAGATCAGGGAGAGCTTCACTCTCTTCTTCCTCTTCTGTTGAAGCTAGAAGCAAGGCTCCTACTTCAGGCCTAGAGACATACGCCTTTAGTCGGTTGGTGTGGAAGACTCTGGGAGCCTCCTTGGGATTGCCCAAGTCCACCAGATAGTTCACCTCTCCAAGTTTACCCACAACCTTGAAGGGTCCCATCCATTTATCTTGCAAGGCCCTCTGACTTGTTGGGATCATAACTAGAACTAGCTGGTCTTGAGTGAACTCAACCATGTTAGCCTTTTGATCATGCCAATGCTTGACCAAAGCTTGCCCAGCTTTCAGGTTATCACTAGCTTCTGCCATCATGTGTGACATTCTCCTCCGGAGACCTACCACATAGTCAGTCACTCTGACTGGCTTGGGGGAAGGAGCACTCTCCAACCCCTCCTTAATCAGGGTCAATGGACCTCTGATTGGATGGCCATAAAGAAGTTCAAAGGGAGAATAACCTACTCCCTCCTGAGGGACTTCTCTATAAGCAAAGAGAAGGCATGGCAGTAGAAGGTCCCACTTTCTTTTAAGGGGATCTTCTAAAGCACCTATCATGCTCTTCATGGTTCTGTTGAACCTTTCTACCATCCATTTGTCTGAGGGTGGTAGGCGGTAGGGAACTTGTAAGTAACTCCACAGGTTTTCCACATGGCTTTCAAATAGTGGAACATAAAATTTGACCCCCTGTCAGAGATTACTTCCTTAGGAAACCCAACCCAGGTAAGAATACCAAGGAGGGCCTTAGCCACAGCCTGAGCTGTAACAGTCCTCATAGGAATTGCCTAGGGTATCTAGTAGCATGATCTACTACAACAAGGATAAACCTGTTGCCTGAGGAGGTCGGAGGATCAAGGAGACCAACAATGTCAATCCCTACCCTCTCAAATGGGACTCCCACTACTGGGAGGGGCACTAAAGGTGCCTTATTCTTGGAACCAACCTTACCAGAAGTTTGGCAGGTGTGGCAGCTCTTGCAAAACCTATCTAATTCAGCCCCCATCTTTGGCCAATAAAAGTAGAGTGAGAGCCTTTCCTTGGTCTTCTTGAAAATCAAGTGACCAGCCAAAGGAATCTCATGGGCTAGTTGCAAGAACTGTTGTCTGTTTTCTTGAGGTACTACAAGCCGCTTGTAGTCTCCAGGTGCAGACTCAGGCGGTTCACTGTAGAAGAGGCCATCTTCCCAGTGCAACCTAAACTTCCCAGGCTCTTGCCCATCAGCCTGAGAAGCTGCCTGTTGGTGAAGACCTTCCAGAGTTGGACATTCTCTCTGTCCCTTACTGAAGTCTGCCGTGTTGGGTCCACCTTCTGCCAGTAAAGACTGCAGCTCAGGATGGTCAACAGGATACAGATCTCCAATGAGTTCTTGGCCTTCCACTAGCTCCTCTTCAGAGTCTAGCTCAACCATACAGGGCTGTACCTCCCTCTTAGCCTCAGCTGGAGGTGGAGTTACAGGTGTAACTTTGGACAACCTAGGGGAAGTCCTTGTTGGAAGCACTGGAGTGCTTGCTGCTGGCTGTTTCCTAGAAGTCTTGGGTTTCCCCTTTGCTTCTTGTTGTTCAGAGATAGCAAGTTGTAACTACAGTGGAGTAGGAGTGATATCCTTCTTCATCATCTCCTGGGGAGTACTTCTCATGGTTCTCTCCCTTGCAGGTCTGGTGAGCTCCTGTAACCTTTTACTAGGAGGTCTGGGAGTATGTGACACTACTCCAAGAGTCTTCAGGTCATTTCCCAACAGAACCCTTCCTGGTACCTCACTTTGTATGCTGACAGGTATCTTCACAGTCATGTCATTACACTGGATGAGAACTGGTAACTGGGGAAGCATCTGCACAGGCCCTCCAGCTAACTTGGTGAGGCGTTTGAGTGCCTTAGCAACATCCTCTGCCTGAAAAAATGATGTATCCACCACAGTTATGCTGGCCCCAGTGTGCCTAATGGCAGGAGTCTCCTGACCATTCACCTGGACACTGTCCTTATAATACTCTTTAGTATTATCCGGGATAGAATTATATATATTGTTACGCTCACCTGGTTCCCACGGGGGCGTCGACCGGAACCGGGCCGCTGTTATTTCCACCAGCGTGACGTGTAGCGCCGAGATGACTGACTGGACTGGCCCGCTCAGCCTAGTTTGTCTGGCTCGCAAGAATATTCTTCTGCAAAGGAGAAGAGGAATTAACCACCCGTGGAATTGAGTGTCAACCCACCTTCCCCACTCCCGTTGTCTTCCCACAGATCACTCTTGATGTCCCCTCCTTAGTCTCACCTGATGGTTTGGAAGGATGAGCTCTCCATCCTGCGTCGACCGCAGGGGCGCGTTGATGACCAGTTACTTCACTGGCGTTGAGGAATTGGTGAGTTCCAGTATTGACTCTAAAGTTCAATTGTTCATAAGAGTTCAAATGTCTCATCTTCACTCTGTCCGATTCCTTGTGGGTTGCCGATGAATCCACTCGAAGATTTCCAAATGGCACTCGGTAAGATTCAGGTAAGTCTATTGTGGTTTTCCCCTTAGGGGCAGGGGTACGGCGATGAAGCAGAGTTGACTGTGCCGACCCGAGATGAGGTGAGACCCCCGTGGTAAATCAGGTAAGTTTTGTGGGGGGTAACTGGTATTGTCTTTGCTTTCTCCCCTTAGGGGCCGGGGTACGGCGATGAAGCAGAGTTGACTGCGCCGACCCGAGATGAGGTGAGTACCTCCCGTGGTAAATCAGGTAAGTCCTTGGGGGTAGCTTGTATAGCCTTAGAGAGTCCCCTTGCTCACCTTGCTGTCTTTGTCTTCTTAGGTGTCGGAGGGCGGCCGCGAGATGGAGAGAGCGTGATGGAATGCTGAAGTACCGCCAAGCAGGTGAGTTCAGCGCGGCGCCGTAGGAATGCGAAGCGATGCTTCAAAGACTTCTGTCTTTCAGTTCTGTGGCGAAATGGATCAGGATTCAGGTAAGGATTAAAGTTAAAACTCCTGTTCTAACCTTTATCCTTCTTTTCTTCTTGTTTCAGGAGTCCCAGGACTGAAGCGGGCGTGGCTGAAGACTGGAGCTGCTGAAAACACGGTGAGAGTTACGCTGCAGCAAGCAGAATAACGCGAAGCACGTGTGGCTGTCCGGGTGTGGTTTAAATAGCCTTGGAAGGGAGGCCACCAGGGGGCGCACAGGCAATGGCAGCCTGAACACGCCGCTCCCGCCGTAACTGGGACACGAAGAGGGATTGAGCCCCCCCCGTGACCCCCCCACGAGAGATCTACGGCTCACGGGGCCCGTGAACCTCGAGTGCCCCCGAGGCGAAGGAGCGGCATCCGGGGACCCCCGGGGGCCCGAGAACGAGCTCCGCGGCCCGAGGGGAGGAGCCCCGGGGAGCTCCAGGCAGCATCACACCCATCGAGAGGGGAAGCGGCGGCCTGCATTCGGAGGCGCGCGCGATCCCCTCACTCCCCCGAACACGGAGCGCGCCGGCGCCCCGGCAGAAGACCCGCCGGCGACACCCCCGCGGCACCCTGCCGAGGAGCCGTCGCGGAGGGGGAGTCCCCCGCTGAGGAGTTGGGAGAAACGCGGGCCGCGACCCGCGTAGGGAGAGGCGGCCTGCCCGCGCTCCCGAACACGGCGCCGAGGTAGGTGGGGGAAGCCCATCCCAGCCCCCACGCAACCCTCAAGGACCCCGGGGGACCAGCTGCGGGACGCATCGGTGGGCTCGGAGGGGCGAGTCGGCCCCGCCCCCCCCTCGCGAGCCCCCCCGGAAAAAAAAAAAAAAAAAAAAAAAAAAAAAAGTCAGGAAGACGCGGGGGGACACAAATCTATTGGAGGAGAGTACCCTCGAGCCCATCACTCTCTTAGGTGGAGGCCCCTGGGCTCAACCCCAGGGCGAGTGCCCGCCTGGGGGCTCTCGCTGAAGGAGTCGCGCCTGAGAGCCCCCCAACAAACCGCGATTGGACGACCATAGCCGCTCCCCCCCACCCTAAGAACTACCTCCAAAGACAGAGGCCACAAGGGGGGGAGGGGGTGTGAGGCCCCCACCGGAGGTCGGTGGGGCGAGTGCCCGCCCACGAGAGGCCCCCCACAGAGGGCCACACCAGAAGGCGAGAGAGCGCGTTCCCCGACCGGGCTCTGTCCCTTACCCCTAGGGACGCATCAGCGGAGGGGAGAAGCAGGAGGACCGAATGAGTTGGCGCCATACCCTCCAGGAGTACCGCTACCAAGGCACCAGCAGGGAGAACAGCGACCCAGACCAACGGGCCGGCATGTCTCATTCCGAGACCCCACCCCTGCCCACCCTCACCATGGAAAAGGGCTTTGCCTCGGTCTTGCAGGAGATCAGGGACATGCGGGCAGACATCGCCCAAAAAATGGAAAACATGGACCGCAGAGTGGACAAAGTCGAGGATAGACTGTCACAACTAGAGTCCAACCAGTCCTCAGCAGCGACCCAGGAGCTGGACACGGCCCTGAGACTAACGGCCCTGGAAAAGAGAGATGAGGAGAGGGCAAGACAAATGGACGACTTTGAAAATAGAGAGCGGAGGAACAACCTCAGGATTTTCGGGGTGCCGGAGTCGGAGGGGGAGACGGAAAGAGACTTAACCAGGGTGGTGAAGGACATCATTACCCTCCTCTTCTCGGATGAGATGACAACCGAACCGACGTTTGATCGGATCCATAGAGCGGGGGGAAGAGCTGGGGGCCCCCGGTCAATTCTGGTCCGCTTCCACTACTACACTGAAAAAGCGAAGGTCCTGGAGGAGGCCAGGAAATCTAGGGAGATAACCTATAACAACGCTCAGGTGGCCATCTTCCAGGACCTCTCATCATACACGCTGGCCAAACGGAGGATGTGCCGCCCACTGACCCAGATGCTGAAAACAAAGGGGGTACGCTACAGATGGGGGTTCCCCTTCTCCCTCATGTTCGAATACGAAGGCCAACGAGTGAACCTGATCACAGAGGAAGATATAAGGGGAGCAATACAGGAATATACAACGGACCCGACCCCGCGAAGGGAACCCTCCGGGTTCGCCGCGGATGAAGCCAGAGCGCGCCGGTCACGAGGAGAGAGGAGAAAAAAGACTGGCCCACGGAAATTCAAAAAATTGAACCCTCCATCCCCATCGACGGACAGGAATGACACGGATCCCGGCCAGGGTGGAGCGGGACTGTCGGACCCGGGCGAGGAAGGGAGCTGAGGCATCTCACGGCAGGCGTCATCAGCCTCGGGGGAACTGTGTAAAGAATTCACCACGGGGACTCACCATCTGTTCCGGCCTGCAGACAGGCCGGGCTCCAGGACCATGAGGTCCGAACGTTTGTGGACCCTCCCGGAACAGCAAGTATGAGAGTTACATTGAGGGGAGGGAGAGGGGGTAGGGGGGGCTCATGGAGGCTCTAATTTGGATATTCACCCAGCAGGAGGCGGTAGGCTGGTGGTCCGGCCAGTTACCAACAATGGTAGAACTATTTGGCTGGACGCCGGGGTGGGGGGAGGGGGGTAGGGGGTTTGTTGATATTGTTACGTTCACAGGGGGGACCAGGGGTCAGTTGGGGAAAGGTTACAGGACCACCTGGGGGGGAGGGGGGGGAAGGGAAATGGGAGATCAGAGGATAACACGAAATGAGCCGGACAAGGAAAGTGCCACGAGTCAGCTATCCGGTAGCTGGTTATTCTTAGACAATGGCTGAGGATCTGCCTACCCTGGGCGTGGGCTCCCTCAATGTGAGGGGACTGAACACCCCCACCAAAAGATCCCTGGTCTGCAGGGAATTCAGGAGGGCTAAACTAGACGTGCTTTTCCTTCAGGAGACGCACTGGGCAAAGGGGAAAGAACCAAAGCTACGAGGGGGGGGGATTGGAGAAGTCCTCAGCGCCTCCCACAAGACCAAGAAAAGGGGGGTGGCCATAGTGCTAGCGAGGGACATTGGCTTTGAAGTAGAAGCCTCACTGAAAGACCCAGAGGGACGATTCCTGCTGACGAGGGGCTCCCTGCGGGGCTCCCCTTTAACACTTGCAGTTGTGTACAGCCCCAATGAAGGCCAGGCGCAATTTTGGGAGGGAGTGAAGGACAGACTGAAACTATTCGTACGCGGGCCAATGGTGGTGGGGGGGGACTTTAACATGGTCCTGGACCCGAAAATTGATAGGAAACGCTTGGAATCCCAACCCACCAGGGCTGCAGACGAAATGATGGCCCGCTCCTTCCAAAGGGCGAACACAGAGCTGGGCCTAGTGGACACCATCCCGACCCCTAGGGCAGAACACCCCTCCTTCACATACTATTCTGCAATCCACACATCATACTCCCGTATAGACTACATCCTGGTAGACGAGTCCCTGCGCCCATATGTCTCTGGCTATGAGGTAGACCCGGTCCCCTGGTCCGACCATGACCTGGTCCGTACCACCATCATAGGGGAATGGCGAGGTGGCAGAAAAGGGCGATGGAAATGCAACGACTCCCTGCTGAAGGACGACGTCCTGGTGCAGGAAGTGGAGGACGCCATTGTGGAATACTTTAAGCTGAACGACAATGGCGAGGTGGGTGCGCACGTGCTGTGGGACGCCTTCAAGGCGACCTTACGCGGGGTTCTCATAAGAATGGGGGCTCAGAAAAAAAGGGAAAGGGAGGCCCAAGAAAAATCCCTTAGGGAAAAGATCGCACAGATCCAGCCGGGAGGCCCCCCGGAGGCACCCTTGGCTATGGAACAGATCACGGCCCTAGAAAATTACAAACTCCAATTGAAAGATCTCTTGTTGCATAAAACTGAGCGCAACCTCCAGCTAGTGAAACAAAAATACTATGAGAAGGGGGATAGAGCCGATAAAATCCTGGCCTGGAAACTCAGAGAGGTCCAGCGAAGCAGAATGGTGAGGGCGATCAGAAACGAACAGGGCTCACTAGACCATAGCACCCCAGTCATAGGAGCGGCCTTCCGACGCTACTATGAACAACTATATTCTTCAGAATATGCCGGGGAGGACACTCAGATTGAGGAGTTCCTGGACTCCATTCAGATCCCGTCCTTGACAGGCGAAATGGCAGGAGGTCTAGAGGGAGGGGTCACAGAGGAGGAGGTGGAGAATGCAATCGGTGGGATGAAGGCGGGAACGTCCCCGGGGGAAGATGGGTTCTCAGTACTCTTCTATAAGAGGTTCCGGTCGATTTTGGCCACACACCTGGCGAGGGTGTTCAATGCAGTACTGGAGGGGGGCACCCTGCCGGAAACGATGATGAGAGCCATCATAGTGGTACTGCCCAAGGAAGGAAAGGACCCCACTGACTGCTCCTCCTACCGCCCGATCTCCCTCTTAAACATAGATGTAAAGATCCTAGCCAAGGTGATGGGTACACGGTTAGAGGGGATAATGCCCAAATTAGTACACGGGGATCAAGTGGGGTTCGTGAAGGGCAGGCAGGGCTCAGATAATATCAGGAAGACTATTGACCTAATCCACTATGCCCAGGAATCAGACCTAGAGGCTAGTTTGCTTTCCTTGGACTCCGAGAAGGCATTCGACAGGGTCGAGTGGAGGTACATGCAACTCCTCCTCCGTCGAATGGGCTTCGGGCCTCACGTCAGGACCTGGGTCTCTGCCCTCTATGAAGCCCCAACAGCGAGAGTGCAGGTGAACGGGGAACTCTCTGACCCATTCCCCCTCACGAGGGGAACACGACAGGGGTGCCCACTCTCTCCGTTAATATACGTCTTGACGATGGAACCTCTGGCCATAGCGGTCCGGGCCCACCCCGACATCAAAGGGATCAAAAGGGGAGAAGCAGAGTTCAAGCTCTCCCTGTTCGCTGACGACATCCTAGCATACTTGGTGGAGCCCAGCTCCTCGCTCCCCCCCCTACTGCGGCTGATGACAGCCTTCGGGCAGTTCTCGGGACTAAAAATAAATGCAGCAAAATCGAAGCTCCTACCCATGAGGGTCCAGGACCCGAGGTTGGACCCCCGGGACAGGTGTGCGGGGATTGCGGTGGGGAAGGATTCCATCAGGTACCTGGGGGTAACCCTGACCAGAGATCTCTCGAGACTGGCCCCGGTGAACTATGGGCCTACCTTGGCGGGGGTTACGTCAGATCTGAGGAGATGGGGTGGGATGATTCTGTCCTGGTATGGGCGCATGACAGCGATAAAGATGAACGTTCTGCCGAGAATACTATACTTATTCACCGCACTCCCAACGGAGGTCCCCACCCAGCTGCTCCGCGATCTACAAAAAGCAATCCGCGAGTTTATATGGCAAGGGCGGGCCCCGAGGATAGGAAAGGCCACTCTAACACTACCCAGAGAGGAGGGCGGGTTCGGGCTACCGGATTTCCTCCTTTACTACCGGGCAGCCCAGCTGCGGGTCTTGCTGGAGCACATGAAGGAGGGGATGGGCACCTACTGGTCATACCTTGAGGATATGGATGCCCACCCTCTGAAAGTGCGCGACCTCCTGTGGCTGCCGCGCAGACTCATCCCTAGCAAACTGAAAGCCCACCCAACCCTGGGAATACTTTGGACACTCTGGAAAGAGGGACCCACAACCTCATACCTCACGACATGGCCCTCTCCAATGTCATCGCTTTGGGGCCACCCTCTCAAACTAGGCAGCAGAGGTTTCAGGAGTGCCCAGTCCTGGTCGGACGGGGGTCTGGAATGGGCGGGACAACTGTTCAAAGAGGGCGAGTTCCTCGAATACGAGGCCCTGCGAGACGCACTGGGGCGGGAGTCCCTTTCAATCTTTGAATATCTACGCCTGAAAGGCATCCTTTGCGACCAATCATGGGGCCAGAACCTACGGAGACAGCTGACCCCCTTCGAAAAATTTCTGGACACGGCCACATCAAGGAAGGGGGCGGTCTCCAAAATGTACCGAATACTGAACACCGTTAACTTGGAGGGGAGAAGAGGGTTCCGAGGGTTTTGGGATGACCTGGCGGGAGAACCACTTACAGAGGAGGCGTGGTCCAAAGTCTTTAAGATAGCATTCCATGGGAACCTATTTACATCGGACATGGAACACAACTTCAAAATCTTACAGGGCTGGCACAGGGACCCGTTGAAACTGTCCAGGATGTTTTCGGGAGTGTCCCCCAGGTGTCCAAGGGGCTGTGGCCAAGTGGGGTCGAGGGGGCACATGTGGTGGTCCTGCCCCAAGGCGCAGGAGTTCTGGGAGAAAGTACGGGGGTGGATGGCCGAGGTCACCGAGGAACAAATCCCACTCAACCCCCTAACGATGTTGCTGGGCCTCCCCCCGGAGGACACTGAACTGTATAGGTACCCAAGAATGTGGGAGACGATGTTACGGGCGGGTAGAGTGGCCCTTGCACAAAGGTGGAAGAGCCCAGAGACCCCATCCAAAGAAGACTGGCTTAAGAAACTCAAAAACATGTTCTTAATGGATAAACTGACGGCCATGGTAAATAATGAACTGGGCTCCTTTCAGGTTAACTGGTATGGGGTCTATGGGGCATGGGGTTGGGACCCCCACTGACAACATGAGAACACTCTGGCGAGTTGGCGGGGGGTAGGTTTGGAATGCTTCAACCAAGGATGTAGGAGTAGCCCAGGACCCGGGAGACAGCGGATCCCATCCAGCCAATTTGGACGTGAGAGCATAGCATACCTCTGTGGCAACGTACAATGAACTACGATGACAGCCCCAGCTGTCCGACTTGCGAAGTGACTCTGATCTGGGGGGAGGGGAGGAGTTGGGGTGGGGGGGGAGGGGGGGGGAGGGAACCTGGGGGTTTTATGACAATGTTAAAAGTGATGATAACAACGCTCCCAGCGTTGCCGTTTGTTTTTTCCTTCTAAAAACTACTAATAAAACCAAAGTTAAAAAAAAATAAATAGCCTTGGAAGAAGATCCAGGTAAGTATTCTTCCACAGCCCCACCCAAGTAACAAAATAGTCCCTTCAGTCAAATAGTCCCTCCTGAGCCTCATTTGGCTTGAGTCTTCATGCAGCATGGTCTGCCTCAGGTGAGTATGCAGCATGGTCTGCTTCAGGTAAGTTATCAATAATGAGCCTGGCGCCCATGACGCCAGGACTGACTTTATCTTTATGAGCCTGGCGCCATAGGCGCCAGGACTGTACCCAAACAGCCCCTAAATGGGGCTTTTGGGCATGCTCCAAGTGGCATGATGCCTGCTTCCAGGGCTGCTGGGCCTGGTCTGGTCTTCCGGGGGCAGGCATCATGACAGCACTCCCCCTCAAGGCCCCTCCTAAAGTCGTTCTCCCCCTTGGCCGTGGTTTGTCTGGAAATTCCCGATGGAACCTCTTCACTAAACGAGGTGCATGCACATGGTCACTAGGTCCCCAAGACCTTTCCTGCGGACCATAACCTTTCCAGTCAATTAGGTAAAAGAGTTTTGATCTCACTCTTTTTGAGTCCAAAATATTCTTGACTTCGAACTCGGGCTCCCCGTCTATGAGGATAGGTTCAGGTGGAGTGGTTAGTTTAGTTCCTGGTTGCACTGGCTTCAAAAGAGACACGTGGAAGACGGGATGGATTCGCATATGAGCAGGTAGGTCCAACTTGACGGCCACTGGGTTAATAATTGCCTTGACAGAAAAAGGTCCCAAATACCTGGGGTTAAAGGTCCGAGTCCCCTTGAGTGGTAAGTGCTTAGTGGCTAACCATACTTGCTTCTTTAAAGGCTTGTGTAATAACAGCGTGGAGATGGTCCACTGCTGGCATCTCTAAATGCTGGGGTGAGTCCAAATCCGAGGTTTGAGGATGGTGCCCATAAATGGTAAAAAAAGGACTTTGTCCAGTTCCTGAGTGTACGGAATTATTGTACGCATACTCTGCCATCCACAGAATGTCTTTCCAATTCCCCTCAGACTGATGTAGCATACAACGGAGGTACTGTTCAAGAGTCTGGTTGGTCCTCTCCGTTTGACCGTCGGTCTGAGGGTGGTGACTGGTCAAAAGCCTAACATCAATTTGTGCCAGTTGGCAGCATTTCCTCCAAAAATGTGAAATTAATTGACTGCCCCAATCTGAAATTAACACTGAAGGAAAGCCATGCAGGCGGACAACATTTTCAAGGAATTCCTTGGCCATGATTGAAGCTGAAGGTATCCCTTTTAAAGGAATGAAGTGGGCCATTTTAGAAAAAAGATCTACAATAACTAGAATGGTATTGTAACCTTGGTACGGGGGTAAATCCGTGATGAAGTCTAATGACAAGGTATGCCAAGGGGTAGGTGGTATGTCTAATGGTTGCAATAATCCAGCAGGTTTTTTCTTTTGCCCTTTATTTTGTGCGCAAATGCCACAAGACATGACAAATGACTTGACATCCTTTCGCCAGGTGGGCCACCAAAATTGCTTCCTAATTTTAGCTTCGGTTTTTGCAATACCCGGATGCCCTTCTATTAAGGTGTCATGGTAATGGGAAATGACAAGTTCCTGTAGTTCCTTTTGCAGTAAAAATAGTCGGCCTTGGTAATAAGGTAAATATCAATGACAGAGTACTCTGGACCTTTCTTTGCCCAGTCCTGTAGGGCAACGGAATCAAAGAGTTGGTGGATCTTGTTTTGAATGTCCTCCAGTGTCTGTATGGATGTCAGGCCAAGGATTCTCTGTTCCGGAATTATGGGTACGGGTTCTAAAGTTATTTCTGCTTCTCCCATTCCAATCCGGGACAAGCCGTCTGCTTCACCATTCTTACAACCTGGTTGATAGGTTATTACAAAATCGAACTCGGCGAAGAACAATGCCCAACGGAGTTGGCGCGAAGATTGGGCTTTGGCTGTCTTTAGGTATTGTAAGTTGCGGTGATCGGTGATGACCGTGATGGTATGTCTGGCACCCAGTAGATAGTGCCGCCAAGCCTTGAAGGCGGACTTGATGGCCAGCAGCTCCTTGTCGGTTATGGCATAGTTTAGTTCAGGGGCTGAAAATTTTCTTGACCAAAACGCCACTGGGTGAAGCTGGTTAGTTTCGGGATCCTTTTGGGAAAGGACTGCTCCCATGGCTGAACTGGATGCATCTGTTTCCACTATGTAGGGAAGCTCGGGGTGCGGGTGTCTTAATATGGGAGCAGATGTGAATTTAGCTTTTAACTCTTGGAAGGCGTTCTCGGCTTCCTCTGTCCACACAATGCGTTTGTTTTTGCGCAATAGCGTTGTAATGGGATGTACAATGTGCGAGAAGTCCAGGATAAACCTGCGGTAGAAATTGGCAAAGCCAAGCATGCTTTGAACTCCTTTGATTGAACTTGGCGAAGGCCAATTAAGAATGGCATCCACTTTTCGTGTATCCATCCGGATTCCTCTCGGGGTCAGAATAAATCCAAGGAATTCCACTTCCGTAGTGTGGAAGATGCATTTGCCCAGTTTAGCATATCATTTATGCTGGTGTAACTTCTCTAGGACTGCTCGGATGTGTTTTACATGCTCAGATTCTGATAAAGAGTATACTAAGATGTCGTCGATGTAAACAACCACACAAACGTCGATAAGCTCTCGGAGGACATCGTTCATGAAGAACTGGAAGGCTGCTGGTGCATTGCATAGTCCGAAGGGCATCACCTGGTACTCAAATAGTCCGTACTTGGTGCGAAAAGCAGTCTTCCATTCGTCACCCTCTTTGACACGTGCCAGATGATATGCCCCCCGAAGGTCTAGTTTTGTGTATATACAAGCGTCCTTCACCTGGTCTAGTAGTTCTGGGATCAAAGGCAGTGGGTATCGATTCTTGATGGTTATCTGATTCAGTGCGCGGTAGTCTATACATGTTTTAAGGTCGCCTTCCTTTTTCGGTATGAAGAACAAAGCTGAAGATGCAGGGGATTTGGACCGGCGAATGAAGCCATTAGCAAGGTACTGGTCTAGGTACTGGCGCAAATGAAGATTTTTGGGTTCCGTAAGGGCATAGATTCTGCTGCAAGGTGGTTGTGCTCCAGGTACAAGATCTATTTGACAATCATACGATCTGTGAGGTGGTAAGGTGTTTGCCGTTCCTTTTGGAAGACATCCTGAAAGTCTTGGTATTCAACAGGTATGGCTACTGGAATTACTGGGGCCAGGACTGAGTTTTGAGTTTTCCTTGGGTAGCAGGTGTGAGCACATTCTGGGAAGGTTAGTCTCTTCTCTCGCCAATCAATACAGGGATTATGTTTTTCCAACCAAGGTATCCCCAGTATCAGCTGAAACTGTGGGGCCTTGATTAAGTCAAACATCATAGCCTCTCGATGCCCATCTTGACTCAGCAATGTCATCTCTGCAGTGGAATGAGTTACGGGTCCAGAGGCAATTTCCGTTCCATCTACAGTGGTGACAACATCGGCCGTGGTCTTGCCGGTGAGAGATAGATTCATCCTGGTAGCCAATTCCCAGTCCAAGTAATTTCCTATGGCTCCACTGTCTACGTACGCCTTTACCGCGTGCATGCGTGATGGCTGCTCTGGATCTACAAGGACCATGGGTATGGTGAAATGCGAGGTCAGAGTGTCCTTCTTTAAGCTCGGCAAGCGGACCTCTATGCTTGCCGGGCGTGGTCATTTCCCGAGTCAGATTTCACATGGTTTTCGTCTGCTGCTCCTATAACTTTCTTGGGTGGTTTTACAGGGCAGTTCCGAAGAAAATGACCAGTAGTTCTGCAATATAAACATAATTGCAGTTGCCGTCTTCTATCTCTCTCCTTTTGGGTTAAGGGTCCTTTAACCCCCCCGATTTGCATAGGTTCTGAGACATCTACTCCCTTGGAGCTTACGTGGGTTTTAACCAACACCCTATTCTCAAACTTGGTTCGGTCAGCCTTCCTGGTTTGAAGTCTGTGATCGAGCTGGACCACTAGATCTATATATTCAGCACAGTCTTGAGGCGGGTTCACGATTTGGGCCAAAACATCTTTGAGTTCTCCCCGAAGTCCTCAATGGAATAATGTGATTCGCTTGGCTTCAGGCCATTCGGTTTCCACTACTAATCTATTGAAAGTTGCAATGTAAGATAAAAGATCCTGGTTACCTTGATGTAGGGATAAAAGTTCGTTGTCCAAAGCCTGTCCTCGGGAGTGTCAGGCGAATAGTCTTTCCATGCTTGTTCGAAAACCCTGGAAATCTCGAAGAATCGGGTCATCCTGGTTAACTAGTGGAATGGACCAATCCGCCGCACTGCCGCTGAGATATGACAGTACAAAGGCTACCTTGGCCTGATCATTTGGGAAAGCTCCAGGTCTACATAAAAAGTGCAAGCGGCATTGATTCATGAATGTTGCAAACCCTTTTGGGTCTCCGGCAAAGCGTTCAGGCGGAGCCAAAGGAACGGCTCCAGGTAAATTTATCTGCACCGGGTTACTCGATGGTACAGGAGCTGGACTTGCCCCAAGTCCTGGTAGAGGTGTTTGTCCAGCCAGGCTCTGTAATAGTTGTCTGGCCAACTCATCTGTTCGTTCTTTTGACACTATCAGTTCCCTCCTGAGGGCATTGGTTTCTTGGCAGGCGGAATGCACTTCGGCCCTTAATTCCCCTATTAATTGGGCCAACTGATCAGTTTCCGAGGTCTTCAGGACGCCCAGGTGGGTATTTGTGGGTAGGCTTTGCGTTCTGTTACGCTCACCTGGTTCCCACGGGGGCGTCGACCGGAACCGGGCCGCTGTTATTTCCACCAGCGTGACGTGTAGCGCCGAGATGACTGACTGGACTGGCCCGCTCAGCCTAGTTTGTCTGGCTCGCAAGAATATTCTTCTGCAAAGGAGAAGAGGAATTAACCACCCGTGGAATTGAGTGTCAACCCACCTTCCCCACTCCCGTTGTCTTCCCACAGATCACTCTTGATGTCCCCTCCTTAGTCTCACCTGATGGTTTGGAAGGATGAGCTCTCCATCCTGCGTCGACCGCAGGGGCGCGTTGATGACCAGTTACTTCACTGGCGTTGAGGAATTGGTGAGTTCCAGTATTGACTCTAAAGTTCAATTGTTCATAAGAGTTCAAATGTCTGATCTTCACTCTGTCCGATTCCTTGCGGGTTGCCGATTAATCCACTCGAAGATTTCCAAATGGCACTCGGTAAGATTCAGGTAAGTCTATTGTGGTTTTCACCTTAGGGGCCGGGTATGGCGATGAAGCAGAGTAGACTGTGCCGACCCGAGATGAGGTGAGACCCCCGTGGTAAATCAGGTAAGTTTTGTGGGGGGTAACTGGTATTGTCTTTGCTTTCTCCCCTTAGGGGCCGGGGTACGGCGATGAAGCAGAGTTGACTGCGCCGACCCGAGATGAGGTGAGTACCTCCCGTGGTAAATCAGGTAAGTCCTTGGGGGTAGCTTGTATAGCCTTAGAGAGTCCCCTTGCTCACCTTGCTGTCTTTGTCTCCTTAGGTGTCGGAGGGCGGCCGCGAGATGGAGAGAGCGTGATGGAATGCTGAAGTACCGCCAAGCAGGTGAGTTCAGTGCGGCGCTGTAGGAATGCGAAGCAATGCTTCAAAGACTTCTGTCTTTCAGTTCCGTGGCGAAATGGATCAGGATTCAGGTAAGGATTAAAGTTAAAACTCCTGTTTAACCTTTATCCTTCTTTTCTTCTTGTTTCAGGAGTCCCAGGACTGAAGCGGGCGTGGCTGAAGACTGGAGCTGCTGAAAACACGGTGATCGTTACGCTGCAGCAAGCAGAATAACGCGAAACACGTGTGGCTGTCCGGACGTGGTTTAAATAGCCTTGGAAGAAGATCCAGGTAAGTATTCTTCCACAGCCCCACCCAAGTAACAAAATAGTCCCTTCAGTAAAATAGTCCCTCCTAAGCCTCATTTGGCTTGAGTCTTCATGCAGCATGGTCTGCCTCAGGTGAGTATGCAGCATGGTCTGCTTCAGGTAAGTTATCAATAATGAGCCTGGCGCCCATGGCGCCAGGACTGTACCCAAACAGCCCCTAACTGGGGCTTTTGGGCATGCTCCAAGTGGCATGATGCCTGCTTCCGGGGCTGCTGGGCCTGGTCTGGTCTTCCGGGGGCAGGCATCATGACATATATCTAAATTCTGCTGTTCCCACAACCCCAGAGACACTAAAGAAACACTAGCTGAGACTCCAATGGGTTCATCAGCTAGTAACAGCAAGTTTCCACTGGCCATCTGGACTTCCTCCTCTGGAGCGAAGGCTAAGGAGACAGTGTGGACCCCTGAAGGCTTACCCTTGCATCTGGGATCCCCTTTCACATGGTCAGGCGAGCTACAAACATAGCATTTTCCAAATGCTTTCTGGAATGATGGCTTGCTGTGACCTCCTGGTTTGGCACCAGAAGGTACACTAGCCTGATTCGGTTTCCCTTGTGGCTCAGTTTTGTTTGGGGCCCTCTTTGGGATTGGAATTATTAGAATTCTCTTTGGAGTCCTTTTTAGGCTGTTTCCCCTCATCCTTTTTCTGAGTTACCCCAGAGTCCTTGTGAGTAGCCCTGTTGGCAACCCACAAGTCAGCAGCCTAGCTAGTTTTCTGGAATCTAATTCCTTTGAATCAGCCAAGGGCTGTATGAGCTCAGGAGAGCAGGCATCATAAATTGACTCCAACATCACAAGATTCTTCATTCCCTCATAAGCGTTCACCTTGTAACCCTTAATCCATCCCTCTAAGGTCTTCAAACTTTCACTCACCCAGGTAGCCCAAGGGGTACCATCATGCTTTTTGAGGGTCTTAAACCTCTTGAGGTACTGGGAAGGGGTCTTCCCAAATCTAGCTATCAAAGCTAGCTTCACACATTCATAATCCTTCTTATCCTTCTCCCCCAACTCCATTACCACATCAGTTGCAACAGGGGGGAGCATAGAGAACAACCAGGAAAGTAACTCATTTCCTGTGATGCTCTGGAGCCCATGATTATACTCAAACAGACTCAACCAATCCAACACATCCATCTTAGGCTCATACATACCCATAAGCTCTTTAGGCATCTGGGCTCTTTTGGGACTGGAACTCCTAGAGGATCCGGAGAGAGAAGCATTTTCAACAGACAATTTCTTCATCTCTAGCTCATGCTTGAGCTCCATTTCCCTGAGCCTTAGTTCTTGATTCAGTTCTTGGTGTCTTTGTTCTGCTTGAGTATTAAGTTTCTTAAACTCCAATTCAAGTTTCATTTTCTCTAGTTCCAGATATTGAGGACTAAATGTGGGACCTGGCAAAGGTCCAGTAGGTACAGCTGGCAGAGAAGATAGAGGCCTAGGGGGGACAACTACATCATCCTCATCCTCCTCTTCTGGTTCTGACCCACGATTATCAATACGTTGATCAATATCAATATCATTACTGTTATCTACTTTTGCTGAAGTGGTAGGTTCCTCTGAACCACCATCCAGACTTTGGTTTGCTAACAACCTTTCTATTAGCTCAATTTTCTTGCCTTTAGTCAGGAGATTCTTATGCTTACAGAGAACTCTTAAACAATCAGCAGTTTTTGTAGCAAGGGACTCTTGACTATAACTTTCCATAGTTGACAGGTTAGAAAATAAACATTTTAGTGCTAAGCTTTGTGGTTAGTTGCACTAAGGTATCTATAAGCACACTAAAATGTATACTCAATACAAATCCCACTGCTGTACACCAGTGTTAGGCAGAAACCTGTGCAGTTCCCTTAGGGACCACTGCAAAAGGCTTAGGACTACAGGTGTTGGCAGTAAAACCAGTTGGTAGCAGTCTGTACCACCCAGATTTACCTGGTAGCTGTGGCTGAGCAGCCAGACTTCTCTCAAGAAGAGTTAGACAGTATATAGAGTATACTAAATAGGTACAGAGATAAGGTAGCACAAGCAAACACTGACCAGAGCTTTGGCATAAAAGTATATAATTATTTATTTAAAAACACACTTGTAAAATACACTAACACTAATATGGCAAGCAAGTTCAAACACAGTCACTATCAATATATATACATCCCTGATTACTTATTGAACAAGTCTTAGTTAAAACACCACTTATTTGCAGACAGAGGTGAGCGCTTAACCTAAGATGGCACTCCAATAAGTTAGTTAAAAAGGGAGGGAAAAGGCAGAATTAGGAAAGCACACAATACCAACACTTTTAAAAGAACCACAGCAAGTCAGAAAAAGCAGAGTCTACTGTTAGAGCAAGAAAGTTCATAGGCCAGGCCCACTCTTGGAGAGAGCAAGGCGGAATGTGTCCAGGATCACACAGTTGAATTATATTTTAAAAGTCTTTGCAGATAGTTCAAAAAGAGTTGGATCAGTTCAGAGAAAGTTAGTTAGCAGGTCCCAGGTCACCCCAGGATAGAAAGTCAAGGATTTACGGGACACCATGAACAGTGTTGCAAGGGAGACCAGGCGGAACACAGTACCTGAAATGGTGAGAAAGCTCCAGCGGGGGCAGTTGTTCCTGGCAGCGGGTGCAAGTCAGTGCTTCGTCCAGGGGAAGAGAAGATCTCGATGTGGAGGAAAGCTGGAGGTCGTTGCCCTGTCAGGGAAGAAACCAGCCGCGGAGTTTCACGGTTAAAAGGTACTACCCTTTTATTCGAGGTAGGGGTGAAGCGTGGCTATCCGGCCGCCGGGGTGCTTGGCACGGGCAGTTCGACCACGAGACGATCCAGGAAGGCAAAAAAAGGGCAAACTGGTTATCCCCACCAGTTCAGAGGAAGAAGACTCTCCGGGATGAAGATCTTCTCTGTCGTCGGGAAGTGGTGAGGTGGTTCAGCAGGGCTACAACGGTGGTGTCACCGTTGCAGGTCAGCTCAGCTTCTCCCTCTTCAGATTCTTTTGTCCTGTGGCGACTTCTGAAGTTCCAGTCCCCAAAGCCCTCCTTTTATGCAGAAAACCCCCATTCATCAGTCCTAGCTGTCACTCAAACATGTTAAGTGGTGAGCCGGGCGGCTCACCACTGGGCCAATCACACAAGAGTGCGACTTGAGTTGCCGAGGCAACTCAGTCCAGGGTGCCTATACCCCCCTCCCACACCTCCTGTAGACCCAGACAGAGTGGCACCACTTTTGGAGGCTTCTGTACAGAAGTCCGCCAAAAAGTGGAACAAAGGGCTCGACTTGGGTTGGAGTTACAGAGGCGAACGCAAACGCCATTTTAAAACCGAGTCCTGGCAAAAAGACCCAACCGGGGAATAAATATTAAATAAATAACCCGGCGGTATCTTTAACATTGCACCATAAAAATTGGTGCGTTTAAAATTAATGGGAAAATCCCATAGGAAATATTCTGGTGGAATATTTTGCGTGGTAACCAGTGACACCAGCCAGAAACTCGACGAGGGGGGACTGCACAGTGCCCCCTCGAAAAACAGACCCAGGGGCAATCTAATTAACCCTACCAGTCCTTCCACAATATGATGGTTTGTACTGGTTTTGTTCACAATTTAAGACTAGTAAAGTCAATGGTGACTTTACATGCCCTGGGAGACAGTAGTCAGTCCCAGGGTATGGAGTCTATGTTTGGGGGTCACTATGACACCCCTGTGTTACTGCACTTATTGTGCTGTGTAACACACTTACCAAAAATACATGAAACCCTATGGAGTAAAAGACCCCATAGCCCATAAAACACATTACTAAGTCAAAGGATATCTCAAATCATGTCTAAGAGTGGGGGAAAAAGAGTCTCACTCTTAGCAGGAGAAAAAAATAAACCCCAAAAATCCAGCAAAGCTGCTGGGGGACTCATTAGGTTTGGGAAATTAGCCTTAACAGAGAATTCTCCCTAACAAGAACAAGGTCCGAAGGGACCTGTGTTTCCCCACATAACCCCTCCCACTCCTACCAGCAGCTGAGCGGGAGAAAAAACGGAGAAGGCGGTGACAAAGGTAGTGATCCCGAGGATCCAGAGAGGAAACATGCAAACGATGAGTGAAAAAGACTGATGCTTTGGCAAAAAGTAATATACCTTAGAACAAGGGAAAAGGTAACGGAGGGAGGCGGGAAAAACAAAATATAGCCAGAAGTAGAGAAGAATGTATATATATATATGGGGAAGGAAATAATGACTCAAGAATAATTAAGTAGACAGAGGGAGGATACCGGGGAGGACACCTGAGAAGAGAGAGGTTACCGCGGAAGACACCCGAGAAGTGAGAGGATTCGCCGAATTCCTATGCTTTTAATACAAGCGGCTAGAAGAAACTTGTATCCAGAGTCCTGAATGAAGAGGAACAAAATAGGTCACCACAGCGGTTAAAGACGCAGTGAAAGGGATAAGTTTAAACTCCATGTCGGGGTACTATTAGAGGAAGAGGTATATGTGGCCAGCTGGAGTTTGTCTAGTCTGTTAACGTCTGTCTTATGTGTTGTTTGTTGTGACGTCATAAGTCATCATTTTCCTTAGAGGTGACGTAAGATTTACACGAATGATTAACTGAGATATTGTAGTATACAAATTGATGTTTATTGAGTAAAATAAAAGATATAACATTTTGTAGAAAAAAAGGATTGGAGCTTGCAGTGATTGGTGCTCGCTCATATTGTTGGAATTGTTTAAGTCATGTAAAGCATTGACAAGTGTTATATAACAAGAAAGGAAACAGTTTTAAGTATGGAAGACATAACTCCATTAGCACACCTGTGCAAACAGTTGCCGAAACATGCACCTAAGCTGAAAAAGTACAGTGCAGAATGGGTTAAAGGAACCACCCAAAAATGTTTATGCTGTGGTCACAGGGCGGGTCCTTATCTAAAGCTGTTTTGCAATACATGACGACATACTTGCACACCACATACACGGGCAAAAAGTTAGACAAACGCCTAGCAAGTCTAGAGTTGTGGAAAATGTATCAACAAGACAAGGAAGAGGAACCACCATCAGCCTGGATACTTAATGTATGCACAGAGGGGGGTGAGATGCCCTCAGTGCCACTCGCCCCGGCTGAAACGAAAATTAAGAATGATAAGGAGGAAGGGTTATACCCACTCAGGGAACTTAAAGCAGCTACGGGGTATAGTAACCCCGCATATGAGTCACCTATGCAAAGTAGTGATGAAAATCCAGATAAAGATAGATATATAACTAGATAGAAATATCACCTCCAAAGTCCTGAGGGACAAGGAGATAGGCGATGACGAGAGAAGAGACCAGGCACAGGCAAGTACATCTCTCAACAAGGAGAGAGAAGGGAAAAGATGCAAAGGAAACGAGGATAGAACTGATGAGATAGCTTTGCAAAGAACGAATGGATGGGAGGACATATTTTATTGAAACTCGATGGTAAAGACATTGATGACGCGAAACAAAAGGAGAAGTTAGACAATGTACAGAGAAGGGAGAAGGAGAAAGAAAAAGGATTGAGAGACGAAAGAATAAGGAAAAAAGATAGACAGAGACAAGTACAGTAATATCGCGAAGAGCAAGAAAGGCATCACGATCGTAAACAGAGAGCAGCCAATGATCAAGACAGACAGGAGCAGCAAATGTTAGAGGAAGAGCAAAGGATACGAGAGAAAAGAATAAAGAGACGAAGGGATGAGGAAATCCAAAGGGCAAATGAACATAGAGATGCAAAGAAAGAGGAAGAAGATAGGGTCAGAGAAGAAGTGACGAAGCGCAGAGAATTCGATGATGACATACGTAAGAGAAGACAGAGAGCATGCAATCTCGAATATCTGGAAACAGAGGTTAAAAAACCTGATCCAGTGGTAGACTGGGAGGACATAGAAGAATTCTTTCCTAGAGTATGATTCGGTACCAGGCACATCTAGAACAAATATCAAGGATGACTTAGACACCAGAAGCATCGCAGAAACGATCAATAGGATATATGATGAAATGGGGCTAGAACAAGTACCCCAGGGGGAAGGGGAAAATGAGCGTCTGGAGAGCACCCAGCTTTACGACACTGAGGATGTCTCCCGAAGCAGTGGGAATAAAGAACTCTCCCTACATAGATTGGAAATAAGCAGGAGTAAAGAGGACGCAAGAAGTTTCACAAGTTGGAGGCAGTCAATGTCTGACACCGAAAGAGAGGAGAGTGAGGAAAAGGAGGAAGAGAGGAGATGCAAAAGATGACTCTCAAGGGGAAAAGGGATAATATGGTCAGACACTAGTGAACCTGTATCGAGGGCATCAGAGTTACCCACACAGTCAGACCGACACAAAGAAGTATCTCAAGGTCAGAGGGGGGTGTCTCCACCACCCTATGTGAGCCGGCTAAGGACATTGCCAGGTAGGTGGTGATGCGGGAACATTACCCCGGCAATAGATAGGAGAACAATGAGGGAAGAGAGAGAGGGCTATGCGTCCCAATTTCCGTTGCTCGAGAAAGGAGGAGCGAGACCACGATATATTCCATGGCCACACATGGAATGGGAAAATCTGAAAAACAAGCTTCCAATGCTGACATCGGGAGCCAGAAAATTGATACACAAGCTAGAAAAAATGACGGTAGGGAACACGTTAGCTATCAGACATATCAAAGGTCTCTTAATCGCCATATTTGGTGATAGAGCAGATGATGTGTGGACATGGGCAGGCTACCCTGGTGTGACCACCATTAATACCGTGCATGACGGAGCTCCGTTTAACAATTGCAGAGCCGGGGTATGGACAGAACTACGAGTGCTATACCCAGTTACCTCTGACATGGGAGCTATCATGACACGTAAAATGAAGGAGTCAGAAGATCTGTTGATTTACATACAACATTTTCAAGACGCGTGGGTGCTCGAGACTCGGGAATCTTGGGGGAAAACTATACCTGGTTTCTATCATATATTATGTCAAGGGCTGCCAGAGCAAGTACAGAAACAGCTCAAGAAACTGGTGGGAATCGAGGCCAAGCCATGGTCAGAAATATAGCTGACCATTACAACTATTGCAGGCTGTTGCAAGAGAAGAATCGTAAAAAGGAAGCTGCACGAAAAGGGTGAAGAGACAAAATGAGTGCAGAAGAAATTGTCAAAATATGCTCTTGAAGGAGCCATGATAACTAGCACAGCTGAATCGAGCATGCAGCAAGTCAATAATCTACAGCAGAATAATCAGGGCAATAGTGGGTTTTACCCCAGGGGAAGAGGATTAAGAGGAAGAGGATGGCAGAGTAAACATGGAGGCTTTCAAAGTAATCAAGGAGGTTTTCAAAACATGCAAAATGGCAACCTAGACATGTCAAATGGGCAAATGATCAGACCACCACCAGTATGTTGGTTGTGTGGGATGACAGGGCATTTAGCACGCACATGCAGAAACCAAGGCATGATGCAGAACGGCCAAGGAATAGGAGCAGGCATGGTGAATCCACCTGCGTTTCTACAGCAGGGAGGTGCACAGAATCACACGGTGCAACAGTGAGACGCCAGGAGTGCAACAAGGCTTGCAACCTCAGAATTTGATGAATTGTCCACAAGGACAGTCTCAACAATCGCCTATGCAATTGTCACAGACAGTTAGCACAGGACAGGCTGCGAACCCTGGAATGAGGAATAATAATTTTGATGGGGGAAGTCCATTCGCACAAGGTGGGACAAAATTATATATGGACTAGGACAGCTCACTGGGATCCCTGATGTGTTCTATCCTATCAGTGACACCAAACCCTCACCAGGAACCAAGGGTGGATGTAGTTATAGGGGATAAAGACTATTCCTTCCTCATTGACACGGGTGCAACATGTTCGTGTATACATGAAGGCAAGTTTTCATTGTCCGGCGAGGATATAAATACTCAGAGGTTCACAGGAGCTACAAGTTGTGTTCCCTTTACACACGCACTTCCAGTCTCCATAGGAGAATGTGAAATGAATGTGCCTCTATTATATTCATGACAAACCCCAGTAAACATTTGGGGTCGAGATCTAATGACGAAGTTAAATATGACAATCTCGTTCACGGAGGAAGGCATAGTATGCTCAACTCCAGGAATGCACTATTCGAACGTATGGAAAATGATTAGAGCATACGCAGGACACACAGCTATGAGGGCTGCACCATTGGAGCCCGAAATATTCGCATGTGGAGTATGTGTGCTGATGGCAGGTCTGCCAGGCCTTGCTGAAAAAACTATGAGGACAGCAGATGAATTTCTGTTCAGGCCAAGAATACCTATGCACGAGGAAAGGGGACAAGTATTTCCCTTGGTGATACACACAGCTGCAGTACGAGGGAAAATGGCTTTGATCGATGGTTATGATGATGAAGGCAGACAGTGGTGCACAATAATCGCCATGGAAGAGGGGTACCGATTAACTGACATTACTGATCATGATCTGTTTGACGAGCAAGCAAATGAGGGAGAAACAGCAGTTGAGGTGAACCTCACTTTCTGGGTGAGAATGATCAAAAGAGAAGTGCCTCAGAGAATGATGCTGGCACAAAACTGTCCTGAATAATTTGATGATGACATGGCACGGGTGCCAGTCTCAGTGTGGACTACAGGCCCCTATGATGTAGGCTTATTGAAAGGAGTCGGAGAAGTGAAGATTAAACTGAAGCCAGGAGCAATTCTACCAAAAGCATGACAATATCCCATGTCCAGGGAGGCAGCTGAAGGAATTCTTAAGACAATATCGCCTATGATGGAGCAAGGCATCTTAGTGACGTCAGAGTCATCATGCAATACTGCAGTTTATCCTATCAAAAAATCAAAGGCAGAGTCTTGGAGGCTAATTCAAGACATGAGGCCAATAAATGATATTGTTGAGGCCAGTTCCCTTTAGTGCCAAACCCAGCTGCAATCCTATGTAATATACCTGTTGATGCAAAATTTTTCAGGGTGATTGACTTGAAAAATCAATTTTTCTCAATCCCGTTGCACCGTGACTCACAAGTTCTGACATCATTCACGTTCTGACAGATGCATCTGAAAAGCACGAGGCTACCCCAGGGGTACTGTGAGTCTCCTTCTATTTTTAAAAGAGTCCTGCAGATGGACCTAAGCAATATTGCATTAGAGAGTGTTGTCTTGCAATATGTAGATGACATCTTAATTTGCAGCACAACTGAGGAGCAATGCAGGCGCGATTCTGTTCAGCTATTGACCATATTGGCTGAGAAAGGATATAAGGTTGACAAAGAGAAGTTACAGTATTGTCAACGAGAAGTGCTTTACATAGGTCAGCTGATTTCTCATGAAGGGAAAAGAGTTACCCCAGAGAGAGCTGAAGCAATACTAAACACAGCCAAGCCACACAAGGTAAAGTAGATACAGAGTTTCTTAGGCCTGTGCAATTACGTCAGGGCATGGGTCTTCGACTACAGCTCTTACACTAAGCCTTTGCTTCAGGCCCTAAAGAAAACACAAGTGACGAAAGAAAAGATTGAATGGTCTGAGACCATGGAGGAAAGATTCTCTAAACTCAAAAGAGCAATTTACACAGCACCAGTTTTAGGAATCCCCAATTATGCAGAGGAATTTTACCTGTTCTGACACATGAATAGCAGCGTTATGTTGGCAGTGCTCAGACAGAGAACCACATTGGGGTACAAGCCCCTGGCATACTATAGTGGACATTTGGACCCAGTGATGAGAGGCCATTTCCAGTGTGAACAACGTTTAGCTGCCGCAGCGTTGGCCATCAAGAAAGCTACTACCATTGTGATGGGATGCTCAATGACGTTGTACGTCGAGCACTCGCTATTTGCTATTCTAGAGAAACTGAAGGGCACACTGACATCTCAGAGAGCTTCTGTTTACAAAGTTATCATATTGAATCCTTTGATTAAAATAGTCCGGTGCAAGATAGTGAACCCAGCTATGTTCATAGCTGAGCCAGTCACTGAAGGAGACCCAATACATGACTGTGCAAATTATGAAGAATTCTATGATGGAATCACCAGAGTGAAAGAAAATGCATTGGCAGAAGGAGAGGTTGTCTATAATTGACGGTTCTTCGAGAATCGATCAAACATATGGACAAAGTTATGCAGGCGTCGCTGTGATGTAGCACACAGCAAATTGAGAATTTCGAGTACTCCTTAGTGCAAGAATACCATCTCAGTATTCAGCACAGGCTGCAGAACTATTGGCGTTGATACTCGCGATTGAGAATCATGCAGACCAGGAAGTAATGGTATACAGTGACTCCGCCTATGTGACGTCGACAGTGCATGCAGGCTTAGCGCGCTGGAAAAGGAGGGGCTATCTCCGAGTGGACGGAATGCCAGTACAGCACGCAGCCCTATTGAATAGGCTGATTAAGGCACTACAGCTCCCAGTGGGCATAGCGGTTGTGAAATGGGCCGCCCACAAGAGGGGGATAGATTTTATCTTACGAGGAAATCAAGCTGCAGACACGGCAGCCAAGCATATGTCATCCAAGAGTGAGACGATGATGGAGGTGGAAGTCCCTCACACAAATGTGAAAATGATTGTTGCTCGAATTGCACCTGAAAGCTATAATAATCTGGGGCAAACACAGTTGATGGAACTCCAAGGGGAGGCAGCACAAGAAGAGAAAAATGTATGGAAATGGCAAGGGTGTTCTTTAAACCCCTCCGAAGGTTTGTGGCAACAAGACAACACTGGTAAACCAGTAATGCCTATAACCCTGTTAAAAATAGCGCTGGAGCAGTTACACTATCCGGCACACATGACAAAAGAGAATATAGCGGCAACACTTGCGGAAAACTGGTTCATAACGAAATTAACCAAGCACGTTGCATTCTTTATAGTGAACTGTATAATCTGCCAACAGTTCACAGCTGGGCACACATTAAAAGTAATGAGAGGAGTCAACCCAAGGCCAAATGGGCATTTTCAGCACTTGCATGTCAATTAGGTTGACATGATTCAGGTATGTAATGGGTACAGATACCTAATTGTTGTGGTGTGTCCATTCTCTAGATGGATAGAGGCAGGTCCATGTACACACCCAGACTCTACCTGTAAGGCCAAATTTCTAGTGAGAGAGGTATTCCCCAGGTGGCAGGTGTGCGAAGTCATGAGATCAGATAACGGGACTCACTTTGAACAGATTAGCTTGTTTCTTGGTATAAAGCATAAGTTGTCGTCAGCGTATCACCCACAAGGTAAAAGGATATGCGAGCTGCTCAACTGCCTATTAAAGGAGAGGATAGGCAAGTTGAAGCTTACTCTAAGAAAGGGATGGTTTCACTGCCTTCCTTTGGCAGTGTATGCACTCAGGAATCAACCCGGTTCCGACCATCATCTTACGCTGCACGAAATAGCCACAGGAAGAAGAATGCACACTCCCCAGATACCCCGAGACAGAGATAGACATGATGCCCAGTCAACAGGAGAAATCTTAGGGTCTGAAATGCAAAATTACTTGAATTGCATGACATCTTGCCTCACTGTAATTTCAGGCCAGCTGCAGCGATGACGAAAAGGGTGCAGGGCAGCACAGAACACAGAAGGAGATACTACTACAGGCACAGCTCAATTTCAGCTCTCATTTTCCCTGGAGAAACCGTCTTGGTAAAGAACCATACAAGGAAAATGTGGGACAAGCCAAGGTTTAACAGTCCCTTTACAGTGGAAGACTGCACTCCCTCTGCAGTAAAGTTACAAGGAAGGAGAGCTTGGATCTTTTTGGGTGATATCAAACCATACATCGGAGGAGGCCCCTGCCTGCACTCCATCACAAAGACACTACAGACGATGGGGAAGAACCACAGAACGTGCAGAAAAGATCCATGACGAAGAAGAAGGACACATGATCAGCAGCAAAGTAAAAACAAAGAACTTTTGTGCAATAGTTGTGGTTTCACTTTGGACATTCCTCTGAGCAAAAAAAGAGGATAAGGACATAAAAAATTGACACTCTGTGCATCCTAGTTGGAGTGTGAAGAAGAAGAATTGCATTTATAAACCACAACATAGTCTGTCGACTTTGAACTTTGGACTGAGTCACACTGAAACCTTAACCAGAAAGGAATATGCCAAACTTTGATCGAGGACACATAAATTGGAAGAAAATACAGTATCCAGACTCCTTCCACACAGAGACCTTGTTCGGAATCACTTATGGTGTCCCCCAGTAGCGACATCACCAAAGATGTGGTGACATACTTCAATCTAGTGCTAAGATCGTACCCATCATTGGTGGGGAGGCTCACCAGTGTCACTGACTTTCTTCAAGATCCTGAAAACAAAAAGACTAGAAAGAGATTGCTTACTGTGATTGCCGAGCAGTTCCTCCTACTTCCTGAGTACAGCAAGGAAAATACAAATGTCCCAAGAGGAGAAGGAAGCAAATGAGCTTATCAACCTATTGTTCTTTTGCCTAATCAAAGAGTGTCCAGAACTTGTCGGGAGGACGACAGATATATTAACTTTTCTTCCAGATCCAGCAAATACAGAATGTCTGAGCATAATCCTAAATAGCATAGTAATACAAGTGGCTCTCCACGCAAACGGAAATTGCAGACACTGTTCACAGTGAAGTGAAAAGCAAACAGTCCCAAATTCCAGCAAAGACAGGACAAATGTCCCTGTCACCAGAAGACAGCAGGTTGGTAAGCAATGTGTTGTTCTGCCTAATCGAGGATTTTCCAGAGCTTGTGGGGAGACCGATCAATGTTGACGTCCTCACATTCATCAGAGACCCAGCTAATTCCATGCAGATGAGCATGCTCTTGCATGGCATCGTGATGCAAGTGGAACTTTCTAACCACCAACAGAAATATTTGAGAAGATTTTAAACTTTCCTTCGAGGGAGCAGGGCCAGAGATCTCAATTTCTATTTTTTATTTTCCACAGGGACAAGGACAACATATCTTCGGGAATGAAGCAGATCAGGGGCACAGATTGGGAGCTAGTATATTTTGAACATGCACAATAGAGAGAGAGTTGAATTATTGCTTGTTTTGACATACACATAGAAAAAGAGAAATGTATCCAGAAATAATAGACAATCCATTGGTCAAGCTAAGAGAGACAATTGTTTAAATACCTACAGCCTGCAAGCAAAACCAAACAGAATCCAGAGTCAATATTATTTAGAATTTGTATTAAAGGTTAGCACATTTTACGGATGATCGAAATGGGGGTCCAGAACAATACTCTAGTCCTCCCGCAGGAGGAAAGATGTTCACAGTTCCTTGAACATAAAGGCTGCCGCCTAACCTACAAGAGTAGGTTAATGTATTTGTGTATTATATTCATCATCATTTTACTGTCATTAATGATCAGAACTGCATTTTTTATTGGTGCACAAAGCATTCCAATTACAGTGCACCCACCTAATGATGCACGCATGAAGCCTGCAAAGGCACCCAGAACTTACATAGGCATTCCAGTCCCTAGAAGATTTGATAATGGCGTGAGTGAACTTGAGATGGATGTGATTAGCAATGACACATACACTTGTGGTAACAAGCAAATAAGCAAATCAAAAAGCCAGAGACAGGGTCAGCAGAGTATGAATGAAAAAAGGTTACTGACAACCACATGCATGCAAACACTGAATGCACATACACTAGGCCAATGTCAATGACTGCAGAACCACAATCCAAAGCATGGGAGAAGAAAAGACTGCCTACCATGAAAAATCCCACTACAAATAAAGTAAAGAGACAAATGAAGAAAGTGGACGTCATGGAAAGACAAGAAGAGTTGGAAAGAAAGCCAACAGAAACAGCTGTATCAGAAACTCTTGATCCAACACCAAGAAAGACAAGAGCAAAATTAGAGAAAATCTCTGCACAAGCACAACTGATAGCAGACAAATTATGACCATTCATAGCCAGAGAAAGGAAAAGACTAGAGGAGTTGAAGAATAAACCCACAGAGACAACATTGCCAAGCATATATGTTCCAGTGAAAGGGACAAGTACAGGTTCTACAGTACAGCCATATACTAAACCCAACCCAGAGTGGATGTGGACATTTCTAACCAGAAAGAAAAAGATATATGAGGACAAGGAAAGGAGTGCCAGACTTTTGTCTACCCAAATGGCACAGATGAGGAGGCCTGCACCATGGACCGGGATACCTGAGAATCCTCCAGCAAGAAGGAGCCAAGCAGATGCATTCAGGTGTGGGGGTAATTTTCTGGGGGTCGGCAGGGCCGTTCGCGGACCTCTGGGGTTGGGGAGGCCCCAACTCCTCCCGCGTCCCAAAGGAGTATGAGACACACACAAGAGCAAAGAGTTACTGCTGTTTATTTCACAAAACAGAAAGGGACAGGTTCTCGGAGCATAGGTACCCAAGGAACATCTCAGCGGTGATGGGCTTGCAGGCCCTTTTTCTAACTGTATGACGCAACTGCGTGCGTCACCTGGGAAAACTAGCCCCTAAACCTAGCGCAATCTCGGTTTGACTCCCCGAGTGGTAGGGTCAGTATAGATCTATATAGAAGGAAATATTATTGGTAGAGAAGGGGTCAGGTGGTACACTTGGGTCGTCCCTAAGAGTTGCTACATGAAAATAGTTACATGGGGAAAGTTAGTGATTGGTTGAACTATAGTGTCATCAGTGGTTAGCCCCTCATATTCTGATTGGTTCATCTGCGAGCCCCCAAGCCTGGGACCACCGCTGTTCCCAGCTCGCGAGGTACCTGGTGCTGGCAACAATGTATGATTATGTGTCAGTGGCGGACAATGGACAGGTCTTACTACTGGCTGTTGAGTGTCCCTTTCCCATCGCTGCCGCTGTCCAACTTGTAACTTCGTTGTTGCAGTCTGGGTCCCAGACGCTTCTCTGGTCCTTGGAGCTTGGCATCATATCAGGTCGGCCTGGTCACGTGTTGGAAGACCGTGGCTGAAGCAGAATTACGGGTATTTGATTTGTATTTCGGCTCTGAGGAGTGTTTAGCAGTGACAGGCGTAACCTTGGCACAGGGAGCGCAGCGTGTAGGTTCCAACTTCGTGGCCTTGGCTGTGAGGCTCTTGTCAGGGTTTGCTTTGCACGATCAGCACCTTGCAGCTCCGTCTGGGCTGCTCTGGGCCTGGGACTCTGGTTTGCGGCCTACTTTGGCCTAGTCTGTGGGTGGTGGCATACAGGCCATAACACGGGGGTCACGAGGGGCAACATCAGTCTTTATACATTAGTCCATCCACAGGGTGACATCTTCATGGTTTTAGTAGCAAGGAAGCGTCTGCAAGCATATACACAAGCTCTTCTGGTGTCCTGCGTTTCTGCGGTGTGTTAGTTAGCCTATGTGAAAAATAACAACGATGCATCTGTGAGTGTAAGTGGTCCTCTACGTCATAGCACTGAGTGTGTTCTTCGTGTGGGTTGGTGTGTGTCTGATCCGGGTGCTTGGTGGCACGTGTGTTCTTGTCCGTTGGCTATGTTGTCATGTCATCTCTAACGATGGCGATATTGGTGGGTGATGTCTAATCGAGTTGGTCCATATGGTCGTTCTCAGCTCCACCCGAGGTCCCACCACGTGGTTTGGATGATGCACAGCTGGCCTGGGTGTGTGGGGAGTGGCCACGGTGGATCTTGACGTCTGGGGCAGCGGTTAAGGGGCTGAACTCATCTTGTGGTGGGTGCTTAGGTCGTGATGTCATAGGCCATGGTCTGGACGAAAATCGGGGGAAGGGATCGTCCCATTTTCCCTCTTCACAGGGATGTAGTTATAGCGAACTACATGAAAACCTTAAGAATGAAGAGAAGCATGCGCTGAGACAACTACGAACTAAACGATTACTTGGACAGCACAGAACATTTGGGAAACAACCTATGGTACCAGCACATGAAAGAAGTGGGAAGACGAAGTTCAGAAGGGGAATGCTTTGTCTGTGCACTCTTACCGTATAGCATGGAGAAGTCCAAAATCTTCATAGCTGTAGAAATTGAGGCCAGTTCATGGGTAGTGATGCCTAACTGAAAAAACTGATCCTGATGAAGATGATTATTTTCAATACATAAAGACAAGACATAGAGCTCATACTAGGAATCATGTGATCAGGTATGAGAAACCTGCAGTGAAAGGAGCTGAAGTCAGATGGGAAGTGAACAAGAAGCTAAATGTCCAAGGGAAAACTCAAGAAGAGGCTCGAAGTTGGAAGGACAGAGGCCAAATGCAAGTCTGGTGAACAGTTCTTTCACCAGATGGATGGGAAAAAGGGGTAGTGCATTTGCAGAGCATGGATGTTCCTGGGAGCCTGTAAGGAAGCAATTGAAAATTCACAAAGGATATGCAAGCCATTATGGTCAAGGCTTGCAAAACTGCTGACATGGGTCGAAGACAGAGGAGGACCCTTGCAGATAGTACCACTGGAGAGCTCACAATTGTGTTTCAGTCATAATGGCACAAGGAAGATGGGAGAGAATCAGAACTGTGGAAAAACCTTTGATGCTCCAGGAATGATGCATGGAACTTCAGTGATTATGGATCATTATTGGGCATGTGGATCCAAAGCATACACCAGACTACCAAGAAACTGGGGAGGCATATGCACAATAGTGAATATCCACATTCCAGCGTTGGTGATCCCGGAGAGTGACCAGAATATTGACAGTTTCCCAAAAGCAGATGCACACCTAAGGAAGAAGAGATCTGTGGAACTGTTGACCCGAATGAAAAGGGAGAATTACTTTTCTGCCAAATCAGAAGAATCTTTTCATGCAATCCCATATGAACACAGACTATTTAGCCTCACCTCATCAGTGTTCACAACAGTTTTCATGCCAAGATTTCAAGTTGGAGCAAACACTAAATGGTTGCAGATAACCAGATGGGAAATACTGCAGACCATCAAAACAACCATAAAAGGATTCAACGCAATCAAAGAGGAGTTAAGAGTCCGACTGAAGACTCTCCAGAATAGTTATGTACTTGACATGATCACAGCCATGGATGGAGGAGTTTGTGCAAAAATCGGAGAATCATGTTGCACATTTATACCTTCTCACGATGAGGAAAATGGAACTCTAACAGAAGCCATAGGTATGCTGAGAAAACTGCAGAACTAGATGATCGATGAAACGGACGAACTAGATAATGACAGTTGGTTTGGATCACTATTCTCATGGGTTCCCCAATGGATGGCAGATGCATTCAAGTTCCTGGGAGCCCTGCTAGTGATGATATTGCTAGGATTCTGTGTTGTCAAGATAATAATCTTTCAGTGTCAGAAAACTGCAAAAAAAGACATAGGGATGAAGATCATGATTGATGTCAAGCCAGGATGGAAGCCCAAAGACCTGATTGATGAGGAAATAAGAGACTTTGTGAGATCTAGCATTCATGCACCTGAGGGAACAAAGTTTCTGTATCCGAGAAAGCACAGAAACTATGTGGGAAGATGGGTTTATTGCAGCCCAAATGGACAATGTCAACTGATGACATGGAATAAAGACGAACACGTAAGGACAACAGGAAGCATGAAAGGAGTCATAAAAATATGGACTCCAAAGAGACATTTATTCAGGCCATCATGCATAGACCCAGAAGATGAAGAAGGAATGAACTCAGGTGATGGAATGAAAGTAAATACAGAGGAACAGAAGAATACGGATCCAAAGAAGGAGGTGAAAGTGGTCGAAGAATTGCCCAGAGGGGGGATTGTAGAGGAGGTTCCAAAGAAAGCCTGCACTCCAAACGTACATTTTGAAGTACCAGGAATGTTCACACCAAAATATGTGACTTGCGATGGGCAAGTAAACCAGCAGAGAGCCGCAGTGGGGCTCTGTCCAGTACCTATCAGAAGAACACAACCTATTGAAGTACCAGTACCAAGGAAACCATGTACAGTAGGTATCCATTAAGAAAACCCTATCAACAAATAAGATGAAATGAAAATCGTCTAAGTACAGTCCCTGAAGAAACCAAAAAGGTCCTAATGAAAGACGAATGATGACGTCAAAAGAGAACCCGGGCTGACTCACCTATAGAAGAAATGACAACCAGAGAATGACGCAAAGAGACTGTCATGATGCCTACCCCCGGAGCACCAGGCCAGGCCCAGCACCCCTGGGTAAAAGCCCAGTGGCCCCTTATAGGGGCTCTTTGGACTCTGTCCTGGCGCCGTTGGCTCATGTTGGACATCAGTCCTGGCGCCATAGGCGCCAGGCTCATAAAGGAAGGTGTTTTGTGCACTTACCTGATGCAGACCATGCTGCAAGATTCAGGCCTCCCTGAGACCTGAAAGGGACTATTTTTTCATTGGGACTATTTTGCCACTCGGGCATGGCCAGGGAAGGATACTTACCTGGAACTACATTGGGGGCTATTTAAGCCACGCCCAGACAGTAGCTCACGCTTCGCATTGTTCTGCATCCAAGCAGCTGAACGCTCACCGTGTCTGCTCCTGCATCTGGTCTCCAGCCACGCCCGCCTCTCGATCCTGGAACACCTGTAAGGAAAGAAGAGAAGAGAAAGGTGAAAACCAAGAATTTTATCAAACTTCTTACCTGCATTCGGAACCTTCACTCCAGCGTTCCTGAGAAAAGACTTTCATTTAAAATCACTGCGTTGCTCGCTGCAGCGCCGCGCTTCACTCACCTGTCCTCGGGAGTTCTTCTGGCTCCACCGCGACTGTCTGCACCAGTCGCCACATCTCTGCACCTAGGTGAGAGAACAAGAGACAAAAGGTGAGCAGAAGGAACATATGAGGAAAGCCTAATTTTCCGCCATAACACTTACCGGTCTTCTGTTGGTGGACCATTCCTCATTTCGGGTCGGCGCCGCTTCGTTGGCAGGTACCGCACCCCGGCCCCTATGGGGAAAGGACAAAAGACATTACTGGAGGAATATAAAGACATTAAGAGGGATCGCCCCCATCGCTAACTCACCTGAGTTTACCATCGGCAATTCAATCCCTCAACGCATCGCCTTCATTCTGCACCTGAAATAAAGGACAGATCACAGGTTAGGAAGGCAACAGAAAAGGAGGCTCAACACTTGAACTTTTGTAATCTTCATACTTACGGCGTTCCGCTCGGAAAAGTCAAGTGGATTTTGCCAGCGCCATTCTGAAAACCAGTGAAGTAACTGGACAAACACGCGCCCCTGCACCAGAAGCAGGATGGAGAGTTCATCCTTTCAAACCATAAGGTGAGCTTCAACCGGGGATTTCGGAAGAAGTTAGAGAAGAACGAAGGGGGCAAGGGGGGAGCAAGCACACTATTCTGCAGACTGTTAATCCCCTTTCTCATCTGCAGAAGGATATTCCTACGGGCCAGACAAACAAGATTTGAGGGTCCTGTTCAGTCGGTGTTCCGAGTTCTGCGCATCACGCTCGAAGAGGCCACAGCAACCCAGACTAGACCAGCGCCTCCGTGAGAGTCAGGTGAGCGTTACAGAACGCGAAGCCTTCCTACAAATTCCCACCCAGGCGCTATGGAAACTTCTGAGACTGATCAGTTGGCCCAACTACTGGGGGAATTACGGGCCGAAGTACACGCCGCTCGTTAAGAGACTAATGCTCTCAGGAGGGAAGTGATTGTATCAAAGGAAAGAACTGATGATCTGACTAGACAGTTTTTGCAAGTTCAGGCTGGACACACTCCTCTACCCGGTTCCGGGGGGAACCCCGCTCCTGTGGTTCCCAGTAACCCTGTGCAGATTAATCTACCTGGAAACATGCCGCTGGCCCCACCCGAAAGCTTTGCTGGGGACCCCAAACGATTCGCCGTATTCATGAATCAGTGTCGTTTGCACTTCCTATGCAGACCTGGGGCCTTCCCTAATGACCAGACCAAGGTAGCTTTTGTATTGTCATATCTCAGCGGCTATGCTGCCGATTGGTCAGTTCCACTGGTTACTCAAGATGACCCGATTCTCCGTGATTTTCAAGGATTTCAAACCAGCATGGAAAGGTTATTTGCTCGACACTCTCAGGGGCAGGCTCTGGATGACGAACTCCTATCCCTGCGAAAGGGCAATCAGGACCTCCTATCCTACATTGCAACCTTTAATAGACTAATTGTGGAAACTGGGTGGCCAGAGGATGAAAGAATCACGTTATTTTATCGAGGTCTACACGGAGAACTTAAAGATGTCCTGGCCCAAGTTGTAAATCCACCCCAAGAATGCACAGAATATATAGACTTAGTGGTCCAATTGGATCACAGACTTCAAAACAGAAAAGCAGATCGGTCCAAGTTTGAGACCCGGGTGTTGGTCAAGACCCACGCTAACCCCAAGGGTCCTGATGTCTCTGAGCCTATGCAAATCGGAGGGGTTAAAGGACCTTTAACTCAAAAAGAACGTGAAAGAAGACAGCAGATGCAATTATGTCTTTATTGTGGGTCCTCTGGACACTTTCTACGAGATTGCCTGGCAAAACCGCCCAAGAAGGTGGTAGGAGCTGCTGATAAAAACCATGAAGACTCTGTTTCGGGAAACGACCACGCCCGACAAGCGTAGGGGTCCGCTTGCCGAGCTTGAAAACTAACTCTCAGACCTCGCATTTCATTGTGCCAATGGTCCTTGTAGATCCGGAACAGCCTAAGCGGTTGCATGCAATAAAGGCATACATCGATAGTGGGGCTATAGGAAATTATGTGGATCATGAATTGGTCTCTAGGATTAACCTCCCTCTGCGTCCTAAAACCAGCAAAGATGTCATCACCACAGTCGATGGAACCGAAATTGCCTCTGGACCGGTAACACATTCCACTGCTGAGGTGACACTTATAGGTCCAGACGCCCATCGGGAGGCAGTTGTGTTTGATGTAATCAAGGCTCCACAGTTTCAGGTTATTCTCGGAATCCCTTGGTTAGAGACACATAATCCTCGAATTGATTGGCGAGCGAAGAGAATAACCTTCCCGGATTGTGCACAAACCTGCTACCCAGAAAATCTGAAGATTAGTCTAGCGTCTGTAACCTCTGTCTCCATGCAACTACCTCCGGAATACCAAGACTTTCAGGACGTCTTCCAAAAGGAACAGGCCAGCACATTACCTCCCCACAGATCGTACGATTGCCAAATTGATCTGGTGCCCGGTGCACAACCCCCTTGTAGCAGAATTTATGCCCTTACAAAACCTGAGAACCTGCATTTGAGACAATATTTAGATCAATACCTAGCCAATGGTTTCATTCGCCCGTCAAAGTCTCCGGCATCCTCGGCTTTGTTCTTTGTACCCAAAAAAGAAGGCGACCCTAGAACTTGTATCGACTACCGCGCATTGAACCAGATAACTGTTAAAAACCGTTACCCTCTGCCTCTGATCCCTGAACTCCTTGACCAGGTGAAGGACGCTTGCGTATACACCAAGTTAGATCTCCGGGGGGCTTATCATCTGGTGCGAGTAAAAGAAGGCGACGAATGGAAAACGGCCTTCCGTACAAAATATGGATTATTCGAATACCAGGTGATGCCCTTCGGGTTGTGCAACGCGCCTGCTGCCTTCCAATTCTTCATGAACGATGTCCTTCGGGAACTCATCGATGTTTGTGCTGTCGTATATATCGATGACATTCTTGTGTACTCCTCTTCGGAATCTGATCACAGAAAGCATGTCAGGGCCGTCCTTGAGAAATTGCGCCAGCACAAACTGTTTGCAAAGCTGGAAAAGTGCGTTTTCCATACCACCGAGGTTGAGTTTCTTGGATTCATCCTGACACCTAAAGGGGTCCGAATGGACTCACGAAAAGTGGATGCCATCCTCAAATGGCCATCACCTAGTTCGGTGAAAGGTGTCCAAAGCATGCTTGGTTTTGCTAATTTTTATCGCAGATTTATCCCGGAATTTTCACGTGTGGTACAACCCATCACTGCACTCTTGCGAAAAAATAAACGCTTCGAATGGACCGAGGAAGCCGAACAGGCCTTTCAGGAATTGAAAGTTAAATTCACGTCTGCACCTATTTTGAAGCACCCGGGTCCCGAACTCCCTTATATATTCGAAACTGACGCCAACAGCTTAACCATGGGAGCTGTCCTGTCTCAGAGAGACCCTGAAACCAACCAACTGCACCCCGTAGCATTTTGGTCCAGAAAGTTCTCGCCGCCTGAGGTAAATTATGCAATCACCGACAAGGAATTATTAGCCATTAAGTCCGCCTTTAAGGCTTGGCGGCATTCTCTTCTTGGCGCCAGCCATACCATCACCGTGATCACTGATCACCGAAACTTACAATATTTAAAAACAGCCAAGGCTCAATCGTCACGTCAGCTCCGATGGGCTTTGTTCTTTGCTAAGTTCGATTTTGTAATCACTAACCGCCCCGGCTGTAAGAATGGCAAAGCGGACGCGCTATCTCGAATAGGCATGGGAGAAATAGACACAAACTCAGAACCTGTGCCGATAATTCCCGAACAAAGATTTTTGGGGATAACCTCTTTACAAACCCTTGAAGACATTCAAGCACGGGTAAAACAACTCCTGGACTCTACAGCCTTGCAGGATTGGATCCAAAGGGGGTCTTACTTTTCGGTCAACGATGGCCTACCTTACTTCCAAGGACGCTTATTTCTGCCAGAAAAGGAATTGCAAGAACTGGTTATTTCCCGTCATCATGATACCCTGATGGAAGGGCATCCTGGCATTGCCAAAACTGAGGAAAAAATTAAACGACAATTCTGGTGGCCTTCCTGGCGAAAGGATATTAAATCTTTCGTGATGTCCTGTGGAGTTTGCGCCCAAAACAAAGGCCAAAAGACAAAACCCGCCGGTCTTCTTCAGCCTTTAGACATTCCACCAGCACCTTGGCACACCTTGTCACTAGATTTTATCACGGACCTGCCCCCTCGTAATGGATACAATACTATTCTGGTTGTGGTGGATTTATTTTCCAAGATGGCCCATTTTATTCCGTTGAAAGGATTACCTTCAGCTTCTGTCCTAGCCAAGGAATTCCTCGAAAATATCATCCGTTTGCATGGATTCCCGTCCATACTAGTCTCCGACCGGGGAAGCCAGTTTATTTCTCATTTTGGGAGAAAGTGTTGTCAACTGGCACAAATCGACGTAAGACTCTCAACCAGCCACCACCCACAGACCGATGGTCAGACAGAGAGAACGAACAGACCCTTGAACAATACCTACGATGTATGTTGCACCAATCGGAGGGTAATTGGAAGGATATTTTATGGGTGGCCGAATATGCATACAATAACTCGGTACACTCTGGAACTGGACAAAGCCCCTTTTATACCCTATATGGACATCACCCTCGTACTTCAGACCTGGAATCACCTCTGAGCCTTGAAATGCCCGCAGTGGACCATTTGCATTCCACGATAACTCAAGCCTTCAAGGATGCAACTGCACATTTGCAACAAGTGAAAGGGAAATACAAAAAGAATGCGGATCTGCATCGGAGTGAGGCGCCTCCATACCAAATAGGGGATCAAGTATGGTTGGCTACCAAACACTTATTGCTCAAGGGACCTCGAACTTTTAATCCAAGGTATTTGGGCCCTTACTCGATCAAAGCTATAATTAACCCAGTGGCAGTCAAGCTCGATCTACCAGCTAACATGCGGATTCACCCCGTTTTTCATGTGTCACTTTTGAAACCAGTGCAACCAGGAACCAGATTAATAAAGCCACCAGAAACAATCCAGATAGATGGGGAGCCTGAATTCGAGGTGAAGAACATTTTGGATTCTAAGATCTCAAAATCAAAACTTTTCTATCTAATTGATTGGAAAGGGTACGGGCCTCAGGAAATGTCTTGGGAACCCAGCGACCACGTACATGCACCTCAGCTGGTAAAAAGGTTCCATCGGAATTTCCCAAACAAACCAAAACCTCCAGAGGGAGCGACCTTGGGAGGGGCCTTGGGGGGGAGTGCTGGCATGATGCTTACCCCCGGAGCACCAGGCCAGGCCCAGCACCCCCGGGAGCAGGCATCATGCCCCCGGGTAAAAGCCCAGCGGCCCATTATAGGGGCTCTTTGGACTCTGTCCTGGTGCCGGTGGCGCCAGGCTCATGTTGGACATCAGTCCTGGCGCCATAGGCGCCAGGCTCATAAAGGAAGGTGTTTTGTGCACTTACCTGATGCAGACCATGCTGCAAGATTCAGGCCTCCCTGAGACCTGAAAGGGACTATTTTTTCATTGGGACTATTTTGCCACTCGGGCGTGGCCAGGGAAGGATACTTACCTGGAACTACATTGGGGGCTATTTAAGCCACGCCCAGACAGTAGCTCACGCTTCGCGTTGTTCTGCATCCAAGCAGCTGAACGCTCACCGTGTCTGCTCCTGCATCTGGTCTCCAGCCACGCCCGCCTCGATCCTAGAACACCTGTAAGGAAAGAAGAGAAAAGAAAGGTGAAAACCAAGAATTTTATCAAACTTCTTACCTGCATCCGGAACCTTCACGCCAGCGTTCCTGAGAAAAGACTTTCATTTAAAAGCACCGCGTTGCTCGCTGCAGTGCCGCGCTTCACTCACCTGTCCTCGGGAGTTCTTCTGGCTCCACCGCGACTGTCTGCACCGGTCGCCACATCTCTGCGACTAGGGGAGTGAAGAAGAGACAAAAGGTGAGCAGAAGGAACATATGAGGAAAGCCTAATTTTCCGCCATAACACTTACCGGTCTTCTGTTGGTGGACCATTCCTCATTTTGGGTCGGCGCCGCTTCGTTGGCAGGTACCGCACCCCGGCCCCTATGGGGAAAGGACAAAAGACATTACTGGAGGAATATAAAGACATTAAGAGGGATCGCCCCCATCGCTAACTCACCTGAGTTTACCATCGGCAATTCAATCCCTCAACGCATCGCCTTCATTCTGCACCTGAAATAAAGGACAGATCACAGGTTAGGAAGGCAACAGAAAAGGAGGCTCAACACTTGAACTTTTGTAATCTTCATACTTACGGCGTTCCGCTCGGAAAAGTCAAGTGGATTTTGCCAGCGCCATTCTAAAAACCAGTGAAGTAACTGGACAAACACGCGCCCCTGCACCAGAAGCAGGATGGAGAGTTCATCCTTTCAAACCATAAGGTGAGCTTCAACCGGGGATTTCGGAGGAAGTTAGAGAAGAACGAAGGGGGGAAGGGGGGAGCAAGCACACTATTCTGCAGACTGTTAATCCCCTTTCTCATCTGCAGAAGGATATTCCTACGGGCCAGACAAGCAAGATTTGAGGGTCCTGTTCAGTCGGTGTTCCGAGTTCTGCGCATCACGCTCGAAGAGGCCACAGCAACCCAGACTAGACCAGCGCCTCCGTGGGAGTTCGGTGAGTGTTACAGAGACGAAACACCATGAACAAGGATATCGTGAACTTATAGTGTGAAGGCTATGTCAAATGTAAGAAGCTTAAGCTGTAAGCATGGCAAAGATATTTGACCAGTTTACACCTGTACATATGCTTGGACCCGCAAGAAAGCTAAGAAAATTGTGCGGCTTGCTATGCTTAGTAGAAAAATAGTGCGTCAAGCGCCACTATACATAATCTACCTCAAACGAAGCACATCATATAAGTGTATGTCCACTTTTGCACGAAAAGCAGAATAAATCCAATGGTTACTAAAGGCCACACGAGAAAAGGCTTCATATTCAGCAAAATCTGGAACAAGCGGCAGAATCAAAACTCAGCAGAGACAACTCATGCCAGGAGAGCCAAGGTGGTACCAATAGAAGAAACAAACAATAGCTACATTTAATTGAAACTAAGAACAGAATATCCTGCCTCTGAAAGGCCAAGATAAGAAGGTGAAGGCAGGTGGTGGGTGAAACGAGAATCAAATACACAAATTGAGGGAAAAGAGGCAAATTCAAGGTGTTGAAATCACATGACCAGCCGAGCAAGAAGAAACAAGGGCTCACACCTACACTTGGCACCAGGCCAGCCAAAGATATGAGAACTTCTCCAGACAGAAGATGCAGTCTCGAGGCCAACCATAGTGAAATAATTGACACATGGCTACTAAAGTGATGATTGTAACAATAAATTGGAGGAAGGCCGGGTAAATAAGGGGCACCCCGCACCTGGTCAACCATTCTGTGGGCCTCATTACGACCCTGGCATTAAGGGTTTAACACCGCCGTAAAAGGTGTCGGCGCCGTTAAACCCTTAACGCCTGATCATGAGGTCCCTTTGTGGGACCCGACCTTAACGGCTGGTTTTCCCAGCCGTTAAAGTAGGGACCCGCAAAGGGACTTTGGTGCTAATAACGGTAACGCAACTTGCGATACCGTTATTAGCACCTTCCCCATTCCCATTGAGCCCTATGGGGCAAAAATGGGAATGGGGAAGGGCCATGGCGGCATGGGGAATTACCGCCCCACCAACCTCGGAATAGGGTGGTAATTCCCCATTCCGCCATGGCGGACACCGGCATGGACCATGGTGCTAATAGCACCTTGGTCCTCCGCCTGGGTCGTAATGAGGCCCTGTGTGCTGCTAAGCAAAGTGGAAAAGTATGCCTGGGTTTGGTGCCAACCCAATCACAGCGGACCAAATAATCTAGGGTCCTATAGTTAGTAGAAGTAATAGGACGTTTTGCTTTTAGTGACGTCTGCAGTAGTCAGTTTTGAAGGAAGGGCTCAGATGCCCACCTGACAGTGTTTACCCAATCCCATCACTCCGTTACCATGTACAGATATAGTACCTATATTACAGTTACCTTTCCCTAACCAGTAGAACTGCATGTCAACTTTTTAGTGTTACACGTCAAATGATGATGAGTTTTCAGTATAAATGTTACGATTTTTATGAAGTTTATTGGAGTTGAAGCGAGAAGGAAGATCGCACCATTTGCTGATATTCATGACTCCCTGTTTTTTGTACTTGTCATTAAACAGACTCCCTTTGCCAAATCGTTGAGTTGTCCTTATTGATTGGTGTTGAAGTATATATCTGCACCCCCATCCATCTCACAGGTGCTGCTATCTTGTCTTAAAGTGCTTCTGAGCAAACCCCGACTCTATGGGCCGGTTTGGGGTCTCGGAGCACAGCCTCTTTCCCAGACACCACTGTACCCAGGACCTCACTGTGTTGAAGGACACCTACAGTGTGTGGGAACATGAAAACAAGGACTGAAACTTATCTGTGACCCCTAGACTGGGACTCAGGGCAACTAGGGCACCCAGACAGCCAGGGATCCTCTGTTTTACAATCAAACTACTCCAAACTGTGATTTAAGCCCATTCAACGTATTTGACCCAACAGGACCCTCTGGAGCTGTTGTTGGCAGTCTACCACCTCGAACCGCTGTACTGCATGTTCAAACCTGTTCACCACCGCATGACGCTAGCTGAGCACATTTTTGCCTCGGCTTAAACTATAAGCTCTTTAAATTGCATTTGCCACCTTTGAATTACCATTCACCCCCCTCCCCTGCATCTTCTCTGCCTATCTCCAACACCATTCAAACCAATCTTGGTGGACCATTGAGCCCCAACCTTCAAACGCTGCATAAAACTGCTCAAATAGAGCTTCTCATCAAGTCTCCAGCCTATTCGCCATCAAACCGAATGTCCAACTGCCTCTGCTGGCCCTTAGTATCCACCGCCCCTCAAGCGTTGAATCGAACTGATCCAACAGAATCGTGCATTCGGTCACCAGCATCCGTACCATCAATCCAACTGTTGTACTGACTCTGGTGGCCCTTTATGATTCGTAAATCTCAAGAATCATCTTAAAACCAAAGATCGCTCCACTTCGATACAGCTCGATATCGCTCCCTGTCTAGAACAATGCGACTGCTGCATCTGAACCTCAGAACTATACATTCAAAGCAGTTCGCAGTTGCACCCCACCACCTATGCACATCATTGCCCCAGCTCAAACCTGAAGCTCATTGTTGCAACCACCACCTTTGAACCACCAGCATCTTCATTGCAGATCTCCATCGACCAAATGCAGGGGAACCTTAAAACGGTGATATTCGAATGTCATCCCTGAGCTGTGCAGCCAAAACTGTGATTCCAGTAACCAGAACATTCACTATCAAACTGACCATCTAACTGACCCGGATGGCCTTCATGATCAGCACTTCTTCGAACCACAATGATCTTCAGCTCATCCATGGCTTGACGCCTGCTCCCCGTCGGGAACAGTGCGACCGTCAGAATCAAACCTAATTTGAACTACCCAAACAGCACCAAACAGCCTGGGTCAATGCTGTTGAACCACCAAGAACTGCAAGAAGGTATTATTGACTTATAAATGCCCCCTTCATCCAGTTTCAGACCCTAGAGACTGGTTAGGCGATTAATCCCCTTTTTGCATTCAAGAATATATCATTTTACAAACATTGTGGCTTTTACTTCCCTGGCACCCCTGACTCATGACTCAGAGGTCTACATATTTCCATCTGTATATACTGTGTTCTTTCCTAAGTGGTAAGTTTGAATATAGTTTTCCTATTTTGTTATTTTTGCAGATGGTGGGTTTCATTACAGTAGATCTATTTTTATAGAACCTTGATCAGGCATTCCCTTTATTTTCGTCTGGTGTACTATTGCTGTTTGGGTTGCAACTGAATCGCATTCACACCTCTCTTGAGAGTGTGGCCTACCCTCTGCTTACGTCTCCACAAAAGCTGAAGGAGCTATATCTGTTTTACCTTTATGATTGGGATCACTCTTGGTTTATGGCGGTCTGAGGATGGAGTAGGCTCCTTAGCTGCAACTTCCCCGTTTACTCCTGTAAAGCAGAAATCATTTTGTCACAATATGTTTAGAAGGATGTTGCAAATGCAAAACCAGTGCTATCAAAAATGGCATGTTTCATGAATGCAAAGTGCTAGGTTGCAGTGAACAAAATGGATATTGCAAGTTGCAAATGCCACTGCAAATCACACTGATTGTAATTTCCTTTAAGTTGCAATGTAGCTTAGGTGGAAAGTGAGCAGCTCATGTATACATGTTTATATGGTGTCTGTCCACTCATGCAGGACTCATATTGAGGGCACATGTGAGGTTAGGGGACTCCATTGGCCAACTATTTTTAAAGTGGGTACTCGCTCCCCATATAACAAACATGCGAGAGGGCTCTCCAAGTTAGGCCAAAAGGGTTGGAGAAGAGGTAATCGCAGGTAGGAAAGCCTGACAGGTGACTGAATGTTCCCAAGGCCTACAAGCTCTAAGAAGATGCGTACCTGTTGGGCAGTCACTCAATTCCCCCAAATTTCAATCCACATCCACTGAGCCGATTTCCATCCAACAACACTAGAGAATGTAACACGCTCTTGCTTTTTCTATATTGCATTCTTTTTAACTCTCCACCCTATAAAACCAGCAGATAAAATACTCTCTGTCCAAGCAGAAAAGTGCTTTCACCTGTGGGGTATATTTAAAGGCCCCAGACAGAATTCCCTTTTATATGAAAAGCAGACTTTTAAACACTGCAAGCAAAAACAGCTTGGCTTTTGCTTTCCCTGTCACTTGAAGGGCATGAATTTAAACATTGCACCAAAAACGGCCTGACTTTTTCTTTTGTTTCATGTTAGGTTGAGAGCCGGTGGAAAGGGGCCTACCTATCATTATCAATGGACAAGCAGCAATGTAATTCACCCAAGAAGGAGGAATCAAAGAATCCTGTGATATGGAAAACAGGATTTTTACACAGCTAAAGCAAAAACGGCCTGCACTGGTATTTGCAAATAAACACCGCTTTAAAAAGCCACAATGAAAAAAGATAGCACTGCTCACAGAAAAATGTCAGGAAAGCAAAACCTGTGTGGGGGTGACCAAAGCAAATGTATATTATGTTTCACCCACAAAACTCCTGTAAACATGTGAAGAGACATGCTACAGCAAAAACCTGTTCTGGCTGAGTTCTAAACTTCAGCATGAAATGCTACCTTCCAGCTGGATGTCTCACCTCCCAGCGAACCACCCTGCAATAAAATGTGATGCTGTTGGAGGCGTCAAACTTCTCTATTCTGCAGACTGACTGGCAGAAGAGCAGAGTTTTCAAAAGAAGGCAATCCTTGGCTAAGGCATGACAAAAAGGTGTGAGCCCTTGTTGCACCCACTTCAAAAGAGCCACCACCACTTCAAAGAAACTTATAAAAAAAACTCTGGTCACAGGCAGTGTCCAGGAAGACAGATGGCTGTGGGGGATGAAGCGGCCCTCCCACATGGTGAACAGACACTCCAAATTTATATTAAAAGGCTGTTTCATTTAAGGCATTTTGTGCAGCCACCAGACTGAGCATTGATCTCATTTTTATGCCATTGTTCATGTAATTTCCAGGCGGTTTTGAGGATGTAATTTGTGTTTACCTGGGACTCTGGGAACTGCAATGGCCAGTTAGACTAGGTTTCTGGCTGATCTGGACATGTGACAAATGTAAAAAAGGGTGAAAATATGGAAATGAAATTGGGAATATGCTTGATGACTTACATATTCATAACTGTTGTACATTTTATGAAAACTACAAAAATTTGGCAAATGGCCATGCTACATCGTACGGATTTGGCGATTGGCTCACCTAATTCCCCATGGTCAGCTCAAACTGAATATATGTTTCATATGGCAGTGGCTAATACAGTTATGAAGTTATAATACATAGCTAGTTTTTGCAAAAAAGTTGCAATGAGAACAAAGGATGGTAATAAAGGGGAAAAGACAGACGTTGCTCAAAAATCCTGAATCCAATCCTGACTGGGGGCGGAGAAAGAGAGAGAAACTGTCCAATCCTGGTGGCTGGGATTATTGAAGGGTACTTCCCCTAGATTGTAAAATTAGTGATGTCATTTCTGCTATATAAGGGGGACTGTACTAGGACTCAAGACACACAACAACCGCAGAAGACAGATAAAGGAGGTTGGAGAGAAGGCTGCTGAACCATACCATCTTTGAGAGTGTGTCATAATGGCATGTGCAGGTGAGTCGGAATACTGGCTTGTGTTCTAAGAGTCAGCATTCCAGTCCTGAGCAGAAAAGTCAGTTGGTTTGGTGCAGTGGCTGTAGACCACAGGGTCTGCTAATAAACCCAGAGATAACTATACCTGCCCGGTGTCTTATGCTTCTTCACTGGTGACAAGGATCTTTAGAAAAGGAGAGGAGCAGACCCTGTGGGCGGACCGAGGTGGGCAGCAGTGAGCGCACCGGCGAGCAAGGTGCCTTGTGCCTGCCCTGGCTCCATTTCCGTGGATGCTGACAAGGCAGCTTGTGTTGTCAAGGCGGCCAGCTGGTAGTCAGAAGGCCCCGGGGCCTGGGGCGCATCGCTGAAATTTGGGCTGAAGTCTTGTGCCAGCTGAGGGTGCACAAAACTGCACCGGAGGCAGATGTTGGTGCTAGAGGAAGGTACATAGCAGTGTCCGCGCGTCACTACAGCCATGACGTTGGTTGCATAGCAGCTGCAGACAATCGTGTTTCTGTTCTGTGAGCGGACAGAGGGGAGTGTTCCTCACACTGTGTGTGTGGCGCTGCTTGGCGGGCGAGGGTGACGCAGCTGTGGACCAGAATTCAGTATATCAGGCACTCTAATGACACAGCGTCGGCCACTGTATCAGGCATTCTGGACACATAGTAGGGAAGTCACGCCTGCAGTATTTGTTCAGCGAGTTGTTCCAACCAGCTAAGTAGCGGTTGCTGGTTGGGGAGGCTGCTAGTGTGCTGAGCTTGCTGGAAAAAGAGGGTGAGTTGAGCGCCAGTCATGCAGCACAGCAGTGATAGGCCTCCACCGGTTTTCCTGATGGCACCAGCTGAACCACCCGTTGCCTGGGACTTGTGGGTGGACGCTTTCAGAGTGTATTTGAGGGCAGCAGTTGGAACAAAGTTCAGTGATGATGACAAAGAGGTGACGCTTCTGAACTGTATTAGGACTGAATGTCTTAGTTTTTTCAGACACTTACCAGGAGAGGAGGTAATGGTCCCGGGTGCTGGTGAGGGAGAAAGAGTGGTGAGCGCCTACAAGTCTGCTCTTAAGAAGTTGGAAGGGCGGTTTGGCAAAAGGATCAATGTGGTGCTGGAACAGTATCCCTTTTTCTACAGAGCGCAGGGAGTTGGGGAATGCATCGACCCCTATATCACTGCACTGCGGACGCTGTTGGCCATGTGCAGGTTTACCGTATTGCAAGACGAGTACATTAGGGATCAGATTATGACGAGGATCAGCATCCCGAAAAGTCAGGGAGAGACTGTGGATAGAAAGAGATCCATCCCTGTAGAAGGTGATTGAAATCACCAAGGCGATAGAGGAGTCACGTGCGAGTGTCCAGATCTTTTCAGACAAGGCAGTCAAGCATGGTCAAGGGTATTTAGTTCAAGATATTTTGCCGTCAAGGTGCAGGTGATGTCAGAAAGAGAGCGGAGAAGACTGAGGGGCAAGGGGCGAATGCGAACAAAGTGAACTATGGAGGTGTCTCGAAGGAGGCTTGCAAGAAATTTGGTTGGTCCAGGCATTCCACGAGGGCCAGTGACTGTCTGGTTGGAGCTGTCGAATGCAGATGCTGCAAAACCAAGGGACACTTTGCCAGAATGTGCAGAGTGACAATGGAGGAGGGCGGTGCACAGGGAAGACAGACAATCGGAATTATTGAATCAGAAGGGAATGTAGTGTTTCACGATGTGGTGGATAGCCCCAGGATGGGCCAATGGGTGATCTTGCATGTGGAGGGAGTGACCAAAAAGGGGCCGTCGGACATGTTGGTTGTGAATGGTGTATCCATTGAGATGTTGGTTGATTCTGGTTCTCCTTCCACCATGATTTCCCCTGAGTTGTAAAGGGAGAGGTTTGGAAAGAGGGTGGTGGATCTCAAACCCCCTGATATCAACCCGACTGCATATGGCCAGGTTCCCGTTAAGGTTATGGGGTATCAACGGGTGCATATTGAGTTTAAGGGACACAGCACTCAGGGTAAGCTCTACGTGGTGCACAAGGGTGCCAGCGTGTTGGCTTGGGATGAGCAAGCTGTGCTCGGTATTGAGATACATCCGGGGAAGAGTGTGCCAGTTTTGATTGCGGAGGGAAGTTCGGAGGGGGTAGTGTATGCGCAGTACTTGTGCGGCAAGTATCCTGAAGTGTTTGCCGAACGATTGGGGATGTTATGTGGGTTCTCGGACCAAATTGTGCTCAAGAGAGGGGCAGTTCCTAAAGTGCATATGGTGAGGGGGTCCCGATGAGGGAAGGGTTAAAATCTCTGCTGTCAAAGTTGAAAGCTGCTGGTGTGATTGAGGAAATAGAGAGCTCAGAGTAGCTTTCCCCCGTAGTGTCGGCCTGGAAACAATATGGGGGTTTGAGACTGTACGTTGACCTGAGGGAGCTCGATGCCAGTATTTGGGTGGATCGTCATCCCCTTCCTAATATAAGTGAGTTGCTCTTGAAGATGGGGCATGCAGAGTGGTTCTCCACCTTCGATCTATCGTCAGCGTATCACCAGATTGATTTACATGTGGAGTCGAGGCCGTTGACTTCTTTTGTTACACCGTTTGGTGCTTATAGGTTCTGCTGCATGCCTTTTGGTTAGGCCTCTGCGTCGGCCTTTTTTCAGCGCCTAATGCAATAGTTGTTTGGTGATGTTACTGGTGTCAGCAACAGGTGATGCATACTTTGAGCGCTGAGGGCATAAGGCCAAGGAAGGAGCTTGTGAGGGTTATGAGGGAGGCTCCATTTTCCATAAATAAAGAACAACTCAGGTCATTTCTGGGTATGACGGAGTACGATGTGAAATTCATACCTTCTTACGCAGAGAAAATGGTGTGCATGAGGGTGTTGTTAGTGAAGAAAAGTAAGACACCAGCAGGTATAGTTATCTCTGGGTTTATTAGTAGACACTGAGGCCCAGAGCCACTGCACCAAACCAACCGACTTTTCTGCTCAGGACTGGAATGCTGACTCATAGAACACAAGCCATTATGACAGAGTGCAGTGACCAGATCCCTGCCCTTTCTTGCCAGAGTGTCCTGGGATGCAGCTGGGTTTCCTGAATCTTAAACAAAGTAGCAAAACCCCAGCCCCAAATTGCATAAGCCTTTCCTTTTTGAAGCAGTGCATCCAATCTTCTCTATTGAAAACCCAAATTGCCCGTGTAGCTCCTTCATCTCCCATAGAAGAATTTCTTGTTTGCCTGTTTATGTTAGCATATATCCTTTGAAAAACCCCTCATTTGACTGTATAAATCCTTAGTGTTTTTGTAGGTAAATCAATTAATTCACCCATTCATTTTCACGGATCAGGATTGTTGAAATTTTTTTTCTAATTGTTATAGTCATTAAAGTGTTGTCCAAATTAATCCCCTTGTGAGCTAAAAACCAAACGTGTCCCTGTGTCTAAATGATGTCCTGCTATGCAAATTTTCATTTGCCAGTGTCATTCCTATTTGCATCTGTCCTATTAAACCCAAACCTATTGTGAGTAATCCCTTTGCCCAAAGCCTACCTGTTAGTTGCCCCTGTCATTATCACAAAAAAATGATTTTCCTATGTTCTTTTCTCATTGTTGAAAGCATGTGTGTCATTTCCAGCCCCAGCAGCATTTTGTGAGATTTGCAATTTCGTTTTTCAAACCTTTGAAAAATCATTTTTCTTATTCTTTCCTTCTTCCACTATCATACCCTGATCACGGATTCGAATTATATTCCCTTTTAATTTTGACTTTTACTTCTCATGTGCTGCCTGTATTCAAATTGAATTTTCTATGTGTGCTAGCTAGGCTGTTTCGAAGCCTTATTTGTTCTGTAATGTAAGCAGCCGAAGTACCATTGTGTTCTGTCCCATAGCAGTAGTATTGAATCATTGAAAACCTATTTTTCCATTGTTGCAGGGGAGAGTGCTTAACTGTTGGTGCTATCTCTTTGTGTTAAATAGTTCTTTTTCTGTTCTGCCATTAAAAAAACAGAATTGACTGTAATATTATATCTTAACCCTTTTTTTTTGTTTTGTAGAGATGATTGCATTTTGTGTTGCCAAAACATTAGTGGCTGTGCAGTGGTTGATTTTCCTTTTTCATTAAATAATAAATGAATATTTCTTATTGCTACACACAGGGCTGGTTCCTAGTCCATTGTGACATAGGGTGTTTGTGGAGGTTGGGTGTGAGACGGGTTGGAAGCTTACTCAAAAGAATTTGTTATATATTAAAAATAGAAAAAAGCGTTTTATTGTGTGCCACATTCAGTGTCGGGGAAAGAGTTCCCTGGCTGGCATGTGCCATGTAATAAACTGTGGCACACCTCACCCCTTTCTTGTTGGGGCAGACTATTTGAGAGATGTTCTTGTATGTAAGTACACCTAAAGGGCCAATATGAGTTAGGAAAGGCCTGCCACATCTTGCCCTGCCTGACAAATCATTGGGCCTCATTACACGGACGGCGGTAAGGGTTAACGGTCACCGTTAATGGCAACGGTGACCGTTAACCCTTACCGCCGTACTACGAGGTCCCTTTGCGGGTTGGAGGAATTAACGCCTGCTTCTTGCAGGCGTTAAGTACCAACCCGCTAAGGGACCTCGGAGCTAATTACGGCACCGCAAAATTGGGGTGCCGTAATTAGCGCCTTTCCCATTCCCATAGAGCCCTATGGGGCAGAAATGGGAATGGGGAAGGGCAATGGCGGAAAGGGGATTTACCGCCCCTCCAACCTTGGAATGGGGCGGTAAATCCCCTTTCCGCCAAGGCGGTGCCGGTAATTTACCAGCATGGTCCAGGGTGCTAATAGCACCCTGGATTACCGCCTTCCGTGTAATGAGGCCCATTGACTCCTCTTCAGACCTATTGATCTAGTAGAAGTAGTCACCTGATTTCCAAACATTTTCCTCTCCTACTGATTTCACCAAAAAAAAAAGGATTGCAATTTTACTATGACCCATACAAACACAGTCATCACAGACATCTCTCGATACACCCTCTGGCAGACTGGTCCACAAGGGGAACTGGAGAGACTTCACAACATGAAGTTATACTAAGAGGCCAGTTGAGTGGGGGCATGTCATGCTGCCTGACATCAAATGTCTACCTATGCCCTGCTTATCTCTACTATCTGTTGTGAATTCAGGTTTCTGCATAGGAATTTCTCATAGTAGCAAACCATTCTCAACTCTCATTCATTCTCAGCATTCCTCTCCAAAGCAGAAAACACATGCTTCTAAGACTTATATTAGATCAGGAATGCTTTCTGACAACGTGTAATTCTATTCCCTTTAGCAGGTTGCACTCCATATTTGGCTCTTGAGTTTTCATACTGCATTAAAATATGAATATAGAGAATTAGGCAGGAGCTGAATAGCGAGAAATAATTTGGACGGAGCCAAATAGCTATTTTTAGTCTGTGCTCTAGAACCTTGAAGTGTCAGTGACTAGATGAAATTACCAATAATATATCTAAGACCAAATAACCGGACGGACACAAAGGAGAAGGTAAAATACTGCTTTATCTCAAAGAAGAAACGTAGGGCAAATAACATTCATCAAGCTGATGGTTTATAGTCATAAAGTCGAATGTAATAATGCCGAAAGTTAAAATGTCTAAAAAATAAAGTCGAAACAAAATGTCAAATTTCTTTTTTTAGTTGCTTTTTGTTCGAAATGGGGGGTTGCCCCGAAACCCCCCTTTTTTTAATTTTCTTTTTGTTTTACCCCTTTTTTTACCCCCGGAACCCAAAAAAAAATATAAATAAAAAAATAATAAATTCAACATTTTTTTTTCGACATTGGCCCTCATTACGACCCTGGCGGAAATCGCGGTGCAAAATGCACCATGGAGCACGGCGGAAAGCTGCCGATAGCGCCATGGGGGTTGGCGGATTTTCCGCCCCATTCCGACCTTGGCGGGGCGGTAAATCCCCATTCCCCATTTTACCCTTCCCCATTCCCATTTTTGCCCCATAGGGTATAATGGGAGTGGGGAAGGCGTTAATTACGCCACCGTAAAATACGGTGGCGTAATTAACAACAAGGTCCCGTAGCGCCATGGATTTCTCCGCCCGGAAAAACCAGGCAGAAAACGCTCCATGGCGCTACGGGAACTCGTAGTAGGGCGGACGGGTCCGCCGCGAATAACGCTGGCGTAAACCCACTCCGCCAGGGTCGTAATGAGGCCCATTATGTTTTAGACATTTTTGTAATTCAACACTATTTTTTCGACATGATGACTGCACAACCAAACTGATTTATGCAGGATCACAATTGCAGGATCACAATGTCTTCTTGATTATACTCAGTTTATATAATGCTATATGTGTAATTTATGGCGTCCTCCTATGTGGCAAAATGTAAAACCTATCGAGGGGTGGGATTGGATTTGGGGAACATGTCTACATATAGATAGTATGCATGTTAATCCCTCATTGGTGGTCTCTTGTCTGTGAGATACACCCTGAGCTACTTTTATACACTGGGTGTAATATACTCATCATATTGGAGAATATGGCAGCAGAATAACACTTTGCAACATTGTATGTAAAAGTGCATGGCAGGCTTTTCTGATTGCTTGGCAACCCAAATCCAACCTTGGACATTTGCCTCGCGAGCAGCACATACATAGAAACAAAACCCAGGTGCTTGGAGATACGGCAGCTCTCCCCTGGTTTTCCCAATTAGTCTACCCTCTGTCATCAGTAGGCCTCATGCAAGTGTATTCTGTTTCAAGGCTGACCATGCCAGTCTGAACAGTCTCGGGACATTCAAGGGAGTGTAGGCACACCATTATCTTAGCTTCAGACTTAATAAATATCACTTGCTTCCAAGGTCTCCATTACGTGTTACAAGACCATGAATTTGTCCATGTCGATAGTGCATTTAACTCCATATGATTCAATTATGGTGGGTGCAGTTGGTCCTCTTGACCTTTAGAGACTTGCTCACTCTATCCCACACAAACTTCATGCCCTTTTAAATGTCCAATACTTGTCATGAATAAAAGTTTTTGTTCCTCCTAATCTTTGAGAAATATGTCCTTGCACATGGTATTCTTGTCAGACTCCCTTCGTGCCTTTCCTCTATCTCTCGAAATATCATCCTTGGTTCCAAGCCAATGTACTCCTCTATTTTGAAAGGGAAAACAGATTCTTCATCACCTTTTCACTTTAAAATCCTGGGCTTGAATTTTGAGGTAGCTGGGTTGATTGACATAAGCTGTCATCCATCTTCTTTTGATGGTCATCCTAAACGTTGAATATATACCTCAAATAAGCACGCATCTATGTATTCTTTCTACTTTGCATTTTAGCGTATTTACAGTTATTGACCAGTGAGTCACTTCATTCTTTTTTGTGTTCCTATTTATTGTGTTGTAGGGTACATGTTCCTCATAGTGCTTCAGTTACATCGCCATTCCTAAGTATTTTCATAGTGTTTCAGCATAGGTTCTTATATCTTCTTTATGACATTCTTTTGCTGTTGACAGACTTTGTCATAACGCACATCCATTCTGTTCGTAGCTGACTTTCAAACGCTCTGCAAAGTACATGCTTCTTGGTAAATTTCCTCCACTATGTCAACTTGAAGGTACACTCTGAATGGTTGTCTGAGTGCATATCGTCTCTCATATACTCAACGAGGTACAGAATTATTGAAAGGATTCAGGCATGGGTTCCCCATCATGGCTCTTTTTATGTCATCCCAATAAGATGATAGCAAGGGGGCGAGGACTAAGGAGAAGACAGGTACCTCCTCCCTTACATTCCCCCTATGGTTGAGTTCCCGACCAAACTCTTCACTTCTTTTGTAACTCCTGCTATGTCTTCTACCATTTCATCCTATTTTCTTTTCTTCAGAACCCATATCTTTGTCACCCCCCTCAGGTTACCAGCATTTTTTATATGGTCATCTACACTCCAGGTCATGAATCGACAATCTCCTGTTGGTGAACAGAATATCCATCGTCCCACATACTTCTTATTATCCTTGGGATAGTGATACCTATTTCCTGGAGGTGAAAGTGTACTTTTCTATGTGCTATCGGGTACTGGCTTTAGTTTTCTCAATTGTTATCTTCATTCCAATAGCTTTCTTAGCTGTATTCTTGCATTGTCCCACAATGATCCTTATGAGACAGAATCCTAGCAATAAGAACACTAGTATTGCTCCAAGCATCTTGAAAGCTTTAGCTAGCCAAGTTGGAATCCTTGAAAACAGAGATGTAAACCAATCATTGTCTTCAATTTTGTTTACTTCCTCCACCATCTTTATGAGCAGGTTTGTTAATGTAGTTATTGCTTCAGTTAAGGTTACAATTTCGGCATCATGAGAAGCTATGTACATACAGCAAGAAGCTCTGAGCTTGGCACACACGGCTCGTTCCATTGCTGTAATCAAATCCAGGCAGGGTTGGATTGGACCCTCAGCCTTTCGGCCTGCGGCTGGGCTGAAATCGTCCCTGGGGATTGAGGGCCAATTTCTGCCCCTGCCTGGGCCAGTTTTGAAGAAAGAAAAATACATTTAAACACAAAAAATAACACCTGCAATGGCATAATTCATCAAAGCAAGATAACAAATGTTACCTTGCTTTGATGATTGATTTGCATGCATGATGTGCGCATCATAAATTATGATGCATGCATCATTCACATGCTGCTGTTGCATGCAAAGTTGAGGGGCGGGGCCGCCGCCGGGCTGGCGGCTGTCACTGTGCCGCCACTCCAGGGGGCACGGTGACCCCTAGAGTTGCTGTGCTGTTGTATTAGTGATAAATATGTATTAGTGATATTAGTGATAAACTACCAATTTTAGAGTAGAATAAGCATCCATTTCGGACTATGTATTTTGCCTTTCGCAAGTTGCAGTAATACCATGTTTTTTTTTCTGCCGTTGTCTCTGTTACGATCATTTCAAGACATTCCATCTTGGTGTCCTTGGTCACTTGACAAAATCCTTGTGCCTAAAAGTTTCTGTACAGTGTAGAAATATTTGACCATAGCACATCAAGTGGCCATTGACTTCATTGTGCCACAATGAATGCTAATGTGTCTATCTTTCCCATCTCCCTGGAATGCTGTTCAGGATGTTTGCATGTTTGTTTGCATGTATGAGGTAACGGGTGCTCAGAGTATGGGATGTCCTGTGAGTGCGCTGCTTTCCCTATTTTGCCAACCTCCGAAGCCTGAAAGTAGATGCATGCAGGCTTGATATTCGGTCCACTTTGCACCAGACCTGTAGATGAACTTAACTGGTCTGCTGTTAAATCTCAGTTACCAGTTTAATGGTATCCCCTACAGAATAATTGCTCATTTTACTATAGCCGATATGATAGCTCAGTGAGTTGAGCGCTCACTGCTGTAATGTGTGTGTGATCTGCAGGTTCGCTTACAAACGTGCCAAAAACATAAAAGAACATCTGGTAGACTCCCTTTATCAACAAGACGCAATGTACGGCAGTTCCCACACACTCCGCCCCTTACAAGGTCACCATCCATGCTGCAATTGTGTCGCCTGCAAATTCACCAAGAAGATGAAAACCTTTTCCATCGGTGAATGACAATGGACCCTTAGAGATCTCTCTAACTGCAAAAGCCAAAATGTCATTTATTGTATTGAGTGCCCGTGTGGCCTGAGGTATATATGCCAGACCACCCGGGCAGTCAGTACACACATCTCGGAACACTGTTCAAAAATTAGATGCAAAACCCTGACAAATCCCATAGTGGAGCATTATCTTACCATGAACCACACCCCCAATGACATCTTGTGGTGGATGGTGGAAAAAATCGCAGGCGGGCCTGATACTCACCCCCTCACTCACTCTTCCACACCGTGGGGCGAGGGCAGGAGCCCCCCCAGCACCCCAGCCCAGCGGCGAAACCACGAGACGACGAGGAGCACGGACAGGGCCTGCCTGACCCTGTCCCCACACGCCGCCTGACCCACGCATGCCGGGCGCAGCGCGGCCTGAAACCGAGGCTGAGCCTCGCTAAAATCAGCTGTAACCGCCGGCAGGCGGATCACGCCGGCGGCCAGCGCAAAGGCCACTCTAAGGCCTGTTGAGGCCTGCTTACCCCCTCACTCACTCTTCCACACCGTGGGGCGAGGGCAGGAGCCCCCCCAGCACCCCAGCCCAGCGGCGAAACCACGAGACGACGAGGAGCACGGACAGGGCCTGCCTGACCCTGTCCCCACACGCCGCCTGACCCACGCATGCCGGGCGCAGCGCGGCCTGAAACCGAGGCTGAGCCTCGCTAAAATCAGCTGTAACCGCCGGCAGGCGGATCACGCCGGCGGCCAGCGCAAAGGCCACTCTAAGGCCTGTTGAGGCCTGCTTACCCCCTCACTCACTCTTCCACACCGTGGGGCGAGGGCAGGAGCCCCCCCAGCACCCCAGCCCAGCGGCGAAACCACGAGACGACGAGGAGCACGGACAGGGCCTGCCTGACCCTGTCCCCACACGCCGCCTGACCCACGCATGCCGGGCGCAGCGCGGCCTGAAACCGAGGCTGAGCCTCGCTAAAATCAGCTGTAACCGCCGGCAGGCGGATCACGCCGGCGGCCAGCGCAAAGGCCACTCTAAGGCCTGTTGAGGGCCTGTTTGGAGCATCAGGAGCCAGGGGCCACAAACTCTGCCCGTGCTGCTCCAGGTGGAGTGCATAGTCGAGCTTAGAGCCAGGACCCCTTGCCGTCCACCTACAGGGTAAGCATACTGCCCCCCTCCTCCACTATCCACTCCCGACCCTCGAGCTAGAGCCCTGACCTAGCACCTCCTAACATTGCTACGCCCAAGGTCCCACATGCACCGTTGTGCTTCTGAACTGCAACAAAATACTTAATGCACAATCCATAGCCAACCAACCATGCTCTTGCCTTGCTCTGCAATATGCTGCCATCTGACAATAGCACCGTTACCACGGTCGCCCAGCGACCACTGTAATACTGTGTAGTCTCTGTGTTGTGCCCTATGGTCATATCTAGACCACACTACTGTGTTGTGCCTTATGGTCGCATAGTGACCACACTACTGTGTTGTGCCTTATGGTCGTATCTAGACCACACTACTGTGTTGTGCCTTATGGTCGTATCTAGACCACACTACTGTGTTGTGCCTTATGGTCGCATAGTGACCACACTACTGTGTTGTGCCTTATGGTCGTATCTAGACCACACTACTGTGTTGTGCCTTATGGTCGTATCTAGACCACACTATTGTGTTGTGCCTTATGGTCGTATCTAGACCACACTACTGTGTTGTGCCTTATGGTCGTATCTAGACCACACTACTGTGTTGTGCCTTATGGTCGCATAGTGACCACACTACTGTGTTGTGCCTTATGGTCGTATCTAGACCACACTACTGTGTTGTGCCTTATGGTCGTATCTAGACCACACTACTGTGTTGTGCCTTATGGTCGCATAGTGACCACACTACTGTGTTGTGCCTTATGGTCGCATAGTGACCACACTACTGTGTTGTGCCTTATGGTCGTATCTAGACCACACTATTGTGTTGTGCCTTATGGTCGTATCTAGACCACACTACTGTGTTGTGCCTTATGGTCGCATAGTGACCACACTACTGTGTTGTGCCTTATGGTCGTATCTAGACCACACTACTGTGTTGTGCCTTATGGTCGTATCTAGACCACACTATTGTGTTGTGCCTTATGGTCGTATCTAGACCACACTACTGTGTTGTGCCTTATGGTCGCATAGTGACCACACTACTGTGTTGTGCCTTATGGTCATATCTAGACCACACTATTGTGTTGTGCCTTATGGTCGTATCTAGACCACACTACTGTGTTGTGCCTTATGGTCGCATAGTGACCACACTACTGTGTTGTGCCTTATGGTCATATCTAGACCACACTATTGTGTTGTGCCTTATGGTCGTATCTAGACCACACTATTGTGTTGTGCCTTATGGTCGCATACTGTGCCCTGATTTTGCTGCCCACATTGCATTCTGTTTCTAGTTGTGCCATGTTGAACGATACCCTCGCCATGCCTCAACAATCCACCAGCTCACCAGCTGCCCCACTGGCATTCCTCTCCAACATTCCTCCCACCTACTTCCTACCATCATTCTTCACTGAAAGCATCCCCACAGCACGTCATCCTCCACCCAGCATAACTTCCTACACCAGACCCATCCACACCAGGAACCAACTCCTAGGTCTCCGTTCTAGATACCCTAGACTCACCCACCAAGCACCTCCCACCACTCTTAACACGCCTAACACGCCATCCCTTACAGTCAAAACACCCTTACCTAAACCCACCATGCCGCACCCCATCCCGGCGACACCACTCAACACCACCCCTACCTCGGCCCAACACACACACAACCTACAGTGTGCCCTCATAAACGCCAGATCCATCCCTGCCCATGCCATTGAAATTCACGAACTCCTAATTAGCTTGGACCTCGACATCTTAGCCATCACCGAGACATGGCTGCACAGCGCTGCAGGGCCAGCCCTCAACCTTACTATCCCACAGGGGTACGCCATTATCCGGCAAGACCGCCTCTCCTCAGTAGGTGGTGGGGTAGCATTCATCCTGAAAGATCACCTCGAGGCCAGACAAATCACCTCCAATCTAGGTGACAACATAGACTCTCTAGCTATAAAAATTGCCCTCTCCCCTAACTCCACCATCACCTTCAACCTAGTCTACCGCCCGCCCGGCCCCCTAACAGAGTTCCATGAGAACCTTGTACACCGCCTAACAGAAAACCTAAAACTCACCTCCAAAAGCATCCTTCTAGGTGACCTTAACCTGGGGTATAACGATAAAAAGGACAAGCCTGCTAAATCTCTTGCACTAGCCTTAAAAGAACTAGGCTTCGACCAAAAAATAACCTCACCCACACACAACAAAGGCCGTATCCTGGACTGGATAGCTGACCACAACTGTCACGTCGACATTAGCTCCATCACCCCGACTCCCTGGTCAGATCACCACCTCATTCACTTCTTTATTCCCGCTGTATCTAACACAAACAAACCTAACCCCATCCCCCCAGCACTGGCAAGATGTGTAAAAAATCTCACTAAAGATAAAATTACACCCCACCTTCACATCCTCTCCACAGACCTCAAGTCATCTGACCCGTCAGAATTAGCAGATATCTACAAGAGCACCATAAGCACCGCCATTGACGCCATTGCCCCCTTGCAGACCAAAAAAGCCAAAACTATCAAACACTCAAATACCTGGTTCTCCACTGAACTCAAAGAACTCCGCTCACAGAAAAGAAAAGCTCTAAACTCCTGGCAGAAATCGCCTTCCCCAGCCACCCTATCCTCCTACAAAAAAATCACTGCCCAATACAAAAAAGCCATAATCACAGCTAAATCAGTCTCTTATAATGATAGAATTGCTAATGCAAGCTCCGAATCCAAAGAACTCTTCGCCATTTTCAACGAACTCACCACACCGGCCACCAAATCACAAGACATTGTTAAAGACCAAATCCGGTGCAACTCCATACAATCTGCCTTGTTAAATAAAATTGAACTCCTACAAACAAAAATTAAGGAGCACCACAAAAACCTATCACTGCACCTCAAATCTCCCACCACCACGAGCCACATGCCCACCCCTAGTTCGGGAACCACATCCACCAAAGCCCCCACTACCCCGTTCAAATTCAGGGAAGTCACAGAACACGAAGTTATTGAGATAATGAACAAGATCAAACCATCCAATTGTAAAGGAGACCCCTGCCCCGCCAGCCTGATCAAAGACTGCACTGAAACACTCGCCCCTTTCCTTAAATCATTCATTAATGCCTCTTTCAAAACCAACACTGTCCCTGACAGTCTAAAAGAAGCCTGGGTGCGCCCGCTTCTAAAAAAAACCACCCTCGACCCTGAAGTAGCTACCAACTACAGGCCCATCACCACTGTGCCTTTCCTGCTCAAGATACTGGATAAAATGGCCTACACACAAATCCAGGATTATCTCGAAACCAACCATATCCTAGGAAAAAGACAGTCAGGCTTCCGACCAGGTCACGGAACTGAGTCAGCCCTACTTGATCTGAAAATACAGCTTGCTGACACTATGGATAAAGGCAAACCGGCACTCCTTCTCCTACTGGATCTATCTGCCGCCTTTGACCTTGTCAACCACGATATCCTAGGCATGCACCTAAAAAATGAAGCACACTTCTCCCCGGAAGCCATTGCATGGGTGGCCTCATTCCTAAATGGCAGACTCATGAAAGTCTTCTCAGACACTGCCTCGGCAACCCCTACCACCATCCACTGCGGCGTCCCACAAGGCTCCTGCACCGCCCCCACTCTCTACAATATATTCACCCTTCCTCTCTTCAATGACCTCGACTGTCGTAACATAGCGTATACCAACTACGCAGACGATACGCAGGTACTACTCCCTCTAACTGGGACCTACGAAGAAGATGCGACAGCATTAACCAAAATCTACACAGCCATCCAAACCTGGATGGCGGCCAACGGCCTCTGCCTAAACGGGGACAAAACCGAAATCCTCATAGTAGGGACCAATGAAATTCTCAACAAACTCCCCCCCCAATACAAATCCTTCAACATCGACAACTCCACCATCTCAGTCTCCAAGACTGTTAAAACCTTAGGCGTTCACCTAGATGCCTCACTATCTATGTCTCGCCAGGTCAACGCCATAGCCTCTTCCTCGGCACTTACCACCAAGATGATAAATGCTGTCAAGCCTTTTCTCTCCGCCAAAAACTGCCTGTCCATCGCCAGAGCCACTATAGGTACAAAACTAGACTACTGTAATGCCCTGTTCCTAGGCACCTCCGCCCACAACCTAAAAAAACTCCAAATCACGCAAAACAATGCGCTCCGGGCAGCACTGTCCATTCCAAAAAGAGAACACATCTCGCAAGCAAGGAAAGATGCCCACTGGCTACCCGTGAAGGAACGCATACTTTTCAAAGCCATGACCATCACACATAGATGCCTATCCCTGGATGCCCCACCCTATCTCGCAGAAAGAATCACACCGAAAGCCTCCATCAGACCCACCAGAGCTCACCGCACCAACATGATTGATGTCCCCACGTTTCAAAGATCCAGGGCGGGAGGAACCAGCTTCCAACACCTCGCACCTAAAAACTGGAACTCCTTACCTACCTCACTAAGGAACGAAAAATCATACCATACCTTCCGTAAAAACCTCAAAACCCTCCTATTCCGCTAAAGTCTTCCACATGCACTCTCATGCTTGCATTGTAACCACAGCATAGCATAACCTCTAAGCTCAATGTTTATTACCAATGTGAAATGTACTCGGTAACTCGGTTTACATCTGTAAACACATTCCTATGCTTGTGTTCATGACTAAGTCTGCTGTAACAGCGCCACGATGCCCCAGGGCAGTTCTGTGCGCTTTATAAATGCAAATAAATAAAAATAAATAAAATAAATAAAAATACTCAATACAGCCTTTTGAAAAAAGAATCTAGGTGGATCCACCGCCTAGACACATACCACCATGGTCTGAATGAGATCTTTCAGCCTCTTATCTAAATTACTCATACTATGAGGAACGAGTAGCCCGGACCACCACAAGTAGTGCACACCCTTCCATATCAAGCTATTGCTTGTGCCTTTCATCCTTGAATGCCTTCATAGCCTCTGTGTGACCGTGAGACACGTGCTCCTCACACAGGCGCCGCGGCACCACACACACCGTCACCATAAGTCATACCATCTGTCATCACCTGACATCAGCCTTCGTTGCCCCACACACCAACTACTGATCAACAGAGAATTATGTGTGGACCCCGAAACTCAGGTCATATACGGACCTTCACTACCATGTGCAGGTTTATCCTGTCATACACTAACATGCCATGAGGGACGAGCACTGGGCTTTTCCTTGTGCAACGCTCCATTGCTGCAGACCCGCGCCTCGTACGGGTCGCCATGGCAACTAGTAAGTCAACAAGTCTGCGAGAGTGCGCACCCGCACTCTCACACGACTACACTTCCTGGTCCAACAGGATTGGCCCGCGTCATGGAGTCTTTTGCTCCGCGCACACATGGTCGTTATGGACGCTTTTTCTTAGTCAACGGCTTTCAGCACTCGCGCAACTCCTGAGAACGCTCAGCAGCGTTCTACACTAGCCAGCCAGTGCGTTCCCTATTTTTGGAGACGGACAAGGCTATGCCTCCAGAAAAGGTACTGCACCTCTCTCCTTTTCGAAATTCTCAGATGAAAACTAACACACATCGGGTGCCGCCCTCTATTGAAGTGTATACACATTTTGTAACGAACAAAATGCCTGCACATGCATGGTAAGTGCTTAAGGTTTGGCCAACGATTCTCTGTCCACGGCACAATACTAACGCCACTTACGTAATCTCTACAAGTCTGTATCAGCTCACAACTGCGCACCCTCCGCGAGATTCTAAATTTTTCCTCTCGCATCATCCTTGTATTTGGTACAATCTGCAATCACTCATGATAATGTCCTGTAGTTTGAATACTGAAGGCTACCTTGATTGCCCAGTTCACTCGTGGTTTCCTCTTTATTTCCCTCCCCCCTAGTGATCCTGACTTATCCAGGTACCATCTAAAGCAAACAGTTGGTTGACCAGAAGAAATAACACTGTACTCTCAACCCACCCTCCCTGCAGTGAATCATCATTACCCGATCAGCAGGTACCCTTCTCATTTTTGAACTATCCTTTTATCTATTACTGTGGATTTTTATCATGACTGTGCACTGTCTTCGCGGTTTGCCACCGCAAACAGTATGGTCCCGGCATCAGTTCCTCATACACCACTCGGCTCTCTTTTTGCCCTCTACACAGCACATGATGTAGAGCCTACCCTCCACTGTACGGGTCTGCATCTCTCAGCAGGACAAAGCCTCAGGAAGTCCTATGCTCAGCCCCTGGCCTCTTAGTGAATCGGAACCGAGAACTTGGGATCTATAGCACCGGCAGGAAAGCTGCCAGCACGGTGTTTCGAGAACTTGTGTTGTATTTTCCTATGCTCTAATGAGTATTGGCATCCCATAAATATATTCACTGGAGTTTGTTATGTACATTGCAGGGTCGCCCCTATGGAGCCCTGATGAAGGAGGACGCAATTTGATGCAAATCCACCGAAACGTGATACGAACTGGGAACACCTGTTTTGTATGGTTCCCTGTTGTACCAGATTCTGTACATTCAGTCTCTGCCACGTTGGCCTAAAAGATATCTTATTTTCCCTATGACACTGGAACATTTATTGTCACAATTAGAAGGAATACGAAGCATAAACAGGAAATTTCCTATGAATTAGGACACTTTTTGCAATTTGGGCGATTTTATAGCCCCTCCTGTTTCTAATTTTTCCTTTGGATTTATTCACAGAATACCCACCCATTTATATTAGCATGTATACTGTCATACAATAATGAGACTATTGAAATCCATCTGTATACTAATCATGCAGTTTTCTATGTTCACCCTGTTGTATATACTACACTTTTCTTTTGTTATTTGATGTCATTATGAATTGTTATTGTTTTTGCATATGTATGTTGCATTCTTCAGCATTGTTTTAAAAATCTATGCACTATATGTTTGTTTGTATTAGCAAATAAATTATTGCTTTCCAATTTCTGTATTCTTGAACACAGTGAGCGATTTGTACAAGTATTTTTTTGACCTCTTGCTTGGATCTGCAACTTAGCAGACCAACCCTTCCCCTAAACTGTGGACTGGCTTAAACACCTGAACCGGTCCAACTAAACAATTGCCTTGAGTATTGTTCACTAGCAAGGGCACACTCATTTTCTTTCATCGAATCCTAACATGGCCATCTCAGCCTTTCATCCTTCTTAGGTCGATAAATGAGTACCAACACAGGCTGGGTGAAATTGTATGCATATTTGTTCTATTAAAAAGAGCTTAAACGTAAGTGCTATACAATTACATATTATCATTTGGCCTTGGACGTCTGCTTGCATTCACAGTCATTTGACAATATGGATCTATACACTCAGATACACACAGAAATCAATGACACATATGGTGATCCATTCTTATATGAAATGCATATCACATTCGTGAAATCATAACCATATTTTTCGTAGTGTACTTAGGAACAATGCTATTTGATGCCACTTCCTGTTTTATCAAGGGGTGAAATCGCTTCCCAGGATGTCACTTTGGGGTAGGATCAAATGACATCACTTCCGGTGATGTCATCAGAGCTCAAGGGTCATGAGGCGAGGGGTGGGGCACTTTTTTTGGGTGTCCGCGCCTGTTGCTTGTCGACCCTGAATCCAGGACATAATGATTCTGGAGAGTCATCCGCCAAATGGCTCTCAATTGTTCTCTAATTGCTTTGAATATTTTTATTGATTTGATTGTCTGCAACAGCTCCCATCTGGTAATCTGGAGCAATTAGAATTTCTTTCAGCTTGCAGTCCTGGCAAGAATATAGATGTCATAATCATTGCCCTCTTGCTGAACAATTTATGCTCCTCTGGGATATTATCAAAAGACTCTGTTGCTTTTGCTGAGAATAATTGCTTCTCCGCAATCAGCAAAATTCAGGTGATCTCCTCTTTCTTAAATGGTCATCCATTCATGGAAACTCATAAATATGGAGATCACTTTGTGGGATCACAAAAGCGGATACATGTATCATTAATATGGAGCATATTCCTTCCCATTTCTTAGAAAAGTGCATGTAGGCTCTGGATCAAGAGGCCCAATATTGATCCATTAATGCTGCAGTTCCTCCATCCATTCCAGGGAGTTTTAATTATATGTTTTCATCCCTTATTCGTCCCAACCAGGATCAGACCATTGTTCCTAAAACATGTTGTTGCATTTTTAGCGGTATTATAAAAACTGGTCCTGCTTCATTTTCGAACCATGTGAGTAACTTTGAGTACTTGACCCCTGATTCCAGACATTTGTCACTCGCTATCTTCACTATACTGGCTGATTCTTCCTTCAATAGATGTGCAGGGCAGGCCAATAGCTCTTCTTCCCATCCAGTACTAGTGAGAACATGTCCATACATCACCAGCTGGGTATTTCTTCAGATCTTGGCTCTCCTGGTTTTTTAATTGTATCTGAGCAATTCAATGTATCCATCTGGACAACCCTCATTCATTCCCCTATCTGGGATGGATACATGAGTTTCTTGGTTGTCCATCCTAATTAAGTTTCTTCGTACAGGAATGTCGCTTTTGTTCTCCAATGTTACATCGCCCGTTTACCTTCAAATCATTCTCTGGTCTTGCCTGCTGCTAGATGAATGAGTCATTTGGCATCATGCAGCGGCATTTCTCTTGCAATAAAAGTTCTTGTTGCACTTATGGTGTACAGGATCAAAGAACATACAGTGCAGTTTTCGTCTGAAATGCTCCTTCCTACTTCTTTCATGTGCTGGTACCATAGGTTGTTCTTTAAATGTACTGCATTTTGTAAATAAGAGTTTATAGTTTCATGATCCTCACAACTCCCCCTTTTATGTCAAAACAGGTGCTGCATTGTTATATTATGAAATCTGGCCCTTATATCTTCGGCAGAGACAATAGTAGATGTTTCTGTATCATACATTATGCTTTCATCTTTTATAACATTTCTAAAGGCCATTATAATAAGGAAGAAAACACAGATCATGATACTGATCGAGATTACTATTAATGTTACATGAAAGCCTATATATTTCTTAGAAGGCAATGGGACTCATTATGAGTCCAGCGGTAGCTGTGCCGGTAAAAACCGCATGGTTGTTGCCAGAGTCATTTATTTTCCGGTGCCCAGCATTGGGGACTTACCAGGGCATCACAGCCCTTGCGGTCCCGGTAATTGCCCATTGCCGGGCACCATAAAATTGTACTCCCCATTCTCATTCGTGTCCCATTCATGAATGGTGCCGGTGCATCCATCAAGGTCTGTGAGCGGGTACCGTTCCGCCCACTAGGTCAGACCTGGTGGACGGAAAGGCCCACAGACCTTGTAGTTTGCCGGTCCGGTAACAACTGTGCTGGTAGCTTACCAGCACCGTTGTTACCAGACTGGCAAACTTGTAATGAGGCCCAATGAATATTTAATCTGTTGAAGTGTCTCCATTGTATGAATATGCAAATGTAACACCTTTTTAATCAGTTCTATATCAGAAATTGAAGTATTGTCTCTATTGGTTTATAGTCATAATGTCGACAACAAAAATGTCGACAGTCAAAAAGTGGAAAAAAAAATGTCGAAAAAAAAAATGTCGACTTTTTTTTTCAATGCATTTTTTTTTCGAAATGGGGGGGTTCCCCCCCAGCCCCCCTTTTTTTTATTTTTCCCTTTTTTTTTACTCCCGAACCCCTAAAATAAATATATAATTAAAAAAAACGAAAGTCGACATTTTTTTTTTCGACATTATTTTGTCGACATTTTTGTCTGTCGGCATTTTTTTTTCGACATTATGACTCCCCACTGTCTCTATTATCACTCTCCAAACAATCCAACTATTTTTGGGATTCTCCAAAAATGCAACAATGTTTATGGGAAAATGTTCCACGATTACTACAAATGAATTAGTCGGTAAATTGACCCTAATCTAAAAATGTTTAGCTTTCTTTATCCAGGTTCTTAACGGTTGATCGTGGGTCATCAGTTGTCGCTTTTCTTTTGCTTCACCGTGGGTAAGTGGGTAATTGCTTCCCTGGGGATACTTGCTTCACTGGCAGTAAGTGGAGACAAGGTCAATGCTTCAGCTTTATAGGGCTTGATATTGTGCAGATGGATCCAAGCCCCTCCGCCCTTGAGCTTCATGGCAGTAGGGCTTATTTCCTCCACTTTGAAAGATCAGTTGAAGCACAGGGCATTTCAGGTGCGCACAAACTGGCACACTAGCACTTGGTCCCCTAGGTACAATATTGGAGGTTTTAATGAGTCATCCAAACTACTAGGCATATTGTTCGTTTCATTCACTTTTGACCCCTCCGGTTGGTTTTTGATCTGCTGAGAAATTAAAGAAATAGTTTGAGTCATTGTTTTCACATAATCATGCATTTATTCACCTAATGCCTTTGCTACACTGTGGGCATCTGTATTTGCCCTTGTTGGTGGGGTGAGAGGAGCTCTCATTTGGCGCCCAGTCACCAACTCATGGGGCATTAAATGGTGATCTGAACCAGGTTGATTGCGTAATGCATACAATGTAAGGGTAGACAATGCAGCCATCCCTTCCTCAATGTTATTTTAAGCTTGGCTATTCTCTCTTTCACAAGGCCATTTAATTTCTCACATAGCCTGTTGGCTTGTGGGTTATAGGCCAGAGTAAACTCATGCTTGATGCCGAAAAGTGAGATTATATTTTCAAAGAGTTCATTCACAAAATGTAGTCCATTATCAGATCACAAAACTTCACACACCCCCATCTGGGAAATACCTCACGGACTAAAAACCTTGCAGCGCATGCAGCATCATGATGCGTGTACGGATCTTCTTCAATCTATCTGGAAAAAGGCCAAACTACAACTAACCTGTATCGATAACCAATACATGTTTGCAACATATCCACATAATCTATATGCAGATGTTGGAAGAGGCCATTAGGTCTAGGGATTACGCCTCTCACCACTCGCAGGGTGTGCCCCGACGTACATTTCTGGCACACAATTAGTTTACAATGAACTGTGTGACATGTTCACTGAGGTTTGGTACAAACCAGTCTTTTGCTATTGTAGCAGCTGGACTCTCTCGAGTCACATGCGCAAGTTAGTGGAGCTGCTCCAGCGCTACTCTCAGCAATACTAGAGGCATAACTGGCTATCCTGTACTTTCCTGTCTCCAAATGGCCTCAGTGAGGGACAAAGAACACCACCACTTTTTCCAAAACTCCTTTTCCTCTTGCAATGCTCGTCCTTGTATCTCAATTAACTGTGCAGTGGATGTCATATTAAATTGTTCCCTTAACAACATGCATCACCCTATAGCTTGATTCAAATCTTTTAACTCATCTTCACATATGGTTGAATAATATGCAACACATTTAGCCTCTAGGTCTGCGGCCTTGTTCCCGTGAAAAATTAAATCTGTTATTTTTTAATGTCCTGTGCACTTCACGATGGCAATGTTTGCGGGAAAGCCTAAGGTCTCAATTAACTTCTCTAATAGCCCTGCTGGTTGAATTGGAGTGCCACCTGTGCGGAGGAAGCCCCTCCTCTTCCAACGCGACAAGCCTGCATGTACAGTTGACGTCACATAGGTGGAGACAAAGTATACCATCACTTTCTCATCCTAAAAACTTCATAGGGCATCAAAAAGCATTGCTAATTCTGCAGCTGTCGTAACTTGCCGCATAGTGAAGAGCAAATGGGCCTCTGTCCCCAAGTCACCCACAAGGAACAACTTTAAGTCAACATAGTTGCCCGTGGCACCTGAATCGATAACAATCGAGACTGCGTGAACAATGTCTGGTGTGGGTTTTAACGTAGCTTGTACCACCACGGGCCTGACCCGCCTAAAAGAAGGAACCCAATCCGAGGGAGTGGAAGGACTGCTCGATCCGGCCCCCAGGTGCAAGGTCGAGCATTCCGAAAAAACCGGGTTCCTTGGTTTGGGACGCCGAGGACAGGTCTTGACATAATGTCCATTCAGGCCACAATAGTAGCAAGCATTGTTGGTTCTTCGTCGGTCTCTCTCTGTTTGTGAAATCGGGCTGCGGATTCCGTCTATTTTCATGGGTTCACCACCGCTATCTGTGGAAGGGGAGACCTGAACAGCACTAGGGAAACCCACTTCCGCCTTGCATTCAGAACGTTGTGCATCGATTTGCAGAGCAAGGTCTACTAAATCCGTGTGAGCTGTGGGTAAAGAAGGGACAACAGCCATAGCGTCCTTCATGGTATTATTGAGTCCCCTGTAGAATACCACTGCCTTTTTTGTTTCGGGCCATGAAGTTTCGGCAGTCAATTGGTTGAAACAAGCTATGTATTCAATGAGTGAGCCCTTTCCCTGAGTTTGCTCCAACAACTCAAGATCCCGCGATTGGGCCTTATGGCGTTTGTCAAAGACGTGAGACATTTCGGTTACTAGTAAGTCGAAATCATAGAGGACAGGGCTGTTGTTTTCTAGTAAGGGGTTCGCCCAAGCTGCAGCTGTACCAGCTAGATGGGACAGGGTAAAAGCCGCATTTGTGGTAGAGTTAGGGAAGGACTGTGGTCTACAAAGGAAATGGAGTTTGCATTGGTTTAAGAATGTATGAAATTTTCTGGGATCACCATGGAACTTCTCTGGGCGGTCAGGGGAAAGGGTGTGGGCATGACTACAGGTATCTGGGGAGCTGTGGGTTGGGCAACAGGCTGTACTACTGAGGGTTGTTCAGTGGCTTCTCCCCCAAACACTGCATCCGCGGGTATCAGGTGTTGTGTGCTTTGGATGAGATCCAACCGCTGATGAATTGCGGCATTAGCCACTGTCATATCTGCCCTCAGAATTGTGATTGCCTGAACCAACGCAGCCACAGGGTCATCGGCTACAGCCTCCATGCTCAACACGACGCTGCAGCTTCACAGTCTGTCGTGACTTGCCGCGAGCAAATGGGCCTCTGTCCCCAAGTCACCCACGAGGAAAGTGATAGCTACTCCCTGTGTGAGCCTTGAAGCCACAGGTGGTTGGATTTGTTGGCAGGATCAGACGTCGCCGAGGACCCCAAAGCTATGGAAGGAATTGCAGGAATTAGCACAGGCAATCACAATTTACTATCAGTGGTGTAAATGTATCGGAAAAGGCTTACCTATATATAGTGGGTGTTAAATATCCTAAGGTAAGGTGCGAGGGAGCGTCACCAATCCTGAAGTCCAGTACCTGGGAACAAGTACTGATTGTCCACCTGTAAGTTAGGAGGGAATCGTGATGTTATGGAGTTGCAATTATTCCAGGAAAACTCCAAGATCGATTCCAATAGGTCCTGAATCCTGAGCAAGGATGGTTCAATGATGCAGAGAAGGGAAGTTCCAAAAACAGTCTGTAAATCAATAACCAGAATCAAAACCCAGGTATCCATGTTAAGCCAAGCAACAGTACCAAAGGAGTGAACAGGACAAATCCGTAATCTGTGAGCCAAGCTCCAAAATCCAAAATTATCCGTAACGCGAGTTGAGGATGCCGAACAGTGTTGTAGAACAGCTTTGAAGCGGCGAATGGCACAAAACTTCCGGCTTTTATGCTCGCCGGCTCCCAATCACCTGAGCGGAGCGTGAAACATGTGATCGGGAAACCGACGCGTAACCAGGAAGTGGCTGAGATCGGCCGCGTCAGACCACGTGAGCAGAGCTCAGAACACTCGACCGGGAGGCCGACGCAGAACCAGGAAGTGGCTGCGATCGGCCATGTCGGACCGCTTGCAACCTCCAAGGTAGCTGCCACTGGAGACGTGGGAACAGATACAGTCGGCTCCTGAGTGAGGTTTGGAAACGCAGTCGATGACGCCTCCCCCGCACCTTAGGTAACTGGATGTCATGAGGGGGTGAATGTGACACTAGCTGGGCTGTACTACCTGTCGGGGAGTTCTTATCAGTGTGAGAAGCAAGCGAGGCAGTGTATGAAGGGGAACCCCTTTTACAGTGCATGAGAGACCCCCCCCCAAAGGCCCATGACCACGTGGGCAGGCGGGATGATCCTGGTGAAAACGGGAGACCAGTCTTGGGGCATGGACGTCCTTCACAGGAACCCAACTACGCTCCTCCGGACCAAAACCCTCCCAGTCCACGAGATACTGGAGAGCGCCCCTAACCCAGCAGGATCCCAGAATTCCGGACACTTCATACTCCAAAGAACCACCCACAGAGATAGGACCAAGGGCAGCCCGGAGACGGGTAGGGGCAGGGCATGGCTTCAACAAGGAGGTATGGAACACAGGGTGAATGCGCCAATAGGCAGGGACTGAAAGACGGTAGGCCACTGGATTGATAACAGCAGAAACCCTATAGGGACCCACAAAACGCGGAAGCAACTTGCGACAGCCAGGTAAGTGAAGGTGACGAGAGGAAAGCCAAACCCTATCCCCAACAGCATAAGAAGGCGCCGCAACCCTCCGCCGGTCAGCCGCAGACTTGGTGGACTCCTTAGCCTCACGCAGATGAACAAGAGTCTGGGCATGCACAGCTGACAGGTTGCGGGCGCAGGCGACAGCGGCAGGATTATCAGAAACACTGAAGTCCGGAATAGGCAGGGTACGGGGGTGTTGACCATACAAAACATAAAAAGGGGGAGGAACCGGTGGAAGCGTGCAAAGCGTTGTTGTACGCAAATTCAGCAAGATGCAAAACGTTTAACCATGACTGCTGATGTTGCAGGATGAGACAACGCAAATACTGCTCCATGGCCTGGTTCACTCTCTCGGTCTGGCCGTCCGTCTCCGGATGGTAGGCAGACGAATAACGAGAATCAATACCCAAGAGATTCGTGAGTGCCCGCCAGAACCGAGAAGTGAACTGCGACCCTCTGTCTGATATGATAACTGAGGGCAACCCAAAAAGGCAGAAGACCGACTTAAAAAAGAGACTGGTCAACGCCGGGGTTGAAGGAATGCCGGTACAGGGAATGAAACGAGCCACCTTGGAAAAAGAATCGACCACCACCCACACAGTGTCGAAGCCCTTGGTGCGGGGTAAGTCCATCACGAAATCCATTGAAGTCGTGTGCCAGGGTCTAGGAGGTATCGGCAAGGGGTGCAAGAGTCCCACAGGGCATCCCCGACGGTGTTTACACTGGGCACACACGGCACACGTGTTTACATAGCTTTCAACGTCGTCTTTCATGGATGCCACCAACACCAGCGCCGTAAGAAGTCTAACGTGTGCCTCTGTCCGGGATGACCATTGATGGCTCTGTCGTGGGACCATTCCAGGGCAAGATTGCGAGCGTCAGCTGTTGGCAACCACAACTTCTTCTGTATAAATGGTAAACCGTCATGAAACACTGGATTCCAATCAGCGACTTGTTCGGGATGCAGCAAAACCCATGTGCGAATGGACTGTAGTAGTGGCGAAGGAGGGGTACGCAGGCAAATGACATGTTGGTTCAAAATACTCTCAGGGTAGACGCCTTACCGACGCGGAACCAGGAAGTGGCTGCGATTGGCCGCGTCGGACCACGTGAGCGGAGCTCAGAACACTCGACCGGAAGGCAGATGCGGGACCAGGAAGTAGCTGTGATTGGCCGTGTCGGACCGCTCGCAACCTCCAAGGTAGCTGCCACTGGAGATGTGGGAACAGATACAGTTGCCTCCTGAGTGAGGTTTGGAATCGCAGCCGATGACGCCTCCCCTGCACCTTAGGTAGCGGGATGTCATGAGGGGGTGAATGTGACACTAGCCGGGCTGTACTACTAGTCGGGGAGTTCTTATCAGTGTGAGAAGCAAGCGAGGCAGTGTGTGAAGGAGAACCCCTTTTACAGTGCATCAGAGCAGCCTGCACTGAATAGGTTGATGGCAATCTTATGCTTATCAATACTCCAAATGTGCGCTCTTGTGTCACCGTTACTACTGCCAATCCCGAATGTCTCACCCCATTTTTTGATCGATTTTAGATGAACCTTCAATGAAAATGACTTCCCTTCTTTCCTGAGCATTCCCTCTAACATGGGGTATATCATTATAACACGCGGTATATGTAACACAGTCATGCACATCATCATCTTCTCCCACTGTTTCAGCTATGAACATTGCTGAATTTACTATGCTACACCTTACAATTTTGATTGCAGGGTTTGAGATAATTGCTTCATACCCAAATGCTCTTTGGGTGGTCAACGCATGTTTGGTTCCTCTAAAATTGCAAATAATGTATGCTCTACAAACGGAGTTATGGAACATCCAGTACTTGAACCTTAGTTCTATGTAAAATGCAGCAGCTTCCAAAGATTGTTCTCAAGGATAGTCTCCTTTCATAACTGGATCTAAAATCCCACTGTAATAAGCTAATGGTTTATGACCATGTCCTAATGTCATTTTCTGTGTAATGACTGCTGTCATAACTTCTCCATTTGAATGGTAATATAAATTAAAATCTTTACTGTTATTGGGAATCCCTAATACAGGAGCTGCACTAATTGCATTTTTTAATTAATTAAACCCTTCAGGCATGTCTTCTGTCCACACTAATTTAGTAGCCACCTGTGCTTCTTTAAGCACTTTTAAAAGTTGTCGAACATATGTACTGTAGTCAAAGACTCAGGCCCTGCAATAATTGCATAGAGCTAAAAATTGCTGCATTTGTCTCACTGTGTTTGGTTGTACGGTTCTCATAATGGCTCTGCTCTTTCCGGCACCACTTTTCTTCCTTCATTTGAGATGAACTGTCCTATATAGAACACGTCTGCCTGACAATACTCTACATTTTCTATGTCTAATTTGTACCCTTTTTCTGCAAGTATCGTCATAGGTTTGACAGAGTCTTCGCTACATTTTTCATCTGTTACACTGCACACTAAAATGTCATTCACGTATTGAATTATAGTGCTTTCGAGCAAAACATTTCCCAACTCTATCTGAAGGACTCTATTAAAAATAGAAGGGGACTCACAGTAACCCTGAAGCAAACGAGTATGTTACAGGCAAATCGTTCTATATGAAAAAGAAGTCCAATCCTGTGAGTCTCTGTGTAGGGGAATTGAGAAAAATGCATTTTTTAAATTGACAACAGTAAAATACCAGGCTGTTGACGGGATATTGTACAATATTGTCACAGGGCTTGGAACTAAAGGAAACTCTGCTTTAACTATCTAATTTAGATGACAAAGGTTGTGGATAAATCTCCACAAACCCCCTTTTGATTTTTTGACAAACAAGGTACACAGCCATGTTGCATGGAGAATCTGATGGTACTAGAATAGCTTGTTTCATTAGGGTGGATATATTTTGTAATGTTTCCTCATCAACTTCTCTGCACATTAGATACTGTTTTGCACGTGGCAAAATAGCTTGTGGTTTAAGCTTAATTTTCACCACTCCCACTCCTTTCAAGATGCTCATGTCATGTGGACTTGTAGTCCATAAAATAGTTGGCACTTTTTCCATGTTTTCCTGAAAAAATTGCAGATTCGTTTTTACCAACGCCATTCTTGTTGGTACCTCTATGCTCTCAACTTCAATCCAATAGGTGAGACTTATAAGAAAACAAATTTGTCATCTGAATAGTCATCCATAAATAGTTCCTAATCTGTCAAGTCTGTCAGTCTATATCCTTCATTGAGGGCTATCAATGTTCTCCATCCCCTTCCCTCACCATCTGTCCCATGAAGCATCACCCGTTCTCCTCTTACCACTGCTGCTTCCAATTCCAGAGGAATCATTTTCCCTTCCTCATCATCCATAGGAATTTCTGACCTGAACAAAAATGTATCAGGCATCCTTATTATTTTAACTGCCAATTTAGGTAAACATTATAATAGAACGGTTACTCCTTACAAAAACACTTCCTCATCTTCCACGACTCCCCTTAAAGTTTTGTCATTAACTCACGTCCTAGTATGTTCACCAGTGTCTGTTTAGAGTGAAACAATGACAGAGACATGTCGTGTTCCCCTACAGAAATGGGTAATTCATCTGTAAATGTAACTTAGCTCATTGCCCCATGAAATTCCTGATCATTCATGGCAATACCTGACATTGGATATTTTCCCTCAAGAACACAGGAACGAGTCACACCAGTGTCTAAAAGAAATGAGAATGTATTTCCTCCTATCGTCACATTGACCCTTGGTTCCTCTTGGGGGTATGGTGTTACAGATAGTACTGAACACATCAGGTCGTCCTGTGGGCTATTCTATTGTGGGCTTACATTCTTCCCCATGCCTGTGAAAGGATTCTCTCCCACCACAGTCACAATCCTTAATTTGTGTTTTATTGTTTGTGTATCTCCCGTGTCCATTTGCATTGTGATGCACCTGTCTTTTGCATTGGAATATATTGTATTTGTTGATTGGGTGCCTGTTGCATTTGCATAGACCTTTGCTGTTGTTGCCCCTTGTAATTACTTTGTCCGCATTGGTGCTGGTTGGAATTGCTGGGGTTGTGGCAATTGTATCTGTATTGGCACATGCAGAAACTGCTGTGATTGTGGCGCATATGCCTGATTCTGTGTGTGATCTTGGGCATAACATCCTTGTGAGTCTGCATTATATTATGGAACATATACTGTCCCCCCTCTTGGAGATTGACAATTCTGTTGTTGCATGCCTCCTCTACTTCTACATAGTCTATCTGCAATTCCAACATGCCATGGGCTGTCCACCATTAGATTCTCCCCTTCCTTGAGGGTTTTGAAATCCCCCTCGTCCTCCTCCTTGAGGCCCATTCCCTCTGCCTCTTGCCATATAATTATACCCATTCTGATCTTGAGCATTGGATGAATTATTTTGCTGTGGGAATAGCATCACTTGCGCCGTGCTTGCCTCATTATTTGTCAACACTGCTCCCTCTATGGCAAACTGTGATAATTATTTAGGCACCAAATTTGCCTCTTCTTGCTTTGTACCCTGTGCCTTCTTCTTGTCTTCCTCTTTTAGCATTCTGCAATAATGCACGATTGCCAATTGTATTTCTGGCCATGGTTTTGCTTCCATTCCCACCTGTTTCTTTGATTGCCTGTGTACTGATTCTGGTAGTCCCTGGCATAATATGTGTTAAAATAACACTACTGATTTATCCCACAGTTTATGCGTCGCAGCACTCCATCTATCCTGAATATTGTGAATAAAAGCAATGGGGTCTTGAACCTCCCTCATCTTCCTAGTCATTATCACCTCAATATCTGATGTATCTGGATATTGTACTGCGCTCGCCATATGTCTGCTCTACAATTATTGAAATGCACCCCATCGTGCACTGTGTTATACGCTGTTACATTTGGATACAATGCTCTCTTCCAAATGTCATCAGATCTCTCCCCTATGATAGCAGATAATAGGCCTTTTATATTGCCTATCACTAACGTCATGATATATATTGTGGTCAACCCTTTCCTTTCTCTAATAGTGGTAACAGTGAAAACTCTGATCCTTTATCACACCTACTGACACTCCTTGTCTTCCAGGCAGCATTATCATTGCCTGCTTATTTTCTCCCTGGCAATGCCCTTAATCTGCTGACATAGGGTGGGGACATATCCCCTGTACTGTGTGATAGTAATTGTGGTTGCTCAGTATATGGCATTGGTTCTCGTGTTCTTTTTATAAGGTCTTCTAGATCTAACCATGTTACCCCTTTTTCTACACTTGATTGTATTGAAAATCCATATGTGCCCTCTTCTTGCATCTTCATTTTGTTTCCTTTCCTTGTCTGACATTATTATGCCCCAAGTCGTATTACTATTGTCCTCTTCCACGTCCTCAAGATCTAACCCACTTAAAGATATCATTCTCTGAACGTCCACTCTGATGTCATCCAAGCTTCCTTCTGTTCCTCTAAGTCCTTGTTCACCCTCTTGAATTCTATACCCTTCCTTAGCCCTCATTTGTCTATATAGTTTCCCCATTCTTGTGCCTATAGTCTTTGTAAATTCTTCTCCCCATGTTGGCATATCTAATGGTCCTCGCCACCCTCCACGGGATGGTTGTGACACTCCCTCCTTTTCGGTTCGCTCTTGCCTTTCTACGAGTATCATGCTTCTATGGCAAAAATATTCTCATCATCTTTAAATCCCCTACTTCTGTTAATGTCTTTCTCCTTTCTCATGTTTTCCCTTAATTCCTCTTCCTCTCGCCTTCTTTGTAATCTACATGCTTTCAGTCTTTGGGCTTCCATTTCTTTGTGTTTCTCTACTCCTAGCCTTTCCTTCTCCCTTTTTGCCTCATGTTTTCTTTGTTCTTCCATTCGCTTATATTCCTTCTCTCTTTCTTGTTTGTATAAACTCTCTTCTTCAATCTCATTTGCTGTTTTATCTTGCTCCTTCCTTTCCTCTCTTTCTCGAACTCCAGCAACACCTTTATCATCTAGTTTAAGCAATATTGGTCCTACCAGCCATTCGTTCTGTACTATTGTCGTACCCTAAATAATATCCATTCTTCTTCTTTGTTTCTCTGCCTCTTCCTCTATTTATGTTTGTTCTGTCTATCCTTTTTCTCATCATGTTGTTTACTTTCATTGTGTGTCTGTGTAAATTCACGTTCTATACTGTTGCTCTCTTCCTCTGTTTCTTCACTAGTATACAAAAATTGGACCAATGGAACCGGGAATAGCCTCTCAACACATTTATTTATTTCATAACTACCAATACATGTTCAATTGTCAATTTCTAAAAACTTTTATTTGCATATCAAATTCATATAAAATACTAGGGCCCTCATTACGACCCTTGCGGAAATCGACTGACCGGAGCGCCACAGCGTAAATAGCGTTTCCGCCATTGCACGAAGGAGCAAAGTGCGGCCCATTCCGACCCATCGGGCACGAGCACCATGGCATGGCGGAAGTGCAAAGTCCGCGATGGCGGAAATGACCCCAAAACGGCCCACACCGCCGCCGTACGGCGCCCCAGGTGCAATACCGCCACCCCTCTTAGCGGTCACCGCAGTGTGCGCCTACCGTAAAGTACGGTGGCCAGAAATATACGGAAACGGAAGTTAAAACACGGGCCCGGAACGGGAAACATCCCGGCGTACACCCATAAATACACTAAAACCACACAACCACTAAAAACACTACCCTGAGACACACCCCACCCCGTCAACCACCCTAGCGAAACCAAGAAAAATGGGAAAAGCAGCGAAGAAAGCGTGCGACCGCAAGCGGCAGGTCCACTTCTCCCGTGAGGAACTCACCGTGCTAACAGAGACCCTCCAGGAGAATGCTGCCGTGGTCTTCTCCACGCAAATGACCAGGACGGCACTTGCAAACAAGAAGGCCATATGGGCTCTGGTGGCACAGCGGGTAAGTGCGGTGGGGACCGCACCCCGAATCCCACAGCAATGCCGCAAGCGATGGGACGACCTGCGGATACGCGTCCGCAGCATACTCTCTGCCAACCGCAACATTGCCACAGCCACCGGGGGAGGTCCTGAATCACCCATCAAGTTGACCCCCTGGGAAGAAATCTGTGCCTCCACCATCGGAATGGAGAGCATCGAGGGAGTCGGAGGGATGGAGAAAGGAGTGCAGACATCCGAAGATTCAGGTAGGTGGGCCAGATAAAACAATCCACACAGTCCATCCATGTGAAGTACCATGCGTCCACATAGTGCAACAGAAACACATGTCCAGGAGAACGTCCACACACATCGGCCTGATAGCGCACGTTAAAAACCACAATAAATACATAAATAATTAAAAACCCCTAAAACACGCACTACACGTGCAGCAGGCACACCCTAACTGCAGGCTGCCAAACAACTGCACCCTCACTCCACACACAAATCAATGCACCTCCAAGGCCCCGACCCAAAACACCCTCAGGTACCACCCCAAAGCATGTGATACAATGCCATTCCAATTCCCACAGACCCATCAATAACCCTCGCTCTCCTTTACTCCACCACAGGGTCCGATCCAAACGACGAGCAACAGGACACCCCTACCAGCACACCTGCAAAGAGGGCCAAGACCAACGGCCAGAGACCCTCCACCTCAGCTGCACGCATCAAGACACGGCAGCAGCACAAATCAGGTGGCAGCACACAGGAGGGAACATCAACAGGCACCCCAGCAGCCAGCATGCCCACAACACCACCACCACAGGTCCCCCCAATGGATGCCACAGAAGGCACTGCCTCTGGTGGCAGCAGCACCATAGGTGACACCCCATTGATGGCAGCATGCTCCGACACAGAAAACGGGGATGCCGAAGTCAGATCCATCCATGACCTGTCCCAATCCCCCTGTCTGTCCCATCCCGTACAACATGAGGATACCACGCAGGGGCACCCACAAGACGACGACTGGCCATCCCCCCCAAGCCCTGTGGCAAGGCAACATGAGGCCAACAGCCCCTCTGCGACACCCCCGCAAATGGCCATGGCCCAGCAGAGGCAACAGTCCCTCGACCAGTTGATCGAACAACAGCAGCAACTGGCCACACTCCTCAAGGACCATGCCGATGAATGTGGGGGCACCAAGGCAGACATAGAAACATCAACTGAGACACTTAGGGCAGAAATGGAGAGAGGCACAGAGAAGCTAAGGTCACAAATTGAGAGAAGCACCGAGAGCCTGAGGGGGGAACTGCATGCGACGTCCAAAGACGTATGTGCCGAACTTGCCGCAGTGCGCCGTGTGCTCACTGAGCTCTCGCAAACCCTTAGGGACATGCATGGACGTGAGCAGGCAGACACATCATCCGTTGCAAGTTCCGTCCAGGGCAGCCCCCAACGTAGATCTGGGAGGACCCGGCGCTCCACAGGCAGGGGTGCCCCTGATACCCGCAGAGGGGGCATGCAATAGCGACAGCCCACTGACAATGAGCATCTTTGAACACTGGTGTTCGGGGGGGAGGTAGGAGGGTGGAGGGGGTGTGTTGGGCTCACTTGGGTGGCGGGTCGATAGGGTGTACAACATGATATCACATATGCCATAAACAGTGCACGATCAACCAATGAGATGTGTGGACATTGATCTTTGTGTACTAGGCCATCATAGGCGTACAGTCCATTTTGTGCATGTTCCAGACACACACAGTGCCACGAGTACCGTGTCCATGTATCAGCCACCAGGCGTGAGTGCTAGAAGCATACATCAATGAGATGCTGACGAATGTCACGGGCCTCCGGTGCCTCGCAGACTCCTTGAGGTGCTGCCACATCCCCACCCTCATCATGACCATCATCCGGTGCTTGCAGTTCTGCGTCAGGGGGCATGGGCACATTTCTACGTACGCACATGTTGTGGAGCATGACACATGCCATCACCATCTTTGCAACCTTCTCATGGCGGTACAGGAGTGCCCCGCCAGACCTGCTGAGGCAGCGGAAACGGCCCTTCAGTAGGCCGAATGCCTGCTCAATGACTACACGGGTACGTGAGTGGGCATGGTTGTAGTCCTCCTCATGCTGGTCCCGTGGGTTCCGGACTGGTGTGAGGAGCCATCTCTTCAGTGGATATCCAGCATCACCTGTATGTGGACGAGAAACGTAGGATGTGGGATGCCATTGATACGTACGCACACCCCCCCCCTTCCTGCCAGTACATTGCCAAATCACATACCCCACATCATCATGCATGCAATGAGACTCACCGAGTAGCCAGGATCTGTTCCCTGCGTGTCGCTCCATGTAGCGTGGTATGGTAGAGTTCCTCAAGACCATGGAATCATGGGTTGATCCAGGGAATCGGGCACAACAATGCGTAAAGATCCTGTTGGAGTCACACACCATTTGTACATTCAGGGAATGAAATTGTTTTCGGTTGCGGTACTGGGCCTCCATGGCATGTGGCACGACCAATTCAACATGGGTGCAGTCGATGGCACCAATGCAACCCGGTATGCCGGCAAGTGCATGGAATCCCACTTTTGTGTTGGTTATTTCCTGCTCCGAGCGTGGTAGGGAGATGTAGTCGTCTGCGTGCTGCAGGAGGGCATCGAGCACTTGGAATAGTGTCCGTGAGAACAGTGGCTGAGAAATGCCATGCAACTGTCCGACTGTGTGCTGGTAGGTGCCTGTGGCCAGGAAGTGGAGTACAGACACCACCTTCAGTAGGGGTGGGATGGCGGTTGGGCTATCTATCATGCTGACTAGGTCAGCCTGTGTCATGTCCACAATGGCGGCTATGGTGTCCCGGTCCAGACGGTAAAGGGTGTGGATCTGCTCATCAGTGAGGTTGAACGGATGTGCTCGGAGGCGTGGGATTGCGGGCTGCCTGCGTGGTGGTAGTGGCTGTGCTGCTGGGCCTTGCTGGCCCTGCCTTGGCCTCCTCCTCCTCCTGCGTCTCCTCCGTGCGGCTGGTTGTAGTTGTTGTTCGTCTTCTTCTTGGAGTCGGAGCACTTGCAGTGCTATCAGGTCCCCCAGGGCCAACATCGCGAGTCCTGCCGGTAGCATTTCGCTGTGGTTGTGGGAGGAGACTGGCTGTGCAATTTATGTGTTTCCAGGCTGTATGGCCTCCACCTGTGGTGATTGATTCCACCTGTGCAAACTGCTCTCCCCTTTGGCCGAGCACGTCCCGCGCACAACGCTGCAAATCGGGTAATGGTATCTTGCTATTGCAATCATGTATTTGTACCCGATGGGCGTGTAAGATTGGTTGATATGTTCATTCTGCTGTGGTCCCATTGTTTCCCATACTATCTGTGCAGTCGCGAACGGACTTGTGAAGGGTCAGTGGAACGTAGTACTCGAGTAACGGTGGGCCCTCATGCATCACTGTACCGAGTTGCAACGACGGGCGGGGCGTCCCATTTGTGGGTGAAGGCAGTTGACATTTTCACACACAGCCGCACTCGATGGAATAATTAGTGATTTCAAACGGCCACAGATGCCTTTTCGACGTGATGTTGCAAATGAGGAATTCGAAGGGCGGCGCTTTCGGTTTCCAGCTAGCGGCGAGGAGATGCCCACAGGTCTGACTGCAAATATAACGTTCTATTGTTCTATGTCCTTGAGACAGGGCCCATGGCGAGGGAGCAATGATTGATATGAATAGTTTGGGATGCGCAATAGCTACGTGGGCGATGAGGCCGCCCATTCCCAAATACATGTTACTTCACAACACTGGATTTACGGGCTGGGGCACTGTGGATTTAGCAGGCTGCATTACGCACAGACTCAATGGACGTTTCTAATGTCATGTGAGTAATTATTCAGGCGTTTTGATCCCGGGATGAGGGAAGGATGAATGGATGCATGGGCAGGTGATTTGATGCAGAGTTTGGCATGTACAGGGCTTCTTGGGATCTATCCGCCTCCCCTACGCTATGTGATGCAGGGCTGCCATAGTGGGACCATCGTCTATCTGGCCTTGTTGAGCCCTCCCTGTCTCGACGCGCCCTCAGACACTTGTGTCCATGCACGTTCACATTCCCATCTGATGGATTCTGTTTTGGCAGACGCATGCACAGGTACACTCGTACGTGATGGTGTTTACACCTAGGTATAGATGGTTATGAGTCGCAAGTGGCTTTGGGGTGGTGATGATCCTTTGGAGTGGGCTAGCATGCATATGGCTGTGGATTTCGTGTGCTCATTGAAGTGAGTTGTTCGAATGTAGTTCTGATGGCCATTCTGTTCTTGTTCTTTTCTTTTGGTTGACAGGTATCTCCTCCCCTTTTGCCACTGCCATCTGTATGCCACTCCTGCAGATGGATTTTACTCCCGACACCTGCTGCTTCGTGTTAATCGGTGGAGCAGCATTACGATCTTATGGGACGATCGCCAGTGGCCCACATGCCCTTACGCAGTACTGGTGGCTCGGAGCAACATTTCGGCCTTTCAGCTGGACTAGTGCCTCCCCATTGGGACGGCCCTGCGGTTGTGTGCGCTTCCTTTTTGCCTTTTCGTACGTGATTGTGGCTCTGTGTACCATGATGGGACAGGGCGTCACACAAGTAGTGGCTGGTCATTTCTTGCGGATGCAGCCCACAATGGTGAAATGTGTTTTGGAGTTCATGGCCTGATGGCTGTATGGGCTTGGTGATTTTGTTGTGCATTAAATTTCTATTCTGATTTGGCCCGTGTAGCGTTTTTCTTTGCAAGTGATGTGGCATGTGCCTATTTGTGGGGCGATGTATTGTGAGGAGATCTGCATTGGGTTCCTGCTTCGGGGTTTAGTTGCGTGGTACTGTGCTGGGCGCGTTTGCCTACTGAGCCCGTGAGGTCAGGGATGGGGGCTGCCTATATGACAGTTTGGATGTTGTCATGCTCAGGGGCGGGGGATTGGGTTTTGTGGGACAGATGGCGGTCAGCCAGGTGGACTGGTGGAATGATGTGATTTTCGGAATGTTGCTGGGCACAGGTGCCTGTGTTTGCGTGCGTTTCTTGGTGGGGGACTGTGGTCATGTCCATTGGGATGGCTTCTGTATTCGTGCCATCTGTGCCCTGCAGCTCACATTGGCCCCTCTTGTGTTGCTTTTGTTCGTTGGCATGCATGGGTGCTTTGTACATTTCAATGGTTGCATTGTGACTTCATTGCACCTACAGGGAGTTGTACTTTGTGGGCAGGGAGCGGTGTACAGGCACTCAGTGGGGCCGTTTACGGTTGATTCGCGATGCCGTACTTCTCGCCATGGCGGAATGGTCCATTCCGCCATGCCTGATGGCGTTAGGTACATGTCCGCTAGGGTCGGAATTGGCGTACCGTTGCACCATGGTGGTGTTTGCGGTTTGGCATGGCGCGCGCGCGCGTGCTTAGTGCAGTTAGCGTTGGCGTTCACTACGGTGTCGCTAATGGCTTCGTACTTTGCGGTGACGGGTCATAGTCGCACCGAGCGCTATTCGATGGCGGTATTGCATTTCCGCCATCGTTTTCCCCTTTCCGCCAGGGTCGTAATGAGGGCCTAGAACATTTCCACTAGCAAGTATCTACAAGTTCCACTCATACTCAATCACTCCTACCATTCATTCTACTTTTTGCTTTTTGTATCAAATTATTGACATATAAATATATGGCCTCATATATGGACGGCCTCCAACCCTAATTCCACATTAAACCAAAGTCCTCCATTCGATTATTTGATGGTTCCGTCTGTGTGTTCCTAATTACACCGACATTCGTCTACACGTGTTTCGGTTGTCTTTTTTCGGGACGTCAACATTCATCGATCCTTTGTTCATACAACCTCTTCAGGACAACATTTAGGGGAGTTTCCTTATTCCCATAAGCATCGAGTAGGGTGAGTATCACCACCTAAAATATAATATACAATATCAAAACACGCTAAAATAAATTAGACTCAATTTCATACATTCTCTACTAACCATAAGCTATTCCCACTCATTTGAACCACAATTAATGTGAAGGTATGATTCTAAATAGTAATCATAATGACAATGTCTATGGGTGATGAATTTTTAGCACCCAATTCCATTGTTAACTGGATTAATCCTGTCTACATCTCGGTATAGTAACCTCCTTTATCTAGCCCCATCGAAGATGCAAACAAACATGTTGGATCACTACTTGTGGAGCATTGTACTTACTCAACTAGATTATATCTCCATTTTCTGTTTTATTGCAGAACATTCAAACTCTTTCCTCAAGAGGGATTCTTCGCAGCTCAATCTGGAGGGACCTGTTAGTTCTCAATGGCCCCTAGAAGGAAAAAAGAACTTTCAATGCGGGTATGGAAACAACGGAGTCTCTTTTTTATATATCTGTGGGCCGATCAAATACTTACAATGGCTCAGATCTTGTTGTGCATCAATTCTTTACAGAGAGCTGCCAACACTTGCGGCCGTGGTGTAAATTGACACAGTCTGTGGGCCAATAAGGGGAAAATAACTTAGTGCGTTCGTGTCATTATACATCAAACTGATTGTGGTAACTTTCCTTCTATTACTTCCTCCCTACACATTGTAGCTATTCCCCACGTCTAATGGTCACCCTTCTAGTATATACCCCCTCGTGTACCTAAGCTTTGAATACGGTCTATTAGATCTAGTAAAAGACATATTCTACTCCGTGCTCTCCCGCCATTTAGTTCTCTCGGTTATTTTACAGGCAGCCGTCCCCACTAACTCACTTACCTTGCTTCTTCTATTCAGAACCCAATTGCATGCCGTCTCGCATTTCGTCTTCCAGCATTGTCTTCCTGCATTGTTTACATAAGCGCGGTGCGGATTTATTTGTACTTACGTGTTAGTCGCGGTAGAATGAGGACTGCTGTTAGTGTTCCGTTCGTGAACATAAAGAATGGACTACTTGGCAAATTTCCTCTCTCTTTCGTATTAGTCACGATAAAGAACGGACTTAATGTTCCGCTCGTGAACATTGAGAAAGGACAACTTAACTGATTTCCTTACTTTTTAATGAATCACGTATTCCCAGAAGCTTGCGCATTTCTCAAAAACAACAACAGATGAGGGAAAGGGCTGCATCTATGCTTTCATTCGCTAACCCTACTAGGGAGTTCCTAGTTTCTCATAGAAATTGATATTGTCACATGCGTACCAGGCAGTGGTACATGAACCAATGAGCCAAGATCAAATCCCTGTATTTAACTTATCCACAGAGGCTTTGAATGAGATAGAACTTACAGGGTAATTCATAGAATTTCGCAGAAAAGTGTCGCAAGCAGCTGGCGCAGAGTGTCCGCGTGCGATTGTCTGCGCCAGGCGCGTGCGCCAAAACCGATTTCCGCGCACAGCGTATTCATGGATTTTAGGCTCCCAAACCAGCCGTGGCGCAGAGTATCGCAGCGACCCTGCAGCAGCGCCAGTAACGCCCCCAAGAACGCCCTTGCGCAAGGAAAAGCCATAAAAATCGCTAAATCATCGCAAAGGGCTGCGTTAACCCTGGACCAGTTGATAGGGCTGCCAAACAAGGAACGCAAAGCGGGTAACGTGCATATCAGGAGTATGCAGGAAGTTTTACATGCGATTAGCCAGGGTACGTGTATGACAGGGGTACGCGTGAAGTTAAACACGCGATTAGCCAGGGTACGTGTATTACAGGGGTACGCAGGAATTTTCACACGCGATTTGGCTGGGTACGTGTATGACAGGGGTACGCGTGAAGTTCTACACGCGATTAGCCAGGGTACATGTATTACAGAGGTGCGCGGGAATAATCACACGCGATTTGGCTGGGTACGTGTATTACAGGGGTGCGCGGGAATTATCACACGCGATTTGGCTGGGTACGTGAATTACAGGGGTGTGCGGGAATAATCACACGCGATTAGGCTGGGTGGGTCCTCACAGGTGTACCCTGTACACCCTCCACGGCCCCTGCAGACAGCCCACAAAACAGGGGACTACCCTGCACACCTGCTCATGTCTCCCACCACCCCCACCCCCCAGCAGTGTGGGGAACCCTCCACCAGGCCCCCACTCATGTCCAACTCATGTCTCCCACCACCCCCACCCCCCCAGCCACCATGGGCATCCCCCACCAGGCCCCCACTCATGTCTCCCACCACCCCCACCCCCCAGCCACCATGGGCAGCCCCCACCAGGCCCCCACTAATGTCTCCCACCACCCCCACCCCCCTGCAGTGCAGGGGCAGCACCACCAGGCCCCCACTCATGTCCAACTCATGTCTCCCACCACCCCCACCCCCCCAGCCACCATGGGCATCCCCCACCAGGCCCCCACTCATGTCTCCCACCACCCCCACCCCCCAGCCACCATGGGCATCCCCCACCAGGCCCCCACTCATGTCTCCCACCACCCCCACCCCCAGCAGTGCAGGGCCAGCACCCTCGGGCCCCCACTCATGTCCAACTCATGTCTCCCACCACCCCCAGCCACCATGGGAATCCCCCACCAGGCCCCCACTCATGTCTCACACCACCCCCACCCCCCAGCCACCATGGGCAGCCCACACCAGGCCCCCACTCATGTCTCCCACCACCCCCACCCCCCAGCACTGCAGGGGCAGCCTCCACCAGGCCCCCACCCATGTCTCCCACCACCCCCACCCCCCAGCCACCATGGACAGCCTCCACCAGGCCCCCATTCATGTCTCCCACCACCCCCACCCCCCCAGCAGTGCAGGGGCAGCACCACCAGGCCCCCACTCATGTCCAACTCATGTCTCCCACCACCCCCAGCCACCATGGGCATCCCCCACCCGGCCCCCACTCATGTCTCCCACCACACCCACCCCCCAGCCACCATGGGCATCCCCCACCAGGCCCCCACTCATGTCTCCCACCACCCCCACCCCCCTGCAGTGCAGGGGCAGCACCACTAGGCCCCCACTCATGTTCAACTCATGTCTCCCACCACCCCCACCCCCCCAGCCACCATGGGCATCCCCCACCAGGCCCCCACTCATGTCTCCCACCACCCCCACCCCCCAGCCACCATGGGCATCCCCCACCAGGCCCCCACTCATGTCTCCCACCACCCCACCCCCCCAGCAGTGCAGGGCCAGCACCCTCAGGCCCCCACTCATGTCCAACTCATGTCTCCCACCACCCCCAGCCACCATGGGCATCCCCCACCCGGCCCCCACTCATGTCTCCCACCACACCCGCCCCCCAGCCACCATGGGCATCCCCCACCAGGCCCCCACTCATGTCTCCCACCACCCCCACCCCCGAGCAGTGCAGGGGCAGCCTCCACCAGGCCCCCACCCATGTCTCCCACCACCCCCACCCCCCAGCAGTGCAGGGGCAGCACCACCAGGCCCCCACTCATGTCCAACTCATGTCTCCCACCACCCCCACCCCCCCAGCCACCATGGGCACCCTCCACCAGGCCCCCACTCATGTCTCCCACCACCCCCACCCCCCAGCAGTGCAGGGGCAGCACCACCAGGCCCCCACTCATGTCCAACTCATGTCTCCCACCACCCCCACCCCCCCAGCCACCATGGGCATCCCCCACCAGGCCCCCACTCATGTCTCCCACCACCCCCACCCCCCAGCCACCATGGGCATCCCCCACCAGGCCCCCACTCATGTCTCCCACCACCCCCACCCCCCAGCAGTGCAGGGGCAGCACCACCAGGCCCCCACTCATGTCTCCCACCACCCCCACCCCCCAGCCACCATGGGCATCTCCCACCAGGCCCCCACTCATGTCTCCCACCACCCCCACCCCCCAGCCACCACGGGCATCCACCACCAGGCCCCCACTCATGTCTCCCACCCCCCCACCCCCCAGCAGTGCAGGGGCAGCACCACCAGGCCCCCACTCATGTCTCCCACCACCCCCAACCCCCAGCCACCATGGGCATCCCCCACCAGGCCCCCACTCATGTCTCCCACCACCCCCACCCCCCAGCCACCATGGGCATCCCCCACCAGGCCCCCACTCATGTCTCCCACCACCCCCACCCCCAGCAGTGCAGGGCCAGCACCCTCGGGCCCCCACTCATGTCCAACTCATGTCTCCCACCACCCCCAGCCACCATGGGAATCCCCCACCAGGCCCCCACTCATGTCTCACACCACCCCCACCCCCCAGCCACCATGGGCAGCCCACACCAGGCCCCCACTCATGTCTCCCACCACCCCCACCCCCCAGCACTGCAGGGGCAGCCTCCACCAGGCCCCCACCCATGTCTCCCACCACCCCCACCCCCCAGCCACCATGGACAGCCTCCACCAGGCCCCCATTCATGTCTCCCACCACCCCCACCCCCCCAGCAGTGCAGGGGCAGCACCACCAGGCCCCCACTCATGTCCAACTCATGTCTCCCACCACCCCCAGCCACCATGGGCATCCCCCACCCGGCCCCCACTCATGTCTCCCACCACACCCACCCCCCAGCCACCATGGGCATCCCCCACCAGGCCCCCACTCATGTCTCCCACCACCCCCACCCCCCTGCAGTGCAGGGGCAGCACCACTAGGCCCCCACTCATGTTCAACTCATGTCTCCCACCACCCCCACCCCCCCAGCCACCATGGGCATCCCCCACCAGGCCCCCACTCATGTCTCCCACCACCCCCACCCCCCAGCCACCATGGGCATCCCCCACCAGGCCCCCACTCATGTCTCCCACCACCCCCACCCCCCCAGCAGTGCAGGGCCAGCACCCTCAGGCCCCCACTCATGTCCAACTCATGTCTCCCACCACCCCCAGCCACCATGGGCATCCCCCACCCGGCCCCCACTCATGTCTCCCACCACACCCGCCCCCCAGCCACCATGGGCATCCCCCACCAGGCCCCCACTCATGTCTCCCACCACCCCCACCCCCGAGCAGTGCAGGGGCAGCCTCCACCAGGCCCCCACCCATGTCTCCCACCACCCCCACCCCCCAGCAGTGCAGGGGCAGCACCACCAGGCCCCCACTCATGTACAACTCATGTCTCCCACCACCCCCACCCCCCCAGCCACCATGGGCACCCTCCACCAGGCCCCCACTCATGTCTCCCACCACCCCCACCCCCCAGCAGTGCAGGGGCAGCACCACCAGGCCCCCACTCATGTCCAACTCATGTCTCCCACCACCCCCACCCCCCCAGCCACCATGGGCATCCCCCACCAGGCCCCCACTCATGTCTCCCACCACCCCCACCCCCCAGCCACCATGGGCATCCCCCACCAGGCCCCCACTCATGTCTCCCACCACCCCCACCCCCCAGCAGTGCAGGGGCAGCACCACCAGGCCCCCACTCATGTCTCCCACCACCCCCACCCCCCAGCCACCATGGGCATCTCCCACCAGGCCCCCACTCATGTCTCCCACCACCCCCACCCCCCAGCCACCACGGGCATCCACCACCAGGCCCCCACTCATGTCTCCCACCCCCCCCCCACCCCCCAGCAGTGCAGGGGCAGCACCACCAGGCCCCCACTCATGTCTCCCACCACCCCCAACCCCCAGCCACCATGGGCATCCCCCACCAGGCCCCCACTCATGTCTCCCACCACCCCCACCCCCCAGACACCATGGGCATCCCCCACCAGGCCCCCACTCATGTCTCCCACCACCCCCACCCCCCAGCAGTGCAGGGGCAGCCTCCACCAGGTCCCCACCCATGTCTCCCACCACCCCCACCCCCCAGCCACCATGGGCAGCCTCCACCAGGCCCCCACTCATGTCTCCCACCACCCCCACCCCCCAGCAGTGCAGGGGCAGCACCCCCAGGTCCCCACTCAGGTCCAACTCATGTCTCCCACCACCCCCACCCCCCCAGCCACCATGGGCATCCCCACCAGGCCCCCACTCATGTCTCCCACCACCCCCACCCCCCAGCCACCATGGGCATCCCCCACCAGGCCCCCACTCATGTCTCCCACCACCCCCACCCACCAGCAGTGCAGGGCCAGCACCACCAGGCCCCCACTCATGTCCAACTCATGTCTCCCACCACCCCCACCCCCCCAGCCACCATGGGCATCCCCCACCAGGCCCCCACTCATGTCTCCCACCACCCCCACCCCCCAGCCACCATGGGCATCCCCCACCAGGCCCCCACTCATGTCTCCCACCACCCCCACACCCCAGCAGTGCAGGGGCAGCCTCCACCAGGCCCCCACCCATGTCTCCCACCACCCCCACCCCCCAGAAGTGCAGCGGCAGCACCACCAGGCCCCCACTCATGTCCAACTCATTTCTCCCACCACCCCCACCCCCCCAGCCACCATGGGCACCCTCCACCAGGCCCCCACTCATGTCTCCCACCACCTTCACCCCCCAGCCACCATGGGCATCCCCCACCAGGCCCCCACTCATGTCTCCCACCACCCCCACCCCCCAGCAGTGCAGGGCCAGCACCACCAGGCCCCCACTCATGTCCAACTCATGTCTCCCACCACCCCCACCCCCCCAGCCACCATGGGCATCCCCCACCAGGCACCCACTCATGTCTCCCACCACCCCCACCCCCCAGCAGTGCAGGGCCAGCACCACCAGGCCCCCACTCATGTCCAACTCATGTCTCCCACCACCCCCACCCCCCCAGCCACCATGGGCAGCCACCACCAGGCCCCCACTCATGTCTCCCACCACCCCCACCCCACCAGCAGTGTGGGGCACCCTCCACCAGGCCCCCACTCATGTCTCCCACCACCCCCACCCCCCCAGCAGTGTGGGGCACCCTCCACCAGGCCCCCACTCATGTCTCCCACCACCCCCACCCCCCAGCAGTGTTGGGCCACCACCCCCACCCCCCAGCCACCATGGGCATCCCCCACCAGGCCCCCACTCATGTCTCCCACCACCTCCACCCCCCAGCCACCATGAGCATCCCCCACCAGGCCCCCACTCATGTCTCCCACCACCCCCACCCCCCCAGCAGTGTGGGGCACCCTCCACCAGGCCCCCGCTCATGTCTCCCACCACCCCCACCCCCCAGCCACCATGGGCATCCCCCACCAGGCCCCCACTCATGTCTCCCACCATGCCCACCCCCCCAGCAGTGTGGGGCACCCTCCACCAGGCCCCCACTCATGTCTCCCACCACCCCCACCCACCCAGCAGTGGGGGGCACCCTCCACCAGGCCCCCACTCATGTCTCCCACCACCCCCACCCCCCAGCCACCATGGGCATCCCCCACCAGGCCCCCACTCATGTCTCCCACCACCCCCACCCCCCAGCAGTGCAGGGGCAGCACCACCAGGCCCCCACTCATGTCCAACTCATGTCTCCCACCACCCCCACCCCCCCAGCCACCATGGGCATCCCCCACCAGGCCCCCACTCATGTCTCCCACCACCCCCACCCCCCAGCCACCATGGGCATCCCCCACCAGGCCCACACTCATGTCTCCCATCACCCCCACCCCCCAGCAGTGCAGGGCCAGCACCACCAGGCCCCCACTCATGTCCAACTCATGTCTCCCACCACCCCCACCCCCCAGCCACCATGGGCAGCCACCACCAGGCCCCCACTCATGTCTCCCACCACCCCCACCCCCCAGCCACCATGGGCATCCCCCACCAGGCCCCCACTCATGTCTCCCACCACCCCCACCCCCCAGCAGTGCAGGGGCAGCCTCCACCAGGCCCCCACCCATGTCTCCCACCACCCCCACCCTCCAGCCACCATGGGCAGCCTCCACCAGGCCCCCACTCATGTCTCCCACCACCCCCACCCCCCAGCAGTGCAGGGGCAGCACCACCAGGCCCCCACTCATGTCCAACTCATGTCTCCCACCATCCCCACCCCCCCAGCCACCATGGGCATCCCCCACCAGGCACCCACTCATGTCTCCCACCACCCCCACCCCCCAGCAGTGCAGGGCCAGCACCACCAGGCCCCCACTCATGTCCAACTCATGTCTCCCACCACCTCCACCCCCCCAGCCACCATGGGCAGCCACCACCAGGCCCCCACTCATGTCTCCCACCCCCCCACCCCCCCAGCAGTGTGGGGCACCCTCCACCAGGCCCCCACTCATGTCTCCCACCACCCCCACCCCCCCAGCCGTGTGGGGCACCCTCCACCAGGCCCCCACTCATGTCTCCCACCACCCCCACCCCCCAGCAGTGCAGGGGCAGCCTCCACCAGGCCCCCACCCATGTCTCCCACCACCCCCACCCCCCAGCCACCATGGGCAGCCTCCACCAGGCCCCCATTCATGTCTCCCACCACCCCCACCCCCCAGCAGTGCAGGGGCAGCACCACCAGGCCCCCACTCATGTCCAACTCATGTCTCCCACCACCCCCACCCCCCCAGCCACCATGGGCATCCCCCACCAGGCGGTAGGGGGTGGTGGTAGACATGGGTGGGGGCCTGGTGGAGGCTGCCCCTGCACTGCTGGGGGGTGGGGGTGGTGGGAGACATGAGTGGGGGCCTGGTGGAGGCTGCTCCTGCACTGCTGGGGGGTGGGGGTGATAGGGGCCATGAGTTGGGGCCTGGTGGAGGGTGCCCCTGGATGCTGGGGGGTGGGGGTGCAGGGGGACATGAGTGGGGGCCTGGTGGGGGATGCCCATGGTGGCTGGGGGGGTGGGGGTGGTGGGAGACATGAGTTGGACATGAGTGGGGGCCTGGTGGTGCTGCCCCTTCACTGCTGGGGGGTGGGGTGGTGGGAGACATGAGTGGGGGCTGCCCATGGTGGCTGGGGGGGTGGGGGTGGTGGGAGACATGGGTGGTGGCCTGGTGGAGGGTGCCCCACACTGCTGTGGGGGTGGTGGGAGACATGAGTGGGGGCCTGGTGGGGGCTGCCCATGGTGGCTGGGGGGTGGGGGTGGGTGGGAGACATGAGTGGGGGCCTGGTGGGGGATGCCCATGGTGGCTGGGGGGTGGGGGTGGTGGTAGACATGGGTGGGGGCCTGTTGGAGGCTGCCCCTGCACTGCTGGGGGGTGGGGGTGATAGGGGCCATGAGTGGGGGCCTGGTGGAGGGTGCCCCTGGATGCTGGTGGGTGGGGGTGCAGGGGGACATGAGTGGGGGCCTGGTGGGGGATGCCCATGGTGGCTGGGGGGTGGGGGTGGTGGGAGACATGGGTGGGGGCCTGGTGGAGGCTGCCCCTGCACTGCTGGGGGGTGGGGGTGATAGGGGCCATGAGTGGGGGCCTGGTGGAAGCTGCCCCAGCACTGCTGGGGGGTGGGGGTGCTGGGTGACATGAGCAGGTGTGCAGGGTAGTCCCCTGTGGTGTCGGCTGCCTGCAGGGGCCGTGGAGGGTGTACAGGGAATACCTGGGAGCACACAGCCAAATCGCATGTAGAATTTCTCACGTACCCCTGAAATACACGTACCCAGCCAAATCGCGTGTGAGACTTCCCGCGCACCCCTGTGATCCACGTACCCAGCCAAATCGTGTGTGTAAATTCCCGCGCACGTACCTGGCCAAATCGCGTGTGTAACTTCCCGCGGACCCCTGAAATCCATGTACCCTGCCAAATCGCGTGTGGGACTTCCCGCGCACCCCTGAGATCCACGTACCCAGCCAAGTCGCGTGTGTGAATTCCCGCGCACGTACCCAGCCAAATCGCGTGTGAGACTTCCCGCGCACCCCTGAGATCCACGTACCCAGCCAAATCGCGTGTGTAAATTCCTGCGCACGTACCTGGCCAAATTGCATGTGGAACTTCCCGCGCACCCCTGAAATCCACGTACCCTGCCAAATCGCGTGTGAGACTTCCCGCGCACCCCTGAGATCCACCTACCCAGCCAAATCGCGTGTGGGACTTCCCGCGCACCCCTGAAATCCACGTACCCTGCCAAATCGCGTGTGAGACTTCCCGCGCACCCCTGAGATCCATGTACCCAGCCAAATCGCGTGTGGGACTTCCCGCGCACCCCTGAGATCCACGTACCCAGCCAAATCGCGTGTGTAAATTCCCACGCACGTACCCAGCCAAATCGCGTGTGGAACTTCCCGCGCACCCCTGAAATCCACGTACCCTGCCAAATCGCGTGTGAGCATTCCCGCGCACCCCTGAGATCCACGTACCCAGCCAAATCGCGTGTGTGAATTCCCGCGCACGTACCCGGCCAAATCACGTGTGGAACTTCCCGCGCACTCCTGAAATCCACGTACCCTGCCAAATCGCGTGTGAGACTTCCCGCGCACCCCTGAGATCCACGTACCCAGCCAAGTCACGTGTGTGAATTCCCGCGCACGTACCCCGCCAAATCGCGTGTGGAACTTCCCGCGCACCCCTGAGATCCACGTACCCAGCCAAATCGCGTGTGGGACTTCCCGCGCACCCCTGAGATCCACTGACCCAGCCAAATTGCGTGTGAAAGTTCCCGCGCACCCCGGAATACACGCACACGTTATTTTTCAGTCAGCGAGTGTCCGTGTTTGTGGGTACCCCTTTGCACGTCATTTGTCCTGGAGGGCCACAGTATAGGACATTCATCATGGCTGTATATAGGTGCTATTTGTTGGCGCACCTTTTGGCGCACATTTATTACAGGCGCTGAGACGCTACCGCCTGCTTTCTTGTGGCAGTCGTGTTTGTGCCTGTGCGCTGGTTTGACCGTGCGCTTTTTTGCCCTATTCGATTCCATGAATACGTGTTGTAGGCGAGCGTGTGGGCGTTCTGCGCACTTGCACCCTGTACTTCCCCCGTGACGCCCACATTTTGGCAAGTTGTTCCCCATTCCGAGTGTTATGCCCCGTGTTCCGCCTACTTTTGTTGTGTGCGCCGTGCTATGTGCGATTTTCGCTGTGGCCTGTGCGATTTTCGCTGTGACCTGGCGCACGCCGTTAGATGGCCTGTGCGACAACGTGCACCGCGCACTTTTTTAGCGCACATCCGATGGTTTTCTCGCGCACGGCCTTCCATGAATCGATGTGCGCAGCTTTTCGTGCGATTTTCGCACTTGCACTGCGATTTTCGCTATTCCACTGCGAATCGCACGTTTTTGGCCACTTGCGCCGTGCTAATTATTCCATGAATCGGCCAAGTCTTTTGTCAAGGGGTCTGTCCTTCGTACCAGCAACGAGAGCCGACTGTTTTGACACAGAAGTGGAATTACACAGATTTTTTCATAACATTCGACTCAAACATTATTTTGAGATTTTTCTGCCAAATGAAAAGAAAGACAATCAATTAGCTAATAGAGCAGAAGATGTCCCCAATGTGACGTGACTAAAAATAAAATCGGCGTTTAATCCACCTCCATACGCTTGTCCACCGGAGATTGAAACATTTGAAAATCGGGTAACTAAAGAAGTTCTGAGGGCAATCCAGAGAAAGAACTATACCCCAGACAACCTGAATAAAAATGAAAGGGAGGCCCTGAAATTATTGGGTGATCGGAAAGACATCACAATCAAACCCGCCGACAAGGGGGGAGGGATAGTCATCCTATCTACAGAGAATTATGAGAAAGAATGTATGCGTCTGTTAGGCGATGAAAACGCCTACCAAAAGTTAGTTCTAGATCCAACATCAAGACTAGAAGAGGAAATCAAGAGCCTGACCAACCATGCAGAAAGGGAATCATGGATTAGCAGCGAAGAGGGTTGTTTCCTCAGAAAAAGCCACTCTAAAAAGGCGGCTTTTTATATTCTGCCTAAAATTCACAAAAGGATGACAGACCCACCAGGGAGGCCTATAGTGGCGGCAATAGACTCATTATTGGAACCATTCTCTGTTTATGTGGAATTTCTTCTTAAACCTTTTGTGGCTAAAATGCCATTTTACATAAAAGATTCAGGAGATATGATAAAACTCAGAACCAAGTGTTAGAGGACAATGATATCCTAGTCACAATGGATGTAGAGTCACTCTACACCTCCATCCCCCAGACAGAATGTCTGGAGGTGTTGGGTAGATTTCTGAATACAAGACCAGAACCACATACTCCACCCACAGAGTTTATACAAGAATGTGCACGTATCGCGATGACCGAGAACTTCTTTTTATTCAAACAAACCCTTTTTAAGCAATGAAAGGGAGTCAGCATGGGGGCAACTTTTGCGCCAGATGTGGCAAATTTGTTCATGGCGGAATACGAAGAGAAATATATTCTGGGTGAACATAGCCATCTGAAACAACAAGGTGAACTGTGCCAAGGCCTTCGGGCTTGGTACAGATACATCGACGATGTGTTTATCATATGGAGGGGTACAAGTGAAACATTGAACCAATTCCATCAGTGGCTAAACACATGTGATAATAATATCAAATTCACAAAGGAATGGCATAAAAATCAGGTAAGCTTTTTAGATCTACTCATTAAGAAGTCGCATCAGCAGTTGGTCACTACCCTCTTTCAGAAGACAACTGATAAAAACACACTATTACACTACTCTAGCTTTCACCCAGTGGGTCTTCACCAGAATTTACCCTATGGTCAGTTTTTAAGGATACGGAGAAACTGTACCGAAAAGGATGAAAACAAAAAACATGCAGAGGATCTAAAAGGAAGGCTACTAGGTAGAGGTTATCCACAAAAGTTGGTAAAGAATAATCTAAAAAGGGCACTGAACAGGAACAGAGATGAATGCCTGGTACCAAAAGAAAAAAATAAACAAGACAGATTAGTGTGTGTCATTACTTTTAATCCGGTAAGCAATGAAATTAAAAAGATTGTGAACCGGAACTGAGACCTAATAAAACAAGCAGGAAGAGTCTCTCGAAGAAACCCATTTTTGCCTTCAAAAAGAATCAAAATCTTAGACAACGTCTAGTGCACACTTACAGAGATTTGAATTCGGAACAAACTATATTGAACCAATGGGGTTTACCCCCTAATTACAGGCCATTATAAATGCGGTAACTGTGTGTCCTGTCCATTGACAGAGACCAGACATGAGTTCAATCATGGGGCTACAAAATGGAAAATGAAATCACACACAAACTGTCGTACTAAGAATGCTATCTTTATTATCAGATGCCCCTGCAATTTGTTGTACGTGGGAAAAATGACTAGAGAGGTGAGACAGCGGATAGGGGAACACAGTAGCTGTATTCGGAACATAGTAGCTGAAAAACCGTTGCTGGACCACTTTAGTCTGAAACAACACAAAGACACCGACCTGAGATGGTTTGTGTTACAGACTATTAAACTACCTAAAAGAGGCGGGGACATGTCAACCATGCTCCACAAATTGGAGCAACTATGGATATATCGCCTAGACACGGTGAAGAATGGCCTAAATGTTTTGGTGGAATGGGGAGCCTTGATAACACACTAAATAAATGTGGAATGTGCTAGAATTCCTTTTTTCACTCTACATGCATGAATATGAGAGTGTAATTTTGCGCCCCTATTGTACCCAGAAGAGTGAGGAATGCAAATGCACATCTAATGCACCAGCATTGTACGAGGGAATTGAGTATTTTGAGATTATCCTTTTATTTACAACTTTGGACTAATGAAGAATGTTCTGAGAATATATATAGACATTCTCATGGTGCCCATGGGACAATATCAATTTCTATGAGAAACTAGGAACTCCCTAGTAGGGTTAGCGAATGAAAGCATAGATGCAGCCCTTTCCCTCATCTGTTGTTGTTTTTGAGAAATGCGCAAGCTTCTGGGAATACGTGATTCATTAAAAAGTAAGTAAATCAGTTAAGTAGTCCTTTCTCAATGTTCACGAACGGAACATTAAAGGCAGTCCATTCTTTATCGCGACTAATACGAAAGAGAGAGGAAATTTGCCAAGTAGTCCATTCTTTATGTTCATGAACGGAACACTAATAGCAGTCCTCTTTCTACCGCGACTAACACGTAAGTACAAATAAATCCGCGTCGCGCTTATGTAAACAATGCCGGAAGACAACGCTGGAAGACGAAATGCAAGACGCCATGCAGTTGGGTTCTGAATAGAAGAAGCAAGGTAAGTGAGTTAGTGGGGACGGCTGCCTGTAAAATAACTGAGAGAACTAAATGGCGGGAGAGCACGGAGTAGAATATGTTTTTTTCTAGATCTAGTAGACCGTATTCAAAGCTTAGGTACACGAGGGGGTGGCTACTAGAAGGGTGACCATTAGCATGGGGAATAGCTACAATGTGTAGGGAGGAAATAATAGAAGGAAAGTTACCACGATCAGTTTGATGTATAATGACACAAACGCACTAAGTTATTTTCCCCTTATTGGCCCACAGACCGTGTCAATTTACACCACGGCCTCAAGTGTTGGCGGCTCTCTGTAAAGAATTGATGCACAACAAGATCTGAGCCGTTGTAAGCATTTGGTCAGCCCACATTTATATAAAAAAGAGACTCCGTTGTATACATACCCGCATTGAAAGTGCTCTTTTCCTTCTAGGGGCCATTGAGAACTAACATGTCTCTCCAGATTGAGCTGCGAAGAATCCCTCTTGAGGAAAGAGTTTGAATGTTCTGCAATAAAACAGAAAATGGAGATATAATCTAGTTGAGTAAGTACAATGCTCCACAAGTAGTGATCCAACATGTTTATTTGCATCTTCGATGGGGCTAGATAAAGGAGGTTACTGTACTGAGATTTAGACAGGATTAATCCAGTTAACAATGGAATTGGGTGCTAAAAATTTGTCACCCATAGACATTGTCATTATGATTACTATTTAGAATCATACCTTCACATTAATTGTGGTTCAAATGAGTGGGAATAGCCTATGGTTAGTAGAGAATGTATGAAATTGAGTCTAATTTATTTTAGCGTGTTTTGATATTGTATATTGTATTTTAGGTGGTGATACTCACCCTACTCGATGCTTATGGGAATAAGGAAACTCCCCTAAATTTTGTCCTGAAGAAGGTTGTATGAACGAAGGGTCGATGAATGTTGACGTCCCGAAAAAAGACAACCGAAACACGTGTAGACGAATGTCGGTGTAATTAGGAACACACAGACGGAACCATCAGATAATCGAACGGAGGACTTTTGTTTACTGTGGAATTAGGGTTCGACGCCGTCCAAATATGAGGCCATATATTTATATATCAATAATTTGATACAAAAAAGCAAAAAGTAGAATGAATGGTAGGAGTGATTGAGTATGAATGGAACTTGTAGATACTTGCTTGTGGAAATGTTCCAGTATTTTATATGAATTTGATATGCAAATAAAAGTTTTTAGAAATTGACAATTGAACATTTATTGGTAGTTATAAAATAAATAAATGTATTGAGAGGCTAGTCCCGGTTTCATTGGTCCAATTTTTGTGGACTATTATATGACGCCTGAAGGACTTGGGACGGTAATCAGGCACCCCTTTGTTTTATAATCTTCACTAGTATAGGCAGGGGGTTTGTATATGCTGCTTTCACTTCCTTTATTAAATTCCCTTCTCTTTATCTTCTACGTCTTGTTTCTCTGGAGGGGAAAGAGGAACTGAAGACGTTACATCTTCCCCTTTATGTTGACTAAGCATCCGTTCCCTATAGACTGGGTCTTCTTTCTCATTCTGGTACGTTTTCCGAAGTTCTAGTACTGCCAATCATTTCTCTAGCTTCTTTCCCTTATGTTTGGCATGTAAATATGTCATCAGGTTACGTATTACCGTATTTGAGAACGAGCCTCCTGGAGGCCAGGGCATAAATGTTTTATTGGTCATGCCCTAAATCCATTCGGAATGATACTGCGTCATCTTGGCTGTATATCTTGGTAGTGTTCTGCATAGGTGTGTGAGAGGTGTTTCTTCCATTACAACAAGCCAATTCAGACTGTCAATACTCGAAGTTTTCTCTTACTTCTAAATTATTTAAATATATCGCCAGTCATATACCAGGAGATCAAAATATTTCCCTACCATTGTTTATTATTTTTTGGAAACAAAATGTATTTTATACTATTTTTCTAGCTCCTTCGTTTACACTTTCTGTTAATTATTTTTATATCATTCTTTTTTTTCAGAATCTTCCAACAATTTTTTTGACTTCTATTTTAGTTCTGTCTAACTCTAGCCTTTTGGCCGACATTGTTCCTTTGTCAAAAAAGTGTACGTACATTTTTGTTTTTTATTTCGTTATTTTTTACGCTATTCTTTCTTTGTTTTTTGTTGTTTGTTTTGAACACGTTATCTTTCATACAATCATATTATATCCTTTACATAGGTGCGCTTCCAATATTTATATTTTCCCCTTTACGAATTACTTTCCCATTGCCTTAGTGGATGTATTCTCCTCTCTTTTGATTAACCCCCCTGGGAGTTTGATACACGCTCTTCTAATGGGCTCTGCCTTTAGGAAGCCTTAATGCTCCGATATAGAACTATAGCATGTGCCCTTTCTGTCTCTCTTGAGCCTGTGAATTTGATGTATTCTCATCTCTCTTCCTTTTATAATCCCCAAAAATCCAGTTACTCTTTATTTCTCTTTCATTTACAACATAACACAATTACAATCCTTCCCTCCTTATATTTTTACCAGCTGCAAAGGTCTACTTACATCTGGCACTCAGATGCAACAATCTGGCAACAAGGCAGCAATCGATCAGTTTGCCTTTCATCCACGGGGAACCTTCAGGGCTAGACAGGAATTTGGTCAAAGGGGCACCTGTCGACCATATGTTGATCACGTGATACTCCTGTGCACGGCTCACTGCAGGAAACTCTACGCTTGTCTGGCTTGTGGTGAGCCATCGAGCATCTGGGAATCTAGGTGTGGGTTCTGGGTCTGCGCACTAGGTCGATTAGACCTGAACCATCCGCACTGATACCAAATGCGCTCTAGCACTTTGAAACATCTGTGAGCTAGAAGTAAATACCAATAAAATGTCTCAGACCAAATAACCGGACAGACTCAGAGGAGATGGTAAAATACTCCTTTAATCTCAAAGAAGTAAAGCAAGGTGAATAACACTGACCAAATCGATTTATGCAGGATCACAATGCTTTGTGATTATACTCAGTTTATGCAATGCTAGATGCATCATCTATGACATCATCCTATCATCCTACGTGGCAAACTGTAAAACATATTGAGGAGTGGGACCGGGTTAGGGGAACATGTCTACATATAGATAGTATGTGAGTTAATCCCTCATTGGCGGTCTCTTGTCTTTGAGACACACCCTGAGCTACTTCTATACACTGGGTGTGATATACTTGTCATTGCAGAGAATATGGCAGCGGAATAAAACTTTGCAACACTGTATCTAAAAGCACATGGCAGGCTTTTCTGATTGGTTAGCAACCTAAATCCAACCTTGGACTTTCGGCTCACTAGCAGCACGTACATAGAAACGAAACACAGGTGCTTGGAGATACGTCAGCTCTCCCCTTGTTCTCCCAATTAATCTACCCTCTCACATTGGTAGGCCACTTGTTAGTGTTTTCTGTTTGAATGCTGACCCTGCCAGTCTGCACTGTCCCTGGGCATTCGAGGGAGTGTAGGCACACCATTATCATAGCTTCAGACTTAATGATTCAACCTTGTTTGTGAGCACTCCATCACCTGTTTCAAGACCATGAACTTAACCATGTCAATAGTGCATTTGACACCATTTGGTTCAATTATGCTGGGTGCAGTTGCTCCTCTCGGCCTTTAGAGACTTGTTCACTCTATCCCATATAAACTTAAAGCCCTTTTAATTGAAAAAAATACATGTCATCCGTACATTTTCTTGTCCTCCTAATCTTTGAGAAATATGTCCTTGTACATGGTCTGCTCGTTAGACTCCTTTCGTGCTTTTCCTCCATCTCTCGAAATAGCATCCTTGGTGCAAAGCCAGTGTACTCTTCTATTTTGCAATGGAAAACAACTTCTTCATCATCTTTTCACTTTAAAATTCTGGGTTCGTATTTTGAGGTAGCTGGCTTGATTGACATAAGCCGTCGTCCATCTTCTTCTGATGGTCATCATAAACTTTGAATATATACCTCTCATAAGCAAGCTTCTATGTATTCTTCCTACCTTGTGTTTCAGCGTATTTACAGGTATTGACCAGTGAGCCACTTCATTCTTTTTTGTGTTCATAATTACTGTATCATAGGGTACATGTTTCTCTTAGTGCTTCAGTTACATGGTCATTCTTAAGGATTTTCTAATCGTTTCAGCATAGGTTCTTATATCTCCTTATGACATTCTTTCGCTGTTGACAGACTTTGTTTTAACACACATCCATTCTGTTCATGGCTGCATTTTGACAGCTTGGCAAAGTACATCCTTCTTGATAACGTTCCTCCACTATGTCAAGTTGCGATACACTCTGAAGGGTTGTCTGAGTGCATATCATCTCTCATATAATGGACGACGTACAGAATAATTGTAAAAATTCATTTTTGGGTTCCGCATCATGGCTCTTCGTCTGTCATCCCAAAATGATGGTGGCAAGGGGCGGTGACTAAGGAGAAGACAGGTACCTCCTCCTCTACAAGCCAGAATTCATCCAAATACTTACTTGAAGCCAAAGTTCAGTACACCCCTTCATCCTAGTGCTAGATCTTTGTCTTGTCTCTCTTCACATAAATTATCCTAATGACTCCTCATCCTAGTCATCCATCCAATTCCTAGTATCTCTTAGTCTTGGACTAGTCCTAGTCACTTGCTCTTCCCTCTCATCCTACTTCCCAACCTAGTTTCCTCATACAAGTGCCTTTTCCTAATCCCTTGCCCCCGTCCTATTCAATCATCATAGTCCCTTTTTCTTATCCTAGTCCATGTCCACATCCTTCGTGCTCCTTCCAGTTCCTCATCCTTATGCTCACCCTATTTCAACCAGGATTCCTTCATTCTAGTTCCTTATCCTAGTGCCTCATCCTAGCACTGCTCTTTCATTCTGGTTGTAGTCATTCAACCTAGTCCTAGTTTCATTTAATTTAATTCTAGTCCTATCAAATAAAGTCTCATGAAAAGATCTTCTTTTAGCCTATTGTCCTTCATCCTAATCCCTCATCCATGTCTCGCATCCCCCTTCTATTAATTCATCCTAGCCCTAGTGTCTCAGTCCTAGTCCAAGTCTCTTGCCTGAGTCCCTCATCCTAGTCCAAGTCTCTCATTTGAGTCCCTCGTCCTAGCAATAATTCCTAATCCTAGTCCCTCACCCTAATTTGGGTACCTTGTCCTTGCTGACGTACTAGTGTCTCATCCTCAGCCACTAATCCCTACCTCATCCTACTTCATCATCCCAGTCTCTCATCCTGGTCTGTGATTTTAGTCCTGTATCCTAGTGATTAATTCTTACCCTAGTCCCTCATCCTAGTTATTCATCCTAGTACTTACTTTTAAACCCATTAACTTGTCCTAGTCCTACTGCCTCATCCTATTCCCTGCACCTAATGCCTTTTACTTGTGCTAGTTCCGCATCCCAGTCTCTCATCCTATTCATAGTATTTCATCCTGGCCCCTCTTCTTGCCCTTCATTTTTGTCCTAAGCAGTTGCCTTAGTCCTAGGCCCTTGTCCTATTCCTAGTACCTCATATTCTTTATTGACCCTACTACTACTTCATTGCATAGTCCTTTTTCCACATCCGTTTTTATCATTGTCTGTCTGAGTTCCTCTTAACCAAACTATTACATCCACAAAGTGTCTCCTCCTAGATCATAATCATCATCCCAGTTCTTCATCCTAGTGCATCTTCATAGTCTCTCATCAGCCTCCTACACTTTCATTCTCCTCATAGCCTTACTTTCTAGTGCTTTGTTCTCATCCTTGTCATCACCCCAGTCTCTCCTCATATTTGTAGTCTCTACTCCCAGGGCTTTGTTTTTTTTCTGTAGTCCCTCTTGCTAGTCTAACCACCTACTATCCCCTTCTATTCACTCACCCTCAAGGTAGTATCTCTTATTAGTCCCTCATCCTAATCTCTTGTTCTAGTCCTACCCTCGGGTCCTTTCTCTTATCCAAGCCACAGTGAGTCACCCCAGTACTAGTCTCTCCTCCTAGTACCCAGTCCTAGCCCCAGAACCTCATTCTTGTCCCTCCGCTTAATCCCATTTCCTAGTCCCTTGTCTGTGTCAGAGTGATTGTCTTTGTACACCTACTCCACCTACTCCCTCATTTTCTTCCAAGTTCTTTCTCATAGTCAACCATCCTCTTCGTAGTCCCTCTTCCTCATTCTAATTCATACTCCTAGTATCTCCTCCTATTCCCTTATCCTCATCCTAGTTTCTTATCCTTTACCCTCATCCTAAACCCTTATAATTGTCCTTCAAATTAGTCCTAGACACTCACCCTTGTCCTGGTCTACCCCCTTAGTCCTGAATCATAGTCTCTCATCCATGTGCCTTATATGGTCCCTGCCCTCATCCGACTCTTTTTCTAGTGCTAGTCACTTGTCCTTGTCTCACTTCCCAGTCCTAATCTGTCATGTTGTCCCCCTACAAATTCCCTCATACTAGTGCCTTGTCCTAGTCCCTTTTCTACATCCTAGTCTCTCATCACAGTCACTCATCCATGTTCTACTCCATTTCCTTGTCTTTCACGCTCCTTCTAATCCCACATCCTCATCGTAGTCCATTTCAGGTCTCTCATCCTAGTCCCTTATACTAGCCCATACTACTCTTTCATTCTAGGAATAGTCTTTCATCCTAGTGCTAAAACATCTCCATTCTCTCATTCCTAGTATTTCAGTCTTATCTTAGTCCCTTTCCCCACAATCAGTGGCCCATACTAGTCCCTCATCCAAGTCCTTTTCTCTCCTCCCAGCCTTAGTCCTTTATCCTAGTCTTAGTCTGAATCGCTCATTACAGTTCAAGTACTAATTGCTCATCCTAGAGTGTCATCTGAATCTAGTTTCATAGCCTATTGTCGTTCATCCTAATCCCTCCTCCTGGACTTTCACTCTCATCCTATTACCTAATTCTAATTCTAGTATCTCGTCTTAGTCCAAGTCCCTTGTCCATCACCCAAGTCATTGTATTTCATCCTAGTCCCTCATTCTAGTCTCTCATTGTACTTCTCGTCGTTTGTCCAAGTTACTGATGAAGTCCCAGTCTCTCATCCTAGTTATTGTGTCTAACAGTAGTCCCTCATTTGAATCCCTCATCATTCCAATATTAACCAAAAATAGTGAATAGGAATAGTCAAAATGCCTATTATTGCGAATATGGCCCGTGCGAAAATGCCGTAATTGCAAAGATGCAGAGGACTCCAGACTCTATGCTTTTCAATGCTGAATGAGATTGTACTGAATGGGGGTTGCAGGGGGTGTCCCACGTTTCGCATATTCGGTATCACATTCCAGAACAGGGGCTGCGGAGGGTGTCCCCCACTCCGCATATTCAGAACAATGTAATTCGTTTTGCAATAATGTCAGTAAGACTTACTTGTCGGGCATGTAAGGGAGGCATTACACAAGAGATATAATGTTCAAGGGTGTTTATTGAGCAAAAAGGTTGGATTAGCTCCTGCCTAGCCCTATCTCTAAGGATTGGAGCACGCTTTACCATCAAATAATAAAATAAAACAGTCCTTGTTATGTCAGTCAAAAATTGCCTATACTAAATAAACCTACTGCCTGCCCTTATACTATTACAATAAATGGGTGCATGGGAAAAGGTGGATGTAAAGGAAAAACAGTGTTCTAACAGAAAAGCTCAAGATGGCCGAGTAGGCTCTCCTCCCCAAGTTGGACAGCATGGGATAAGGTGGCCTCTGTAAACAGGATGATACACTCTGTCTCAGGTTCTCAAAACAAAAGCAGTTCATAAAGGAGGCTTGAGGCCTGCATGGCCATCCACATTAAAGTCTCTTGCTTCAGCTTTCAAAACACAGTTAAACAAAAAGTACACACACGTCTCCCTTGGTCAGCCTTGGACCTCTCAAAGTAAAAGTTCACACAGTTCTCCCTCTGTTGGGCTCGGAACTCTCAAAGTAAAAACACGTATGTCTCCCTCTGTTGGGCTCGGACCTTGTAAAGTAAAGGTTCACGTAGATCTCCCTCAGTCAGACTCGGACCTTTCGCTTCAATTTTTTCTCTTTTTATAGCGCCAAAGCCCTAGGGCATCCAGACGCTCACTCACAAGTAGAAAGAAGGACAGTGAGAATGACCAATGTTAACATGAACAGTGTTGTTTTCAGGGATTTTCTGAAAGTTAAGTGATTAGCTTCTTCTCTAAGCTCTTGAGGCAGGTCATTCCAAGCATATGCCGCGTGCACTGGGACGGAATGTCCATTTCAACGTACTCTCTTGGTCCTTGCCACTTTTAGATACTGGGCGGAAGTTGATCGCAAACATCTGGTGGGCTGGTATATGGACACTCTTTCCTTTAAAAAGCTGGGTGCAAGCCAGTAAATGCACTTGTGACAGAGAGTCAATGATATAGGAAGCCGGAGCAGTTCCTTCCTAGAAAGAGTAGTCGCTGCATACCTTTTTCATGCAACAATGCGCACAGATGCATTTTGGATTTTTTGCAATCTGGAAATATTTTATTATTATATGCACCCCCCAACAAGGCATTGCAGTAATCCAAACGCGGGAGAAAAACGGCCCTCATCAATGTGGCTCTATTATTTTTAGAAATGAACAGAGCTACTTGTCTGAATAGACTTAGGTGCTATTGACTGTTTTGTACGAATGCATCCACTTGGGCCCCTGCATCCAGAGTGGCTTCAAAGTATGTACCCAGAGTCTTTACCTTATTTACCACTGCTATCTGGCTGCCCTCCACCATAAAACTGGAAAATGTGGGGGCTAAGGTTTCTCTGGACTTCTTGGATCCATATATCATGAGCTCTGTTTTTCTGGAATTTAAGCACAACCAGTTTGTGTTCATCCAGTTATTTATGACTTGGTAGGCCTCATTTTATTTGTTCTGATCTTCGGTTGTCTCCTGATAACTCTATTGACAGCTGGAAGTCATCTGCATAATGTGTAAAGAAAAACCCCAGTCTTTCCAATTCTCTACATAGGGGTACTATGTACATGTTGTTGAAGAATAAAGGGGATAAATATGCCGCCTGGGGGACACCACACAAGATTGTCTCCAACTCCACTTCGAAGCAAAAGTTTCACGTAGGTCTCCCACAGTCGGGTTCAGACCATTCAAACACAACACTTGCAGGGGCTTCCTTCCCCTAACTTATCACACTTCTGGTCTCCCTCAGCCGGGCTCAGACATTTTCCTGATGTCGAAGACTTTCGAATGTCTGAAGCTTTTAGTGTAGACCTCTGGAGGACCACTTTGACTTTCCTTTCAGGTCACACTCTTGTGTTATTTGCCCCAATGTCTTTTGGTGTGGGTAGTTTGGTTTCATAAGCACAAAGGTTAAACATTCACCTATGGTTTTTTTCCTTCCCCCTCTTTCCCAGGGTTAATTTTGATGACTTTGCTTCTTACAGGTCATTCCTTTTATTGTTTCTTAATACAAACATTTCACCTTTCATACAGAATTTCCAATGGGCAACTTGCTTTCGCCAGACCGCTCCGCTACTCAGTAGCACTGGTTTCACAGCTATCGATAATTCACAGTTCACTACAAGTCTGCCTTCCTTCGTGTCTCATCCACACGTGTGCAGCCTTCAATTGTGCAATATATTTGCAACTTCTATCTTTGCTTAACACACACCGATCTTTCATGTCACTTGCCAAGTCACCGGCTCTGAACATTCCTTTCCTGTCCTCTCCATGTTCTCCCTCAGTCAGACTCAGACCCCCTCCTTAAAGTTCACACACGTCTCCCTCAGCTGGGCTCATACCTCTCAATTTACAAGATTTAATGTCTTTGGACTTCAAGTCCCAGAATACACTTTTCTCACTTTTCTTTTTTCCACTCCCACTTAGCAAGCGCCCCAAAAACAGCATTCCAGCATTTTGGGAGATGCAGGAGTTCAAGGGGTATTTGTTGAGGTCAATGTCCTACCACCTGCCCCTTATAGGCCTAGGCTTCCCTGTTGTGCCGAGTGGAGGAGCTCTGGTATGAGGACTGCCAGGAAACTCCCAGCTGCCACTGGTTTTGGCTCCCTGGAGTGGGCATTCCCTCACCACACTGCAGCCTCCTCTGTACTCACAGGCCCACCAATTAGGTTTTCTTTGGTCCTCCAGGCTTTCCAGGGTCTCTCCAGCTCGAATTATCCTCCTGGTCTCTGTGCTCCATCCAGCATCCCAACTCGCTCAGAGTGTGCCTGTTTGTTCTGCCTTTTACAGTGAGGGGAGGTTTAATAGGTCTCAGGTGAGACTGATTGTCAAGGGAGGTCTGACCTTGCGTGTCTCTGTTGGTGGGACAGTCCAGTCTTAGCATGGGGCAGTCTGTCTTCTGTCTCTCAGTGTGGTATTGAGAAATCTTCCCCCTCTCAGTCCCTCTCTTCTTTGTCTCAGTGTTTTTGGCAAAGAGAAGTGATGGGTGATTATGGGAGTTCTCGTTTTTTCTAGGGAAGGTGGAAAAAACAGGTATCTTGCAGTCAGAAAAAGGGGGACAATCACCTTGTTGTAAATGATGGGGTAGTATGTGTAATTCCTTTTTCCTTGTTCTTGTATACCTCCCTCTTGTTTCGGTACAGGTAGCTATTGGGGAGGGGGTAACGGGACAGGACTTACAACAATCTATCAAGGTGGAGGACGTTTTGGGTAAGGGGGTGGTGTAAAGGCCGGGATACCGCATCTCTCCCGAGGTCATTCCTCCAGCAGTCCCCAAGTATCCCTTGCCCATGTGATACTCTTGCACTGGTCCATCCCCACGGTCTGGTTCCAAAGGCGATGGGTGTGCCCTGGCTACCTGAACAAAGAATTCCTGGGGTCTATGAGTTAGAACGCCCTCGGGTTTCTCACAGGCACCATTTCTGTTTCACTGACGAGGCGAACAAAATTAGAGGAAGGGGGCTTGGTGAGTTATAACACACACAGCTGCTTTGGATGTACCAGGAAGTGGAGATACAGGGAATTGAAGCAGCAGTGTCAACACAATTTAAAGCCATAACCGAAAGGCGGGAATCAACATTTTCAAAATAAAAACCTTCAAGCGCTGCAAGAAATTGAGACTCAGTCTATTCAGCAATGAACATTTCACACATATCCATCCTACCCATAGTCTCTCATCCTGGTCTCTTGTTCATGTCCCTAATCCTAGTGCATAATCCTCATCCTACAATGTAGTCTTAGTCCCTCATCCTAATGCTAGGACCAGACATTAGGCATTCCTCTAAACCATAGCCCCTCATCCTATTCCCCCATCCGAGTCTCTCATCCTGGACTTTCAGCCTCATTCCAATCCTAGTCTCTCATCCTAGTGTTAGCCCATATCTCTTGTCCCTCATCCTAGTTATTGTTTCTCATTTTAGTCCCTCATTTTAATCCTAGTGCCTTGCCCAAGTTGTTGGTGAAGTCCTAGTATCTCACCCTAGTTCTTTTGTCTAATACTAGTCACTCATCTTATCCATCACCCTGCCCCTAATTTCTCATCCTGGTCTCTTGTCCACATCCCTCATCCTAGTGCTTAATCCTCATCCTACCCATTGGTCCTAGCCCCTCATCCTAGTGATATGACCAGGCAATAGGCCTCCCTCGCAGCCCTATGCCCCCATCGTAGTCATCCATCCTAATCATTTGTCCTACTCCCTCATCCGATTCCCTCATCCTAGTCTCTCATCCTAGTCCTAGTTTCTGGCTCTTATCTCGTGCCTTGAAACACTTGTGTATAGGTGCATTATAAATGCCACATCATATCATATTATATCATATCATTGTCCCTCATCCTAGTCAAGTTTCTTAGTCAGAGACCCTTGTCCTAGACCAAGTACCTCAACCTTGCTCTTCACCCATTGTCCATTCTCCTGCCCATTTTCTTCATCCTATTCCTTGTCTTTATACTCCTCATAGTCCCACTTCACCATCTTCGTTTATCCTCATAGTATCCCTTTCAAGTCCCTCAACCTCCTCTTAATATTTCTTCCTAGTGTCACATCCTATTTGCTCCTCCACCTAGTCCCTTGTTTTAGTTCCTCATCATCATCCTTGCCTTGTATTTTCATCATCCTAGACCCTCATCAACTTTTGGGTCCCTCCTAGTTTTTTATTCTTTCTTTAGTCCCTCATTGTAGTCCATCCTCTTGGGATCTGCTCCTAGACCCTCATCCTCTACCAACTTTCTTCTCCTAGTCTCTCATCATTTATCATAGTCTTGTATAGCTAGTTCTCATCCTAATCACTATTTTCTGCCCCAGTCTCCTTCCCTAGATCTTTCTCCTAGAACCTTGTCATGGTGGCTTGCCCTAGTGCCTAGACCTATGTACTAGTCCCTTGTCCTCTTTTTCTTTTTTCTCATTCCTATAATGAACTCCAAAATCTCTCATCCTTCATTTTAGACCAAAGTCCCAATCCCTCATCCTATTCCCTCATTCTAATACCTCATCCTAGTTCTAGTCTCCTATCCTAGTTTTAATTATAGCTCTCATACAACCCTAGTGCAAGTATCTTGTCCCCATTTCACATTGTAGTCCCTAGTCTCTGTTCCTAGTGTTTCCTTTTAGTCCATCACCCAACTCCCTCATTTTAGTCCTACTCTCCAATCTGCATCCTATGCCCTCATCCTACACCTAGTCTTGGAGATTGCGCTCAACAGAGTACATTTCTTGGTGTGCGACCAATAGAATCGCCTATCCTTTCTAGCTGCCACCCTTCTGACAGTGTAATTGTAGGCAAGTGGCCACAAGAACAGATGCCAGACAGAGCAAACAAACATGAAGGGTAAAAACCTCTCATGGTGGAAAAAAAGTCTGGATACATTCAGATGTGTATTGAATAGTGATACAATAATAGGAGATTTCTGGCGTAAACTGGTAGTGAGGTTCAGGAAAGAGATCTAGGGCAAGGAGCACTAGAGGCAGGTAACAGGTTGGAGAAACACCAGAAGGAAGACTATCAACTGAAAGTAGAGGAAGAAGCTAGTAAATAATGAAACTAGAAATACTGTAGTGTTATTCTGAGCGTTGCAATGCAGCGAAGAGCTGTTGTCAGTCTTCACAAGATGATGATAAGGCTGCGCTGCTGCTTGTGTCCTAGAAGTTGATGTCCACCATACTAGGAGGATCGACAGGGAATTCCACCATGTTTGTGGTGGTGCTGTTTCTGTTGATGGCATTCGGAGCACCAATTCCTTGGGAGGCATGCTGCATCTTTCAACCATGGGTGACATAATGATCAGCATTCTGAGAGCAGGTAAGTCATGACAGCATGCCCCCTGCCAAGTCTTGAGAATCAGGTTTCCAAGTATGGAGGCGGAAGAGTTTATCCACCAAAGCAGGTGATGTAACCTTCGAGGCGTGTACCTGGGTGAGGTCACATGGTTTCTATCCCTTTGAGTCCACCAGAAACTGTAAGGTTTTATGATGGTAATGAGTCCCATATATGTACCATTTCATACTCAAATGCTCGATCACACATGACAGGATGTGGAGATTGTTTGTTACATCCATTGAAATGGCCAGGAATGTACCTTTTCATTTAGAAGACATGGAATGCAGAATGCATTTGTTTTTGGGAGATCACTAGTTGTAAAGACCAAGCCACAGGATTTATTATTTTTGTGATAAAGAAGGGTCAGAAGTACTTCCGGGAAAGTTCAAAAGGAAACTAATCTGAAACCAGATGTTGGTATTATAGCCAATCTTCATCCCCAACCTTGTTAAATGAAGCAATGCTAGGTTTGTGATTCAAATATTCTTTGTAGAAGTACATGCCTTCGCAAGGATCTGGAGGACCATCTTGCATGTTACTTGAACATCGCCAAAATCATTTGATCAAAAGCTGGAAATCTTGTGTTGGGAATTGCAACCAAGTAGAAAATCCTTGGAAGTATTCCATAGGTACAGTCAAGATTATTGTTTGAGAATTTGCCAGTGGATAGTGTCCCAGTTGCCTTGAGTGGCAGATTAGAAACAGTGAAGGTATTGTTCAATCATCTGATTCAGTCTCTCAGCTTCACCATTGCTTTATGGCTGAAATCTTGAAGGTATGGCATTTTGTATTCTGAATTATTGAAGAGGCTGGTCCAAAAACAGTAAATGTATTGAGGTCCCCTATCTGATGTCATGGTAGATGGTTGTCAGTGCAGTCGTAAAATACCTTGGAGAAAGACCCTGACAATCTCTGAAGCAGTTGGGTAGGTTCCTCCTCCAGATCTATGGACCCCTCATATGGTCTCTGTCCTCTCTCCTTTCTCCCCTGCTCCTAGTAATGGTGGCACCAGGTGGGAGGTCCTCATGGCCCCCTTCCAATCCTCCAAGACCATCATCAATGTCTATTGAAATGGTACCATCATGGTCCAGGGCTCTCAGCCCAATCTCCTTCTTTTTGATAGGCGTCTCCCACATCTTATCTGCCACATACTACCTGCTCTCCGCCTCTCTGGCACTTACCTTCTCCTACGCTCTGGCCCTTTTACCACATCTGAATAGTCATCGATAAATAGTTCCTCATCTGTCAAGTCTGTCAGTCTATATCCTTCATTGAGGACTGTCAATGTTCTCCATCCCCTTCCCTCATCATCTGTCCCATGAAACATCACCCCTTCTCCTCTTACCACTGCTGCTTCTAATTCCAGAGGAATCATTTTCCCTTCCTCATAATCCATAGGAATTTCTGGCCTGAACAAAAATGTATCAGGCATCCTTATTATTTTACCTGCCAATTTATGTAACCATTATAACAGAACAGTTACTCCTTACAAAAGCACTTCCTCGTCTAGAGGGACTCCCCTTAAAGTTTTGTCATTAACTCACGTCCTAGTATGTTCACCAGTGTCTGTTTAGAGTAAAACAATGACAGAGACGTGTTGTGTTCCACTATAGAAATGGGTAATTCATCTGTAAATGGAACTAAACTCATTGCCCCATAAAATCCCGATCATTCATGGCAATGCCTGACATTGGATATTTTCCTTCAAGGACACAGGAACGAGTCACACCAGTGTCTACAAGAAATGAGAATGCATTGCCACCTATCGTCACATTGAGCCTTGGTTCCTCTTGGGAGTATGGTGTTACAGATAGTACTGAACACATCAGGTCGTCCTGTGGGCTATCCGATTGTGGGTATACATTCTTCCCTGTGCCTGTAAAAGGATTCCCTCCCACCACAGTCACAATCCTTAATTTGTGTTTTACTGTTTGTGTATCTCCCGTGTCCATTTGCATTTTGATGCACCTGTCTGCTGCATTGGAATATATTGTATTTGTTGAGTGTGTACCTGTTGCATTTGCATAGACATTTGCTGTTGTTTCCCCTTCTAATGACTGTGTCTGCATTGGTGCTGGTTGGAATTGCTGGGGTTGTGGCAATTGTGTCTGTATTGGCACATGCAGAAACTGCTGTGATTGTGGCACATATGCCTGATTCTGTGTGTGATCTTGGCCATAACATCCTTGTGAGTCTGCATTATATTATGGAGCATATACTGTCCTCCCGCTTTGAGATTGACAATTCTATTGTTGCATGCCTCCTCTACTTCTATATAGTCTATCCGCAATTCCAACATGCCATGGGCTGTCTGCCATTATATCCTCCCCTTCCTTGAGGGTTTTGAAATCCCCCTTGTCCTCCTCCGTGAGGCCCATTCCCTCTGCCTCTTGGCATATAATTATACCCATTCTGATCTTGAGCATTGGTTAAATTATTTTGCTGTGGGAACAGCATCACTTGCACAGTGCTTCCCTCATTACTTGTCAACACTGCTCCCTCTATGGCAAACTGTGATAATTATTTCTGCACCAAATTCGCCTCTTCTAGCTTTCTACCCGGGCCTTCTTCTTGTCTTCCTCTTTTAGTATTCTGCAATAATTCACGATTGCCAATTGTATTTCTGGCCATGGTTTTGCTTCCATTCCCACCTGTTTCTTTGATTGCCTCTGTACTGGTTGTGGTAGTCCCTGGCATAATATGTGGTAAAATAACATTACTGATTTATCCCACAGTGTATGCGTCTCGGCACTCCATCTATCCTGAATATTGTGAATAAAAGCAATGGGGTCTTCAACCTCGCTCATCTTCCTAGTCATTATCACCCCAATATCTGATGTATCGGGATATTGTACTGTGCTTGCCATATGTCTGCTCTACAATTATTGAAATGCACCCCATCGTGCACTGTGGTTTTCGCAGTTACATTTGAATACAATGCTCTCTTCCAAATGTCATCAGATCTCTCCCCTAGGATTGCTGATAATAGGCCTTTTATATCGCCTATCACTAACGTCATTCCAAATGTCCTTTTCTCCAACTTCATAATCCATTTTCCCACACAGGAAGTCAAACTCGGCAGTGTGCATTTCAAATTATCCTTACCTATCTAGACTCATGGTATATATTGTGGTCAACCCTTTCCTTTCTCTAATAGTGGTAACTGTGAAAACTCTGATCCTTTGTCATACCTACCGACACTCCATGTCTTCCAGGCAGCATTATCATTGCCTGCTTGTTTTCTCCCTGGCAATGCCCTTAATCTGCTCACATAGGGTGGGGACGCATTCCCTGTACTGTGTGATCATAATTGTGGTTGTTCAGTATATGGTATTGGGTCTGGTGTTCTTTTTATAAGGTCTTCTAGATCTAACCATTTTACCCCTTTTTCTACACTTGATTGTATTTAAAATCGATATGGGCCCTCTTCTTGCATCTTCATTTTGTTTCCTTTCCTCGTCAGACATTATTATGCCCCAAGTCGAATTACTATTATCCTCTTCCACGTTTTCAAGATATAACCCACTTAAGGATATCATTCTCTGAACGTCCAATCTGATGTCATCCAAGCTTCCTTCTGTTCCTCTAAATCCTTGTTCACCCTCTTGAGTTCTATACCCTTCCTTAGCCCTCATTTGACTATATAGTTTCCCCATTCTTGTTCCTATAGTCTTTGTAAATTCTGGCATATCTAATGGTCCTCGCCACCCTCCACTGGATGGTTGTGACACTCCCTCCTTTTCAGTTAGCTCTTGCCTTTCTGTGGGTATCATGCTTCTATGGCAAAAATATTCAATCTCATCATCTTTAAATCCCCTACTTCTGTTCATTTCTCTCTCCATTCTCATTTTTCCCTTAATTCCTCTTCCTCTCGCCTTCTTTGTAATATACATGCTATTAATCTTTGGGCTTCCATTTCTTCTTGTTTCTCTCCTTCTCCCTTTTTGCCTCATGTTTTCTTTGTTGTTCCCTTTGCTTTTATTACTTCTCTCTTTCTTGTTTGTATAGCCTCTCTTCTTCAATCTCTTTCGCTTTCTTATCTTGCTCCTCCGTTTCTTCTTTTTCTCGAACTCCAGCAACATCTTTATCATCCAGTTTAAGCAATATTGGTCCTCCCAACCATTCGTTCTGTACTATTGTCGTACCCTTAACTATATCTATTCTTCATCTTTGTTTCTCTGCCTCTTCCTCTATTTATGTTTGTTCTGTCTATCCTTTTTCTCATCATGTTGTTTACTTTTATTGCATGTCTGTGTAAATTCAGGTTCTAAACTTTTGCTCTCTTCCTTTGTCTCTTCGCTAGAATAGGCGGGGGGTTTGTATGTGCTGCTTTCAGTTCCTTTATAGGGTAGATTCCCTTCTATTTATGTTCTACGTCTTGTTTCTCTGGAGGGAAAAAAGGAACTGAAGACGTTACATCTTCCCCTTTATGTTGACTAAGCATCCATTCCCTATAGACTGGGTCTTCTTTCTCATTCTGGTACGTTTTCTCAAGTTCTAGTACTGCCTATCATTTCTCTAGCTTCTTTCCCTTATGTTTGGCATGTAAATATGTCATCAGGGTACGTACTACCGTATTAGACAACGGGCCTCCTGGAAGCCAGGCCATAAATGTGTTATTGGTCATGTTATTGGTCATGCCCTAAATCCATTCGGAATGGACCTGCATAATCTTGGCTCTATATCTTGGTAGTGTTCTGCATAGGTGTGTGAGAGGTGTTTCTTCCATTACAACAAGCCAATTCAGTCTGTCAATACTCACTTGATGTTTTCTCTTACTTTCAAATTATTTAAATATATCACCACTCGTATTCCAGGAGATCAAAATATTTTCCCTACCATTGTTTATTATTTTTTGGAAACAAAATGAATTTGACACTATTTTTCTAGCTCCTTCGTTTACACTTTCCGTTAATTCTTTTTTATATCATTCTTGTTTTTTTAGTATCTTGCAACTATTTTTTTTTATTTCTATTTTAGTTTTGTCTAATTCTAGCCTTTTGGCTGACGTTGTTCCTTTGTCAAAAAAGTGTACGGAAAAAAAATGTTTTTCATTTGGTTATTTTTTACGCTATTCTTTCTTTGTTTTTTGTTGTTTGTTTTGAACACGTTATCTTTCATACAATCATATTATACCCTTTACATATGTGCACTTCCAATATATATATTTTCCCCTTTACGTACGTCTTTCCCCATTGCCTTAGTGGATGTATTTGCCTCTCTTCTGATTACCCCACCTGGGAGTTTGATACACTCTCTTCTAATACGCTCCTCCTTTAGGAATCCTTAATGCTCCGATATGGAACTACAGCGTGTGCCCTTTCTGTCTCTCTAGAGCCTGTGAATTTGAGGTATTCTTATCTCTCTTCCTTTTATAATCCCCAAAAATCCAGTTACTCGTTATTTCTCTTTCATTTTCAACAAAACACAATTACAACCATTACCCCCTTATATTTTTACCAGCTGCAATGGTGTACTTACATCTGGCACTCAGCTTGAGTGTCTCAGCATTGACTCTGCCACAATCGATCAGTTTTCCTTTCATCCGCGGGGATCCTGCAGGGACAGGACAGGAATTTCGTCAAAGGGGGGGCCTGTCGACCATATGTTGATCACGTGATACTCCTGGCTTGTGTTGAGCTGTCGAGCATCTCAGAATCTAGGTCTGTGTTCTGGGTCTGGGTACTAGGTCGATTAGACCTGAATCATCCACACTGCTACCAAATGTGCTCTAGCACTTTGAAACGTCTCTGAGATAGATGTAAATACCAATAAAATGTCTCAGACCAAATAACCGGACAGACTCAGAGGAGATGGTAAAATGCTGCTTTAATCTCAAAGAAGTAAAGCAAGGTGAATAACACTGACCAAATCGATTTATGCAGGATCACAATGTCTTCTTGATTATATTCAGTTTATATGATGCTAGCTGCATCATCTATGGCGTCATCCTATCATCCTACGTGGCAAACAGTAAAACCTATCGAGGGGTGGGACCGGGTTAGGGGGGACATGTCTACATATAGATAGTACATGAATTAATCCTTCATTGGTGGTCTCTTGTCCCTGAGACACTCCCTGAGCTACTTCTATACACTGGGTGTGATATACTTGTCATAGCAGAGAATATGGCAGCGGAATCAAACTTAGCAACATTTATCTAAAAGTCCATGGCAGGGTTTTCTGATTGGTTGGCAACCCAAATCCAACCTTGGACTTTCGGCTCACTAGCAGCACATACATAGAAATGAAACCCAGGTGCTTGGAGATACATCTGCTCTCCCCTTGTTCTCCCAATTAGTCTACCCTCTCTCATTGGTAGGCAACATGCTAGTATATTCTGTTTCAATGCTGACCTTGCTGGTCTGCACTGTCTCTGAACATTCGAGGGAGTGTAGGCACCATTATCATAGCTTCAGACTTAATGAATAAACCTTGTTTGTGAGCACTCCATCACCTGTTACAAGACCATGATCTTGTCCATGTCAATAGTGCATTTAACACCATTTGATTCAATTATGCTGGCTGCAGTTTCTCTTCTTGGCCTTTAGAGACTTGCTCACTCTATCCCATATAAACATAATGCCCTTTTAATTGTACAATACTTGTCATCCGTAAATGTTCTTGTTCCTCCTAATCTTTGAGAAATATGTCCTTGCACTTGGTTTGCTCGTTAGTCTCCTTTCATGCTTTTCCTCCATCTCTCGAAATAGCATCCTTGGTTCGAAGCCAGTGTACTCTGCTCCACTATGTCAACTTGCGAGTATACTCTGAAGGGTTGTCTGAGTGCATATCATCTCTCATATACTCGACAACGTACAGAATTATTGCAAAGATTCATGCATGGGTTCTGGATCATGGCTCTTCGTCTGTCATCCCAAAATGATGGTGGCAAGGGGGCGGGGACTAAGCAGAAGACAGATACCTCCTCCTCTACAAGCCAGAATTCATCCAAATACTTACTTGAAGCCAAAGTTCAGTACACCCCTTCATCCTAGTGCTAGATCCTTGTCTTGTCTCTCTTCACATAAATTACCCTAATCCCTCCCTAGTCACTCATCCTAGTCATCCATCCAATTCCTAGTACCTGTTAGTCTTGTACTAGCCCTAGTCACTTGCTCTTGCCTCTCATCCTAGTTCCCAACCTAGTTTCCTCATACAAGTGCCTTTTCCTAGCCCCTTGCCCCGTCCGATTCACTCATTGTAGTCCCTTTTTCACATCCTAGTCCATTTCCTCATCCTTTGTGCTCCTTCCAGTTCCTTATCCTTATGCTCATCCTATTCCAACCTGGATTAATTCATTCTAGTTCCTTATCCTAGTTCCTCATTCTAGCCCGGCTCTTTCATTCTGGTCACAGTCGTCCAACCTAGTCCTTGTTTCATTTAATTTAATTCTAGTCCTATCAAATAAAGTTTCATGAAAAGATCTTCTTTTAGCCTATTGTCCTTCATCCTAATCCTTCATCCTTGTCTTGCATCCCCCTTCTATTAATTCATCCTAGCCCTAGTGTCTTAGTCCAAGTCTCTTGCCCGAGTCCCTCATCCTAGTCCAAGTCTCTCATTTTGGTCCCTTGTCCTAGCCATAATTCCTTATCCTAGTCCCTCACCCTAATTTGGGTGCCTTGCCCTTGCTGAAGTACTAGTGTCTCATCCTCAGCCTCTAAGCCTACCTCATCCTACTTCATCATCCCAGTCTCTCATCCTGGTCCCTGATTTTAGTCCTGTATCCTAGTGATTAATTCTTACCCTAGTCCCTCATCCTAGTTATTTATCCTAGTACTTACTTTTTAGCTGAGGCCCTTGTCCTAGTCCTACTGCCTCATCATATTCCCTCCACCTAATGCCTTTTACTTGTGCTAGTTACTCATCCCAGTCCCTCATCCTAGTCATAGTGTTTCATCCTGGCCCCTCTTCTTGCCCCTCATTTTTGTTCTAAGCAGTTGCCTTAGTCCTAGACCTTTGCCCTATTCCTAGTACCTCATATTCGTTCCTCACCCTATTACTGCTTCATTGCATCATCCATTTTCCACATCCGTTTTTATCCTCCTCTGAGTTCCTCTTAATCAAACTATTACATCCACAAAGTGTCTCCTCCTAGATCATAATCCTCATCCCAGTTCTTCATCCTAGTGCATCTTCATAGTCTCTCATCAGCCTCCTACACTTTAATTCTCCTCATAGACTTACCTTCTAGTGCTTTGTTCTCATCCTTATCATCACCCTAGTCTCTCCTCATCTCTGTAGTCTCTACTCCTAGGGCTTTGGTTTTTTCTGTAGTCCCTCTTGCTAGTCTAACCACCTACTATCCCCTTCTATACTCTCACCCTCAAAGTAGTATCTCTTCTTAGTCCCTCATCCTAATCTCTTGTTCTAGTCCTACCCTCAGGTCCTTTCTCTTATCCAAGCCACAGTGAGTCACCCTAAAACTAGTTTTAGCAAGGGTGGAGTTAATCGTGGCGGGACTCCCTTTCTCCTGCGCACCTCCTCTTTTCTTGTTTCTGAATCTGACCAGCAGCCTGGATCCTGGTTTGTCGAGGAACCAACTCCGGGGTTCCCATTTATTTGTGAGAATTGTGGGGATGACAAACTCTGGATCAGTTGGACGCCGGTAGGGTATGGTGGTCCAATGGTCACTGTTGAGCGATTTGATACATTATATAGTCCAGTCAGGTCATAGTCATTAATTTGTTTATGTTTGCTTAGTTAGCACCAAAGAAAACATCAGTGTAGAAATGAATGACAAGTTTTTTGACATGGTAACTCGCTACACAGCCGACGCGCGTTTCAACCTAAGTCTTCTTCAAGGCCGATTGAGTTAAGGGGTGGACTTCAAAAGGCTGTAAACTGGTCCTCCCAGATAAGGGCGCCAGGGGGGCTGGATAGCCAATCGTTGGCCGGGTCTGGCGAATTCGTTGCGTGCGAGCGTTCTCATCCTAGTCTCTTGTCCTTTACTCTCATCCTAAACCCTGATCATTGTCCTTCAAATTAGTCCTAGTCACTCACCCTTGTCCTGGTCCACCCCCTTAGTCCTGAATCATAGTCTCTCATCCATGTGCCTTATATAGTCCTTGCCCCTTATCCTAGTCTTTTCCTAGTGCTAGTCACTTGTCCTTGTCTCTCCTCCCAGTCCTAATCTGTCATTATGTCCCCCTACCAATTCCCTCATACTAGTGCCTTGTCCTAGTCCCTTGTCCACATCCTAGTCTCTCATCACAGTCACTCATCCGTGTTCTACTCCATGTCCTTTTCTTTCATGCTCCTTCTAGTCCCACATCCTCATCATAGTCCATTCAAGGTCTCTCATGCTAGTCACTTATACTAGCCATACTACTCTTCAATTCTAGAAATAGTCTTTTGTCCTAGTGCTAAAACCATCCACATTCTCTCATTCCTAGTATTTCAGCCTTATCTCAGTCCCTTTTCCTAGCCCCACAATCAGTGGCTTATACTAGTCCCTCGTCCAAGTCCAATTCTCTCCTCCAAGCCTTAGTCCTTTATCCTAGTCTTAGTCTGAATCACTCATTATAGTCCAAGTACTAATTGCTCATCCTAGGCGGTCATCTGAATCTAGTTTCATAGACTATTGTCGTTCATCCTAATCCTTCCTCCTGGACTTTCATTCTCATCCTATTACCTCATTCTAATTCTAGTATCTTGTCTTAGTCCAAGTCCCTTGTCCATCATCCAAGTCCTTGTATCTCATCCAAGTCCCTCATTCTAGTCTCTCATTGTACTCCTAGTTGTTTGTCCAAGTTACTAGTTATTGGCCCTCATTACGACCCTTGCGGAAATCGACTGACCGGACCGCCACAGCGTAAATAGCGTTTCCGCCATTGCACGAAGGAGCAAAGTGCGGCCCATTCCGACCCATCGGGCACGAGCACCACGCCACGGCAGAAGTGCAAAGTCCGCGATGGCGGAAATGACCCCAAAACGGCCCACACCGCCGCCGTACGGCGCCCTAGGTGCAATACCGCCACCCCTCTCAGCGGTCACCGCAGTGTGCGCCTACCGTAAAGTACGGTGACCGGAAATATACGGAAACGGAAGCTAAAACATGGGCCCGGAACGGGAAACATCCCGGCGTACACCTATAAAAACACTAAAACCACACAACCACTAAAATCACCACCCTGAAACACACCCCAACCCGTCAACCACCCTAGCGAAACCAAGAAAAATGGGAAAAGCAGCGAAGAAAGCGTGCGACCGCAAGCGGCAGGTCCACTTCTCCCGTGAGGAACTCACCGTGCTAACAGAGACCCTCCAGGAGAATGCTGCCGTCGTCTTCTCCACGAAAATGACCAGGACGGCACTTGCAAACAAGAAGGCCATATGGGCTCTGGTGGCACAGCGGGTAAGTGCGGTGGGGACCGCACCCCGCACCCCACAGCAATGCCGCAAGCGATGGGACGACCTGCGGATACGCGTCCGCAGCATACTCTCTGCCAACCGCAACATCGCCACAGCCACCGGGGGAGGTCCTGAATCACCCATCAAGTTGACCCCCTGGGAAGAAATCTGTGCCTCCACCATCGGAATGGAGAGCATAGAGGGAGTCGGAGGGATGGAGAAAGGAGTGCAGACATCCGAAGATTCAGGTAGGTGGACCAGATAAAACAATGCCAAATCCACACAGTCCATCCATGTGAAGTACCATGCGTCCACATAGTGCAACAGAAACACATGTCCAGGAGAACGTCCACACACATCGGCCTGATAGCGCACGTTAAAACCCACAATAAATACATAAATAATTAAAAACCCCTAAAACACGCACTACACGTGCAGCAGGCACACCCTAACTGCAGGCTGCCAAACAACTGCACCCTCACTCCACACACAAATCAAAGCACCTCCAAGGCCCCGACCCAAATCACCCTCAGGTACCACCCCAATGCATGTGATACAATGCCATTCCAATTCCCACAGACCCATCAATAACCCTCGCCCTCCTTTACTCCACCACAGGGTCCGATCCAAACGACGAGCTACAGGACACCCCTACCAGCACACCTGCAAAGAGGGCCAAGACCAACGGCCAGAGACCCTCCACCTCAGCTGCACGCATCAAGACACGGCAGCAGCACAAATCAGGTGGCAGCACAGAGGAGGGAACATCAACAGGCACCCCAGCAGCCAGCATGCCCACAACACCACCACCACAGGTCCCCCCAATGGATGCCACAGAAGGCACTGCCTCAGGTGGCAGCAGCACCATAGGTGACACCTCATTGATGGCAGCATGCTCGGACACAGAAAACGGGGATGCCGAAGTCAGATCCATCCATGACCTGTCCCAATCCCCCTGTCTGTCCCATCCCGTACAACATGAGGATACCACGCAGGGGCACCCACAAGACGACGACTGGCCATCCCCCACAAGCCCTGTGGCAAGGCAACATGAGGACAACAGCCCCTCTGCGACACCGCCGCAAATGGCCATGGCCCAGCAGAGGCAACAGTCCCTCGACCAGTTGATCGAACAACAGCAGCAACTGGCCACACTCCTCAAGGACCATGCCGATGAATGTGGGGGCACTAAGGCAGACATAGAAACATCAACTGAGACACTTAGGGCAGAAATGGAGAGAGGCACAGAGACGCTAAGGGCACAAATTGAGAGAAGCACCGAGAGCCTGAGGGGGGAACTGCATGCGACGTCCAAAGACGTATGTGCCGAACTTGCCGCAGTGCGCCGTGTGCTCACTGAGCTCTCGCAAACCCTTAGGGACATGCATGGACGTGAGCAGGCAGACACATCATCCGTTGCAAGTTCCGTCCAGGGCAGCCCCCAACGTAGATCTGGAAGGAACCTGCGCTCCACAGGCAGGGGTCCCCCTGATACCCGCAGAGGGGGCTTGCAATAGCGACTGCCCACTTACAATGAGCATCTTTGGACACTGGTGTTCGGGGGGGAGGTAGGAGGGTGGAGGGGGTGTGTTGGGCTCACTTGGGTGGCGGGTCGATAGGGTGTTCAACATGATATCACATATGCCATAAACAGTGCACGATCAACCAATGAGATGTGTGGACATTGATCTTTGTGTACTAGGCCATCATAGGCGTACAGTCCATATTGTGCATGTCCCAGACACACACAGTGCCACAAGTCCCGTGTCCATGTATCAGCCACCAGGCGTGAGTGCTAGAAGCATACATCAATGAGATGCTGACGAATGTCACGGGCCTCCGGTGCCTCGCAGACTCCATGAGGTGCTGCCACATCCCCACCCTCATCATGACCATCATCAGGTGCTTGCAGTTCTGCGTCAGGGGGCATGGGCACATTTCTACGTACGCACATGTTGTGGAGCATGACACATGCCATCACCATCTTTGCAACCTTCTCATGGCGGTACAGGAGTGCCCCGCCAGACCTGCTGAGGCAGCGGAAACGGCCCTTCAGTAGGCCGAATGCCTGCTCAATGACTACACGGGTACGTGAGTGGGCATGGTTGTAGTCCTCCTCATGCTGGTCCCGTGGGTTCCGGACTGGTGTGAGGAGCCATCTCTTCAGTGGATATCCAGCATCACCTGTATGTGGACGAGAAACGTATGATGTGGAATGCCATTGATACGTACGCACACCCCCCCCCCTTCCTGCCAGTACATTGCCAATTCACATACCCCACATAATCATGCATGTAATGAGACTCACCGAGTAGCCAGGATCTGTTCCCTGCGTGTCGCTCCATGTAGCGTGGTATTGTAGAGTTCCTCAAGACCATAGAATCATGGGTTGATCCAGGGAATCGGGCACAACAATGCGTAATGATCCTGTTGGAGTCACACACCATTTGTACATTCAGGGAATGAAATTGTTTTCGGTTGCGGTACTGGGCCTCCATGGCATGTGGGACGACCAATTCAACATGGGTGCAGTCGATGGCACCAATGCAACCCGGTATGCCGGCAAGTGCATGGAATCCCACTTTTGTGTTGGTAATTTCCTGCTCCGAGCGTGGTAGAGAGATGTAGTCGTCTGCGTGCTGCAGGAGGGCATCGAGCACTTGGAATAGTGTCCGTGAGAACAGTGGCTGAGAAATGCCATGCAACTGTCCGACTGTGTGCTGGTAGGTGCCTGTGGCCAGGAAGTGGAGTACAGACACCACCTTCAGTAGGGGTGGGATGGCGGTTGGGCTATCTATCATGCTGACTAGGTCAGCCTGTGTCATGTCCACAATGGCGGCTATGGTGTCCCGGTCCAGACGGTAGAGGGTGTGGATCTGCTCATCAGTGAGGTTGAACGGATGTGCTCGGAGGCGTGGGATTGCGGGCTGCCTGCGTGGTGGTAGTGGCTGTGCTGCTGGGCCTTGCTGGCCCTGCCTTGGCCTCCTCCTCCTCCTGCGTCTCCTCCGTGCGGCTGGTTGTAGTTGTTGTTCGTCTTCTTCTTGGAGTCGGAGCACTTGCAGTGCTATCAGGTCCCCCAGGGCCAACATCGCGAGTCCTGCCGGTAGCATTTCGCTGTGGTTGTGGGAGGAGACTGGCTGTGCAATTTATGTGTTTCCAGGCTGTATGGCCTCCACCTGTGGTGATTAATTCCACCTGTGCAAACTGCTCTCCCCTTTGGCCGAGCACGTCCCGCGCACAACGCTGCAATTCGGGGAATGGTATCTTGCTATTGCAATCATGTATTTGTACCCGATGGCCGTGTAAGATTGGTTGATATGTTCATTCTGCTGTGGTCCCATTGTTTCCCATACTATCTGTGCAGTCGCGAACGGACTTGTGAAGGGTCAGTGGAACGTAGTACTCGAGTAACGGTGGGCCCTCATGCATCACTGTACCGAGTTGCAACGACGGGCGGGGCGTCCCATTTGTGGGTGAAGGCAGTTGCCATTTTCACACACAGCCGCACTCGATGGAATAATTAGTGATTTCAAACGGCCACAGATGCCTTTTCGACGTGATGTTGCAAATGAGGAATTCGAAGGGCGGCGCTTTCGGTTTCCAGCTAGCGGCGAGGAGATGCCCACAGGTCTGACTGCAAATATAACGTTCTATTGTACTATGTCCTTGAGACAGGGCCCATGGCGAGGGAGCAATGATTGATATGAATAGTTTGGGATGCGCAATAGCTACGTGGGCGATGAGGCCGTCCGTTCCGAAATTCATGTTACTTCACAACACTGGATTTACGGGCTGGGGCACTGTGGATTTAGCAGGCTGCATTACGCACAGACTCAATGGATGTTTCTAATGTTATGTGAGTAATTATTCATGCGTTTTGATCCCGGGATGAGGGAATGATGAATGGATGCATGGGCAGGTGATTTGATACAGAGTTTGCCATGTACAGGGCTTCTTGGGATCTATCCGCCTCCCCTACGCTATGTGATGCAGGGCTGCCATAGTGGGACCATCGTCTATCTGGCCTTGTTGAGCCCTCCCTGTCTCGACGCGCCCTCAGACACTTGTGTCAATGCACGTTAACATTCCCATCTGATGGATTCTGTTTTGACAGACGCATGCACAGGTACACTCGTTTGTGATGGTGTTTGCACCTCGATGTAGATGGTCATGAGTCGCAAGTGGTTTTGGGGTGGTGATGATCCTTTTGAGTGGGCTAGCATGCATATGGCTGTGGATTTCGTGTGATCATTGAAGTGAGTTGTTCGAATGCAGTTCTGATGGCCATTCTGTTCTTGTTCTTTTCTTTTGGTTGACAGGTATCTCCTCCCCTTTTGCCACTGCCATCTGTATGCCACTCCTGCAGATGGATTTTACTCCCGACACCTGCTGCTTCGTGTTAATCGGTGGAGCAGCATTACGATCTTATGGGACGATCGCCAATGGCCCACATGCCCTTACGCAGTACTGGTGGCTCGGAGCAACATTTCGGCCTTTCAGCTGGACTAGTGCCTCCCCATTGGGTCGGCCCTGCGGTTCTGTGCGCTTCCATGTTGCCTTTTCGTACGTGAATGTGGCTCTGTGTGCCATGGGGGAACAGGGCGACACACAGGTAGTGGCTGGTCATTTCATGCGGATGCAGCCCACAATGGTGATTGGTGTTTTGTAGTTCATGGCCTGATGGCTGTATGGGCTTGGTGACTTTGATGTGCATTAAATTTCTATTCTGATTTGGCCCGTATAGCTTTTTCCTTTGCAAGTGATGTGGCATATGCCTATTTGGGGGGCGATGTATTGTGAGGAGATCTGCATTGGGTTCCAGCTTCGGGGTTTAGTTGCGTGGTACTGTGCTGGGCGCGTTTGCCTACGAAGCACAGTGAGGTCAGGGATGGGGGCTGCCAATATGACTGTTTGAATGTTGTCATGCTCAGGGGCGGGGGATTGGGTTTTGTGTAACAGATGCCTGTCAGCCAGGTGGACTGGTGGAATGATGTGTTTTTCGGAATATTGCTGGTCACAGGTGCCTGTGTTTGCGTGCGTTTCTTGGTGGGGGACTGTGGTCATGTCCATTGGGATGGCTTCTGTATTCGTGCCATCTGTGCCCTGCAGCTCCCATTGGCCCCTCTTGTGTTTCTTTTGTTCGTTGCCATGCAGGGGTGACTTGTACATTTCAATCGTTGCATTGTGACTTCATTGCACCTACGGGGAGTTGTACTTTGTGGGCAGGGAGCGGTGTACAGGCACTCAGTGGGGCCGTTTACGGTTGATTCGCGATGCCGTACTTCTCGCCATGGCGGAATGGTACATTACGCCATGCCTGATGGCGTTAGGTACATGTCCGCTAGGGTCGGAATTGGCGTACCCTTGCGCCATGGTGGTGTTTGCGGTTTGGCATGGCGCGCGCGCGCGTGCTTGGTGCAGTTAGCGTTGGCGTTCACTACGGTGTCGCTAATGGCTTCGTACTTTCCGGTGACGGGTCATAGTCGCAACGAGCGCTATTCGATGGCGGAATTGCATTTCCGCCATCGTTTTCACCTTTCCGCCAGGGTCGTAATGATTGTGTCTAAGAGTAGTCCCTCATTTGAATCCCTCATCGAACCGGTATTACCCGAAAATACTGAATAGAAAAAATCCAAATGCCTATGATTGCGAATATGGCCAGTGTGAAAATGCCGTAATTACAACAATGCAGAGGACTCCAGATTCAATGCTGAATGAGATTGTACTGAATGGGAGTTGCAGCGGGTGACCCACGTTCCCCATGTTCAGTATCACATTCCAGAACAGGGGCTGCGAGGGGTGTCCCCCACTCCCCATATTCATACCAATGTAATTTGTTTTGCAATAATGTCAGGAAGACTTACTTGTCGGGCATGTAAGGGAGGCATGACACAAGAGATATAATGTTCGAGGGTGTTTATTGAGCAAAAAGGTTGGATAAACTCCTACCTGGCCCTATATCTGAAGATGGGATCACGCTCTACCATCGAATAATAAAGTAAAACAATCCTAGTTATGTCAGTCAAAAATTGCCTATACTAAATAAACCTACTGCCTGTGTCACGACCCTCAGCCCTGATCCCCACTGGCAAACCCATTGGCCAGGTGGAATTAGAACTCGGATCGCTTATAAGGCCTGGCATCCACTTCTCAGGCCCTCTTGGGGCCAGTCCTGGTGCCTTTGGCGCCAGGCTCATAAGCAAAGATAGACATCTGCTTGTGGAACTACTTTTTAGGGCTTCCAGTCAACATGGAGGCATCCACATAGCTTGATTCCTGGAACCAAGCTATGCAGTATAGTGTTTTCGGTGTGGTTGCCTAGGGACTACTTTACCTGGACTACTTTGCAGTGGCTATTTAAACCACACACGAACAAGACAACACGCTTCACGTTACTTTGCTACTAGCAACGTGACGCTCACTGTGTCCAGCTTTCTCATGAGTCTGACGAATTACGGACCTGCAGAAAAACAAAGAACATCGTTAGCAGCAGAATCTTACCTGTAATCTCCATCCTTCACTGCTTGCAGCCCCTGGGCAGCTCCGCTTGAAGAGTTTGCCGCCCGGATCGAAGGACCTGAAAAAGGGAGAAAGACATTATTAAACGAGGTAGAAGAGACATTACAACCACGAATCGCTTAGAGACTTACCTGGCTGGCTGATTTTCGACCGGCAAAGCTCCGGAACTCCATCCGCACTGGGAGCACACCGGTACCTACAAAAAAGAGAAAAGCACTGGTCAGTGAAGACAGGACATCACTGTGCTGCACAAAGCGCTTCCTTACTGCATCATAGCACTTTGGTGCGCCATAGTTTAACGGCAAGAACCAGCCTACCCAGTTCTCCAAGCGAACACTCCGCGCACCTAAGGGAGATAAAAAGAGACATTTTAGAACAGTGAAAAGGCATGCAAGAATAACAACTTCAAAAACTCACAATAAGTCCTATCTGAAAGACATTGCTAGGGCCGCAGTCAGTGAAGCAACTGGACAGCACGCGCCCACCATAGACAACGCGCCCCTGCCCAGAGAGCAGGACGGAGAGCCCACCAATTCTGACAACCAGGCGGAATCCTATCGACACCGAGAACCACACCAGGGAACCATTGAGAAGAGCATCGGCAACCAACTGGCTGGGTGGCGTCCCTGTGGATACCAGGTGAGCATAACAGCCTGCCCTTATACTATTACAATAAATGGGTGCACGGGAAAATGTGGATGTAAAGGAAAAACAGTGTTCTAACAGAAAAGCTCAAGACGGCTGAGTCAGCTCTCCTCCCCAAGTTGGACAGCATGGGATAAGGTGGCCTCTGTAAACAGGATGACACACTCTGGCTCAGGTTCTCAAAACAAAGGCAGTTCATAAAGGTGGATTGAGGCCCGCCTGGCCTTCCACATTAAAGTCTCTCGCTCCAGCTTTCAAAACACAGTTCAACAAAAAGTTCACGCAGGTCTCCCTCGGTCAGGCTCGGACCTCTCAAAGTAAAAGTGCACGCAGGTCTCCCTCTGTTGGGCTCGACCCCTCAAAATAAAAACACATATGTCTGCCTCTGTTGGGCTTGGACCTTTCTCTTCTCTTTTTTCTCTTTTTATAGCGCCAAAGCCCTAAGGTATCCAGGCGCTCACTCACAAGTAGAAAAAAGGACAGTGAGAATGACTGATGTTTACATGAACAGTGTTTTTTTCAGGGATTTTCTGAAAGTTAAGTGATTGCCTTCTTCTCTAAGTTCTTGAGGCAGGTCATTCCAAGCATATGCCGCGAGCACTGGAAGGATTGTCCATTTTCACGTACTCTCTTGGTCCTTGCCACTTTTAGATACTGGGCGGAAGTTGATCGCAAACTTCTGGTGGGCTGGTATTTGGAGACTCTTTCCTTTAAATAGCTGGGTGCAAGCCCGTAAATGCACTTGTGACAGAGAGTCAATAGTTTAAAGGAGATCCTGGCTGATATAGGCAGCCAGTGCAGTTCCTTCCTAGCAAGAGTAGTCGATGCATAACTTTTCATGCCATGAACGATGCACACAGATGCATTTTGGATTTTTTGCAATCTGGAAATATCTTCCTTATTGGCACCCACAACAAGGCATTGCAGTAATACAAATGCGGGAGAATAACGGCCCTCACCATTGTGGCTCGATTATGTTTACAAATTAACAGAGATATTTGTCTGAATACTCTTAGGTGGAATTTAGTATTTTTTACAATGGCATCAACTTGGGCCCCTGCTTCCAAGTATGTACCTAGAGTGTTTACCTTATTTACCACTGCTATCTGGCTGCCCTCCACCATAAAACTGGAGAATGTGGGGGCTAAGGTCTCTCTGGACTTCTTGGATCCATATATCATGAGCTCTGTTTTTCCGGCATTTAAGCACAACTAGTTTGTGGTCATCCAGTTTTTTATAACTTGGTAGACCTCACTTTATTTGTTCTGATCTTCCTGGTGGTGTCCTGATAACTCTATTGACAGCTGGAAGTCATCTGCATAATTTGTAAATAAAAACCTCAGTCTTTCCAATTCTCTACATAGGGATACTATGTACACGTTGAAGAATAAAGGGGATAAATATACCCCCTGAGGGACACCACACAAGATTGTCTCCAACTCCACTTCGAAGCAAAAGGTTCACTTAGGTCTCCCACAGTCGAGCTCGGACCATTCAAACACAACACTTGCAGGGGTTCACTTCCCCTAACTTATCACACTTCTGGTCTCCCTCAGCCGGGCTCAGACGTTTTCCTGATGTCAAAGACTTACAAATGTCTGAGGTTTTTAGTGTAGGCCTCTGCAGGACCACTTTGACTTTCCTTTCAGGTCACACTCTTGTGTTATTTGCCCCAATGTCTTTTCGGTCTGGGTAGTTTGGTTTCATAAGCACAAAAATTCAACATTCACCTATGCTTTTTTCCTTCCCCCTCTTTCCCAGGGTTAATTTTGATCACTTTGCTTCTTACAGTTCATTCCTTTTATTGCTTCTTAATACAAACATTTCCCTTTCATAGAGACTTCCCAATGGGCAACTTGCTTTCGCTAGACCACTCCGCTACTCAGTAGCACTGGTTTCACAGCTATCGATAATTCACAGTTCACCACAAGTCTGCCTTCCTTCGTGTCTCATCCACACGTGTGCAGCCTTCAATTGTGCGATATATTTGCAACTTCTATCTTTGCTTAACACACACCGATCTTTCATGTCACTTGCCAAGTCACCGGCTCTGGCCATTCGTTTCCTGTCCTCTCCATGTTCTCCCTCAGTCAGACTCAGACCCCTCCTTAAAGTTCACACACGTCTCCCTGAGCTGGGCACAGACCTCTTAATTTGCAAGATTTAATGTCTTTGAACTTCAAGTCCCAGAATACACTTTCTCACTTTTCTTTTTTCTGCTCCCACTTCGCAAGCTCCCCAAAAACAGCTTTCCATCATTGTGGGAGCTACAGGAGTTCAAGGGGTATTTGTTGAGGTCAATGTCCTACCACCTGCCCCTTAAAGGCCTGGCTTCCCTGTTGTGCCCAGTGGAGGAGCTCTGGTATGGGGACTGCCAGGAAACTCCCAGCTGCCACTGGTTTTGGTTCCCTGGAGTCGGCATTCCCTCAAGACTGTGAAGCCTCCCCTGTACTCATTGGCCCACCAATTAGGTGTTATTTGGTCCTGCAGGCTTTCCAGGGTCTCTCCAGCTCGGATTATCCTTCTGGCCTCTGTACTCCATCCAGCATCTCAACTCGTTCAGAGTGGGCCTGTGTGCTCTGCCTTTTATAGTGAGAAGGGGTCTAATAGGCCTCAGGTGAGAATGATTGTCAAGGGAGGCCTGACCTTGCCTTTCTCTATTAGTGGGACAGTCGAGTCTAAGCATGGGGCAGTCTGTCTTCTGTCTCTCAGTGTGGTATTGAGAAGCCTTCCTCCTCTCAGTCCCTCTCTTCTTTGTCTCAGTGTTTTTGGCAAAGAGAAGTGATGGGTGATTATGGGAGTTGTCGTTTTTTCTAGGGTAGGAGGAAAAAACAGGTAACTTGCTGTAGGGAAAAGGGGGACAATCACCTTGTTGTAAATGATGGGGTAGTATGTGTAATTCCCTTTTCCTTGTTTTGTATACCTCCCTCTTGTTTCGGTACAGGTAGCTATTGGGGAGGGGGTAACGGGACAGGACTTACAACAATCTATCAAGGTGGAGGACATTTTGGGTAAGGGGGTGTTGTAAAGGCGCGGATACCGCATCTCTCCCGAGGACATTCCTCCAGCAGTCCCCAAGTACCCCCTGCTCAGGTGATCCTCTTGCACTGGTCCATCCCCATGGTCTGGTTCCAAAGGCGATGGCTGTGCCGTGGCTACCTGAACAAAGAATTCCTGGGGTCTATAAGTTAGAACGCCCTCGGGTTTCTCACAGGCACCATTTATGTTTCACCGACGAGGCGAACAAAATTAGAGGAAGGGGGCTTGGTGAGTTATAATGCACACGGCTGCTTTGGAAGTACCAGGAAGTGGAGATACAGGAAATTGAATCAGCAGTGTCAACGCTATGTAAAGCCACAACTGAAAGACGGGAATCGACATTTTGAAATTGAAACCTTTCAGCGCTGCAAGAAATTGAGACTCTGTCTATTCAGCAATGAACTTTTCACACAGATCCATCCTACCCATAGTCTCTCATCCTGGTCTCTTGTCCATGTCCATAATCCTAGTGCATAATCCTCATCCTACAATTTAGTCTTAGTCCCTCATCATAATGCTAGGACCAGAGATTATGCATTCATCCAAACCCAAGGTCCTCATCTTATGATCAATCCTGATCCTTTGTCCTAGCCCCTCATCCTATTCCCCATCCGAGTCTCTCATCCTGGACTTTCAGCCTCATTCCAATCCTAGTCTCTCATCCTAGTGTTAGCCCAAGTCTCTTGTCCCTCATCCTAGTTATTGTTTCTCATTTTAGTCCCTCATTTTAATCCTAGTGCCTTGCCCAAGTTGTTGGTGAAGTCCTAGTATCTCATCCTAGTTCTTTTGTATAAAACTAGTCACTCCTCTTATCCATCACCCTGCCCCTAATGTGTCATCCTGGTCTCTTGTCCACATCCCTCATTCTAGTGCTTACTCTTCACCCATTAGTCCTCGTCCCTCATCCTAGTGATATGACCAGACCTCCCTCCCAACCCTATGCTCCCATCCTAGTCATCCATCCTAATCATTTGTCCTACTCCCTCATCCAGTTCCCTCATCCTAGTCTCTCATCCTAGTCCTAGTTTCTGGCTCTTATCTCGTGCCTCAAAACACTTGTGTATAGGCGCATTATAAATGCCATATCATATCATATTATATCATGTCATTGCCCCTCATCCTAGTCAAGTTTCTTAGTCAGAGACCCTTGTCCTAGGCCAAGTACCTCAACCTTGCCCTTCACCCATTGTCCATTCTCCTGCCCATTTTCTTCATTCTACTCCTTATCTTTATACTCCTCATAGTCCCACTTCACCATCTTAGTTTATCCTTATAGTATCCCCTTCACGTTCCTCAACCTCCTCTTAATATTTCTTCCTAGTGTCACATCCTATTTACTCCTCCTCCTAGTCCCTTGTGTTAGTCCCTCATCATCATCCTTGTCTTGTCTTGTCATCATCCTAGACCCTCATCAACTTTCGAGTCCCTCCTAGTTTTTTTATTCTTTCCTTCGTCCCTCATTCTAGACCATCCTCTTAGGATCTTCTCCTAGACCCTCATCCTCTATCAACTTTCTTCTCCTAGTTCCTCATCATTTATCATAGTCTTGTATAGCTAGTTCTCATCCTAATCACTATTTTTTTGCCCTAGTCTCCTTCCCTAGATCTTTCTCCTAGAACCTTGTCATGGTGCCTTGCCCTAGTCCTTAGACCTATGTACTAGTTCCTTGTCCTTTTTTTCTTGTTTCTCATCCCTATAATGAACTCCTAAATCTCTCATCCTTCATTTTAGGCAATAGTCCCAATCCCTCATCCTATTTCCTCATTCTAATACCTCATCCTAGTTCTAGTCTCCTATCCTATTTCTAATTATAGCTCTCATACTAACCCTAGTCCAAGTATCTTGTCCTCATTTCACATTCTAGTCCCTAGTATCTGTTCCTAGTGTTTCCTTTTAGTCCCTCACCCAACTCCCTCATTTTAGTTCTACTCTCCAATCTGCATCCTAAGCCCTCATCCTACACCTAGTCTTGGCGATTGTGCTCAACAGAGTACATTTCTTCGTGTGCGAACAATAGTATTGCCTAACAGATGCCAGACAGAGAAAAAAAACATGAAGGGTAAAAACCTCTCATGGTGGAACAAAAGCCTGGATACATTCCGATGTGTACTGAATAGTGATATAATGGTAAGAGATTTCTGCCGTAAACTGGTAGTGAGGTTCAGGAAAGAGATCCAGGGCAAGGAGCACTAGAGGCAGGTAACAGGTTTGATAAAAACACTGGAAGGAAGACTGACTATAAATTGGAATTAGAGGAAGAAGCTAGTAAAGAATACAACTAGAAATACTGTAGTGTTATTCTGAGCGTTGCAATGCAGTGAAGAGCTGTTGTCAGTCTACACAAATTGAAGGATGCTCTGCTGCTTGTAGCCTAGAAGTGGAAGTTCATCATACTAGGAGGATTGACAGGGAATTCCATGTTTGTGGTGGTACTGTTTCTGATGATGGCATTCAGAGCACCAATTCCTTGGGAGGCATGCTGTATCCTTCAACCATGGAGGATATAATGACCAGCATTCTGAGGACAGGTAAGGCATGCCCCCTGCCAAGTCTTGAGGAACCTGGTTTCCAAGGATGGAGGCAAAAGAGTTTATCCACCAAAGTAGGTGATGTAACCTGTAAGGCGTGTACCCGGGTGAGGTCACATGGTTTCTATCCCTTTGAGTCCACCAGAAACTGTAAGGTTTTAGGATGGTAATGAGTCCCGGATATGTACGATTTCATACTCAGGTGCGCCATCACACGTGCCAGGATGTGGAGGTTGTTTGTTACATCCATTGAAATGGCCAGAAATGTACCTTTTCATTTAGAAGACATGGAATGCAGAATACATTTGTTTTTAGGAGATCACTAGTTGTAAAGACCAAGCCACAGGATTTATTATTTTTGTGATAAAGAAGGGTCAGAAGTACTTCTGGGAAAGTTCAGAAGGAACCTAATCTGAAACCAGATGTTGGTTTTATAGCCAATCTTTATCCCCAACCTTGTTAAATGAAGCAATGCTAGGTTTGCGATTCACATATGCTTTGTAAAAGTACTTGCCTTCTCAAAGATCTGGAGGACCATCTTGATTGTTACTTGAACATCGCCAAAATCGTTTAATCAAAAGATGGAAATCTTGTGTTGGGAACTGCAACCGAGTAGAAAATCATTGGAAGTATTCCAGAGTAAGGATTATTGTTTGATAATTTGGCAGTGGATAGTGTCCCAGTTGTATTGCGTGGCAGATTAGAAACAGTGAAGGTATTGTTCAATCATTTGATTCAGTCTCTCATCTTCACCATTGCCCTATGGCTGAAATCCTGAAGGTGTGGCATTTTGTATTCTGAAATATTGCAGAGGCTGGTCCAAAAACAGTAAATGTATTGAGGTCCCCTAACTGATGGCATGCTAGATGGTAGTCAGTGCAGTCCTAAAATACCTTGGAGAAAGACCCTTACCATCTGTGAAGCCGTTGGGACTTTAGGTAGGAGTGAGAAATGAACCTCCTTTGAAAAGCAGTCTACTGACACGTCACCAACATCCTCTTTGCCATTCCTCCTACAAATCTATGAACCCCTCATATGGTCTCTGTCCTCTCTCCTTTCTCCCCCTCTCCTATTAATGGTGGCACCTGGTGGGAGGTCCTTGTGGCCCCCTTAATCCTCCAAGACCATCATCAATGTCTATCAAAATGGTACCATCATGGTCCAGGGCTCTTAGCCCAATCTTCTTCTTTTTGATAGGCGTCTCCCACATCTTATCTGCCACCTACTACCTCCTCCCTGCTTCTCTTGCACCTACCTTCTCCTACGCTCTGACCCTTTCACCACCTCTGCCTACTGCCTCTGCCCACTCTGTCTCTTCTACTGCCTCCTCTGGATGTACCTCACCCCTGGAAGTCTTTCATATGTGGCAACCTACTCCACATTGCTACTCTCAATTCTCACTCTGCTGTCAAACACTCCTCTGACATCTGCCTCCTCCCCGAAGACCTTGACCTTGATGTCCTGACTCTCACTGAGACATGGTTCACAGCCATCTCTGTCATGAGTTTTGACACTCTCCTCCCTGAGGGCTACAATATCCTCTCGGAGCCCAGACCCAACTGGCCTGGATGTGGAGTGGCCTTGATATTTCCAAAGTGGGTCCCTGCTTCATTCCTTCCTATGCAGACCTACTCCTCCTTTGAATGCCTGATCTGCACGCTCTCCATCTCTCCTGGCCTCTACCTGACTGTGGCCATAACTACAGGCCACTTGGCCAGGTCGTCCTCTTACTCTCAGAATGGGATGACCTATCCTCTTTTCTCCTTGCCTTGACCTCTCAACCTCTCCTCCTCAGAGACCTGAACACCCACATGGATACTTCTAATTCCTCCTCTGGACTCTTCAAGAACCTTTGTGACTCTCTCTCCCTTACCATTCTACTCTCTAGTCCAACACACTCTGCCGGACACACCTTGGATGTCCTCATCTCCTCTGACATCACCCTTTTTAAGCCTCTCACCACTCCTCTCTCTTGGACTGACCACTTTCTGTTTCCCTCTCACCTGGAACTTCTTGCCCCTCAAGCAAAGTATACACCGGCACTGTCACCTACCTTCTCAGTCATTTGGCCCATGAAGTGAGTGCCAGTGGATGCCTTTGCCTCTACTTTTTCTTCCTCTCCTACTCCTGAGGCTGACTCACACTCTGACACAGCCCTCTCTAACCTGTATCTTGCTATTTCCAACACTCTGGACACCCTTTCCCCTGTTCTGAGAATCCCTCTGAAGCCTACATCCAAGTGCAACTCTTGGTATGAGTCTGTCCTCGTTGGCCTGAAACGCAAGTGCAGGGTGGCAGAGAGAAAGTGGAGGGATTAGGTGCATCCTCTGACAAACTGGCCCTCTGCCTGCTCCAAAGGCAATGCAAACTCTCTGTCCTCTCCAAGAAGAGGGTCCAAATCCAATCACTCTTTTGCCACTGGCCCCTTTGCCTCTCTTCTCATGCACTCCCTTGTGCACCCCCTCCAAAAGAAGCCTTTTGCCGATGCTATCTGTCCAGCAAACCATCGCCTGATTTCTATCACTCCTTTCCTGGGCAAACTCCTGGAAAAGCTGGCCATTTCCCAGTTTACTCTCCACACTGAATCCGTTGGTTGTTTTCATAACCATCATTTTGGCTTCAGAGCAGCCAGAGGCATGAAATATGCTCTCCTGAACACCCCTGAAGACCTGCTCTCTAACCTTGACTCTAGCTCTCCTTCTGTCCTCATCCTCTTTGATCTTTCCTCCACTTTAGACATGGTCAATCACGTCACCCTGATCAACTCTGTGTGATCCTGGGCATCATGGATCAGGCCCTGGCATGGCTGACCTTCTTCCTCCTCGACTGTCCCTCTAAGGTCCAACTTGGTTCCTTTCTCTCCACCACCTCTCTCTCCACATGTAGTGTCCCCCAGGGCTCTATCCTCTCACCCTGGCTATTCGATGTCTATCTGGCACATTTGGCCCACTTGATCTCCACCTTCTCTTCAAACTCTCAGTGTTATGTGTATGACACTCAGCACTCTTTCAGGGTTCCCTCATCCTCCTCTTCTCCCTCGTTCATTCCTGACTGTCTATCCTTGATTCAGGATTGGTGCGCATCCAACGATCTTTGCCTTGATGCCAGTAAGACAGAGATCCTTCTCATTGGGACCCCTTCTTCCACTTTCCCTCTCTCATTCTGGCTGTACTCCTTGGGCCCTCTACCCTCGCCTTCCTGTGAGTCAAAAAAACTTGGTGTCATTTTGACTCCACTCTTTCCTTCTCTCCTCACATCTCGGATGTCACCAAGAAATACCACAACCAGCTGCACCTCCTCAAGGGGACTCTTTCCTCTCTCACTTTCCCCCAGAAGCTCACTGTCTCCAGAGCCCTTTTTTCTCTTGGCTGGACTACTGCAACAGACTCTTTCTCAATCTGCCTTCCTCTACTATCCACCCTATGCAACTAATCCAGAAGAGGACTGCAAAACTTATCCTTGGCCTCAAGCCCAGGGACCGTATCTCTCCAACCCTGAAATCTCTCCATTGGCTCCCCATGGCTGCAAGGATCAAGTTCAAGACCCTCTACATCATCCTTAAGGCTTTCTGGGGCCATAGACTGCACTGCATCCAACTCTCTCTTCCGAAATATTGTCCTTCTAGAGCCCTTCATTCAGCTACCTCCAACTCTCTGACATGAGCCATACCACCTGAAGTTCCGGAAACAGCTCAAGACCCTCCCCTTTCTCCTCTGCCTTGTCTCTCTCACTTCCTTGCCAACTCCCCATCTGCTGCTCCGACTGGTTGCTTGGTACCCTCAGAGTCTCACTGGGTATCAGGCTCCTTTTTGACCAGTCTACATGCACTGTCTCCTGACCTACTGTGCACTTAGGGTTGTAATCATAACCCCTATAGCCCCCTGCCTCTTGCACTCACCCAGAACCGTGCTGCCCTGTTCGCACTTCTGCGACCCCATCGCTTGCACTCCTCCCTCTTCCTTCCCTCTGTAATTCTTGTTGTCGCACTTGCATGATCCAAATGACACAAGGCCTAGTAGGATTGTGTAAGAGAGGAAGGGTCTCCCAGGCCCCCCTTCCTTCCTAATGACACACACAATATGCTCATTCCACGGTTGACAGCGCACCTGTGGCCAAGGTGTGAGGTAGCCATTAAATGACACATAACTGTCCATGGCCCACGAGCCAAGAGACTCCATTTTGTGTTAAATACCAACTCCATTTTCTACTAGGTCACATGTAATGCTGAATGAAAGCCTGCACCTCTCCCCTTCATTCTCTGTGCACAGTTAGCAAGCCAACCCCTCACCTCCTCCCCTCGGCCGTCTCCATGGCTGTTCAGTTCTCACGAAAGCTTGGGTGTGAAATGTGACAAGCTAAACATTTTATCTCTCCTCTTCCTTTTACATCATTGCCCTGTGTGTGACCAGGCCGGAGCCTGGTCCTGGAAAAAAAACATTCGTCTCCACAAACCAGCCTCTGCACCAGCAGACCGCTCCTAAAAGAAATATAGACCATGAGCCCCCTAATCCCACACCTCTTTGATGTAACAGTTGCAAGCCCCTCGCCCCTGTGCCACTCTAGTTCACCCCCATATCACTAATCCCATGTGGGTATATATTCTTCTTGTACTAACAAAGAGTAAAACACCCACATTAGGTTCAAAGAGATGTTTGATTCATGTGCTTTTTTTAATACTGTGTTATATAAGGCACCTGGGCCAATGTATCCTCACTCTTGGAGGCTCAGGTCAAATGCTTAGAAGATATATATATTGTGTGTTGAAATGTATGGATAATACTAAAATGTGTGTGGCCAAAAGGGCAAAGAGTTAGATAGAATAGAATACAGCGACGCGGACATCGCCTGACCCTGCACCCCTCTCAGATGAGCCCAGCTGACCCGCATGCTCCAAGAAGTTACAAGTCCGGAGCTGACCAATCCTGGAGTAACACCCCTACACCAACTATACTGTCCAGTGCCTTTTGCCCAATCATCACAACTTACCAGACCCTCCATCTTATAGCGATTTTGCGATCCCGCAAAATGCCGCGAAAACGGCAGTTTTGCGCAAAATGCCACAAAAATGGGTGTTATGAGCAAAAACAGCATCTTTAAAAAAATTAAAAAAAATTTAAACTTTTTTTTAAGTAATCTTCAAAAATTACTGTTTTAAAAAAAATAATACTCAGGGTGCCAGGTTCTCAACTTTTTTTTTTTTTGTTTACACAAGAAATGAAATGCGCTAACAAATCTCATCACTTGCACCCCAAAAAAATGCAGCCCAATCCACAAGGGACACATTAATGGGCACATTTTATATGCGCGCCCATTCAGATGGCCTTTTTCACCTCCTTGATCAAATAAAGTGGCGTTTCTGTCAATTTAAAAGCGCATCCCTCATTTCCAAGCAAGATGCACTTTTAAATGTGCAGAAATTGTAGGCAACCCTACGCGCACGAGATGTGGGGCTGCCACTGCATGACAGGGTCTTTCCTGACCCTATCATGCATTTCTTTTAAGGTATAAACCGCGGCTGTGTCAGTTGCCTTTCTGTTCCTCAAACAGTATAAAAATGCATTTTTTGGCCTGTCCCTGTGAAAGGCGCTGGGAGCTTGCAGAACACTGTCGGGAGAGCGATTCTATTCAAAGTACTGCCCATTTTGATGACAAAAATCTATCGAATGTTACAATTTGACCTATTTCGTCCAGTACTATTCGATCGATTTTTATAAATACTGAACATGTGTTGCGGGGGTGTCACCCGTTCCCCATGTTCAGTATTTTTGGTCTAGGGTGGTTGCAGAAGTGTTTTCCCCTTTTTCCTCAGAATTGGAGGCGGGGACAGAAAAAAAAAGAAAATAACGAAAAAGGGACCCTGCGGAGTCGGATCCGACCCGCTTTAGAGCGACGGATCTGGCACCATAGGGTTGCAGGGGAAGCGGCAACGACCAAGCAGTTAAGTAGGGGAGGGGGTGGGGTGGTGGTGAAAGGTACATTTTGGGTTGTTTGGCTGAAGTGCAAATCAATTCGCATCGAAATTGACTACAGTCAATTCCGCCGCAAATAATGACACTTTGGTCAAACAACCCAGAACACCATTCAAGGCAGCTGGTCAGCGCACAATTTGCGCTACAGCTCAAGCCGGTGGAAATGCGTTGGTCACCTTTGAGAATAAGGACCTGCTCATTTCCAAAAATGGGTTGTCTAAAAATAGCATATCCTCCGTTCTTTTTTTAAATGCCCCATTATTTGAGGAACTGTGTCAAAATCTACATTTAAAAAAAATTAAAAAATGGTTACTCTATGAGAGAGCGGGAGAGTGATGGGTGAGATGTGAAGTGATAGGCAAGAAAGCAGAGGGAGAGCAGTGGGTCAGAGGATGAAGCACTGCACAAGAGAGCAGAGGAAGCAGTGATGCGGTGGGCCAGAAATCTGAGAGCGAGCAGAGGTACAGAAAGTAGAGGGAGCGTGTGGTCAGTGAGCCAGAAAGCAGAGAAGAAGCGGTTGGCCAGAAAGAGGCAGTGAGCTGCAGATTGGGAAAAAGGATGAGGGAAGAGTGCGATAGAATGGGAGAAAGGATGCAAGATGCAGAAGCAGCACAAAAGAATGAAGGACTGTATATTGCGGGAGGAATTGTAGAGTGTAAGCTGTGAGTTGGGACTATGATTTGGAGTGTGGCAGGGGCTGGGCAGTGCAAATTGTGACTTGACAGTGTGACATAGCACATGAGTATTTGTATGACAGAGTGAGAGGTTAAGGAATGTAAGTTGCGATGCAGAGTTGGTGAGATGTGTGTTGGTGAGAGAGGTGGGTGGGTGTTTTGGGGGATTGGAGAACATAGAAGGGGAATATTTTCAGCATTACAATTGATAATGATTAATTTAGTTAATACTATTAAATAGGCATGAACATTAAACCAGAAATGTAGCCAAATCAAACACTGTTCTGCCAAGCCAGTCTGGGACTCTTCCTATTAAATTAATACAAAAGATACATAATAATGATACCCTGGCTCTTGTAGCCTTGCACTCTGCCTATTTCCTGCAATGTGGCAATCTTACACCCTCCAGTTAATACAAAATGTCCCACAAAAATGCTGCAATAAATAAAGGTTTGTGCCGCAAAATTTGCCATTTCATGCCGCAAAATTTGCCATTTCATGCCGCTAAATCCTGGAAGGTCTGACTTACTGTATCCCCTATAGTACACGTCATAGATGACGTGTTTTTGTAATATAATGTGTATTTTCTGTTGTTGGGCAGAGCACTCTCGGAGTAGCAGAGTTCTCTGCGTGCCCTATTTTAACTTTATATAAAGACTTGTCTTTTACCTCACTCGCAATTGGTCCTGGTCTCATTCCCTACTGGAGTGTGTCCACCAGTGTCTCTTATTTTGTTATTTTATTGTAATTTTGGGGAATGCCAGCTTTCATTTGGTGACCCCGACGCAATAGCGTTCTTCGGTCCTTTTGGTATGAGATGTCCCCCGGCCCCAGCTGCGAGATCCAGGGCGCCCCTGTCAAGGCTGCTCACCTACGGCAACTGGTACCCTTAGAAGTGCACACATTAGGACAGAAGGTTCCATGGGTCCCGGCTTTGCAAATACCCGGCCGTACCGCTCGCTGCAGCCGGGTGTGGCCATTGAGTGTGGGGCGGCACCTTGACAGACCGGATCCGGAGGCTCTCAGATCAATACGGACATGTGAGTATCAATTGCGAGAGATCCTAAAAGAAGGTGGGGGGAAAAGGGAAGGGAATCAGATTGAGGTGTCTTGAGAATATCTGGTGGGGATAGAAGCAGGGGTCTTTTTTATTTACTGCTGTTTCTTTTGCATATGGCCATTAGGATGTTATAAAAGGTTAAGTGGTGAACAGAGGTATGGGAACCTAGCTCCGCAAGGGGGTAGAAGGCGGCGCCGCGTGGTACTATCTCAACTAGTACAGATATTAGGAGTCTTGTATAAGGAAAAGAGTCAGAATCGTTTTTAAAAACGCTTTTTATTTTCTATTTCTTTCTAGTCTCTTAACGGGTGGCCCAGAAGGGGCCAGGACAGGGGTGAGGTTCTGGGTGAAATAAGGGAAGGGGAAATAGGGGACAGTAGGCAGGCAGGGTGCATGTTTTATTATTCATGAATAACGTTTTGTTCAATGTTGCATGATCTAGGTTGTGTATGTCAAACTGTACATTATATGTCAAGTGGCCAATGGTCTGTTTAATTTTGGTTTGAAAATGACAAAGTGTGGTATTTAAACGTCCAAGAAAAAGTATATTGTGGAGAGTATTGCTGTAACTTTGTTGGAAGAAGACTATTTGTTCTTAGGGAATTGGTTGAAATTGCCATTAGATTGTTCATACTCGCACACACACCCCATAGGTCACGATTAAAAGCACGATGGGTGCAGAAATGCCACTTATGCATATATGTCAGAGTTTACCAGGTATAGTGAAATAATTAAAAAGTACCACAAACAGTGGCATACAGAAATGAAAGTGGAAGGTATGCCCCAGGTATGGCCTGAAGGTGGGTCATTTGAAAAGTCAGTACGTGACATTGTTGCAACATACTTGACCATTAAATACAAAGGTAAACAGCTCCAGAAGAGAAGTGTTGGATTTATGGAGGTTATTTGAAGAAATACCCCCAAGCAAGAATAAGGACCAAGGCACGTGTAACGAACAGCAGAGAGGGAGGGGGGAGAGTAAGGAAAGAATAACAGAGCCCACAAGAATATACCCAATGCTAACAAAACCTGCATAGGGGTATAGTGACCCTGTGTATGTACTGAAGCCAAGTACACCCCCTGTATCACCAGCAACAGCCCCACCCCTATACGATCCAAAGTGGTCGTTCAAACAGATGTGTACATCTCCGGTAAATATAGAACAGCTAACACAGGACCCAGAAACACAATTAACAATGACACAAGCAGAACTAACATGGCTCAGAGGGATTTGCGAACAGAGTACGCCCTTACAGAGGGGCGACCAGACCCCATCCCCCCAGACGTCCGATACCCCAGTAAACATAGTGGGAGATGATTGGAAAAAGGGGGAGATCCTATTTTGCATTAATGATGCCCCCGCCATAATAATACAGGTAGAGCAAGGAGAGGAGCAGGTGAGTACGGGGCAGGAGAGTGTGTCATCTGAAAGGGAGGAAGAATATTGGAGCAATCTAGATGATGAAGAGGAGGGGAATGGAGCATCAGAGGCGTCAGTTGGGGCGTTACTGCTTATAGGATCAGCGCCCGGCGAGCAGAGGGAAGAGGAAGGATGGCACCAAGGGAGACTAAGAAATAGAATGGGAAAGGTGGCGGTAGTATGAAAAAAGGAAGTAAAGGTGATTGCGGGAAGTGGGAAGAGCAAGTTACAAATGCCATTGATATTTAAGGGAGCCGGGAGGCCTCATTATGTCCCGTGGGCACAGATGGACAAAGCAAACCTATTGAAAACATTACCTCCACTTTCAGGGGGAGCGAGTAAATGGATTTATGCATTTGAGAAAAATACTGCTGGGGTCCCCCTAGCACTTGGCGATGTTAAAAGTTTGTTGGTTTCTGCAGTAGGCGATCAAGCTTACAGGGTGTGGGCGAAGGCGGAGTTCCCTGGGGTCACGATGGATTGTGACCGCCATGATGGAACATCATTTAACACTGTGAGAGCCCGGTATGGGACTTACTGAGGAGTACATTTCCAGACACTTACGATTTGCAGTCAGTAATGGAGTGCACTATGGGGGAGAACAAAGATGCTGCAACTTACATTCTTCAGGTGTAGGATATGTGGAGAGCAGAGACAGGCACAGCTGGGGATCAATCCACCTCCCTTTTGTACTTCATAATTTAGAGTGTCCTCCCAAAGGAAGAACGGAAGGCACTCCATAAAATTGCAGTGATAGATGCCAAAAGCTGGCCAGAAATAAAAAAGCATCATAGTGCACCACTGTAGAAGGATCAAAGAGAGGGAGAACGAGATAGTGCAGAAAACGTCCAGACGAGGCTAAGCTAGTACAAACAAAATTGGTGAAGGTTGCAGCAGTAGCTGCTGCCCTCCCCGCAGAACGGCAAGGAGACAGGGAGAAGGGCCCATTAGCAATACAGACAAGAACGGCAGCAAACTGGGCAGCAAACAGACAGGAACAATGGGCTGGCGAGGAGCAGTATGGAGGGCCTCAATGGCAAGGAAGGGGCGGAAGAGGAGGACGAGGTGTGTACAGAGGGCCAAGAGGGGGGTATGGAGGTCAGGGGCCCAGAGGGGGAGGGCAAGGAGTATGTTGGATTTGTGGTAGATGGGGCCACTTTTCAAGAGAATGTCACAGCCGTCCCATGGCACCTTACCAAAATGAACAACAGTATGGCCACCCTCACCCAGGTAGCCCCTATGGCCTGCCTATGGGTGGATACAGACGCGAAGAACAAACAGACCCCCGGTATACATATTAACACAGAGCACCCCCACAAGGTACACAGCAATATGCACCACCAAAGAGTCACGTGACACCGGCACGCGGCAACCCATTCGCCACCACAGCAAATGGCGCACCGGCACCCTTTAGAGGGACAGCAGTGGTGGTAGACAACATTTTCCACCATAATTAAACCATGAAACATCCAGCAAAGGACAGCCCACAGAAAGAACTTGCGTGTCCAGTACTATCAACAACCCTCTGCGCAAACGAGGCACCACTGGTGGGGGCGGACATAGGAAACAAACAGTTCATCTTTATGGTGGACTCAGAAGTGGAAAAATCGCATCTAAAAGAAGGCCAGTTTCCTCTCTCGGAAAAGAAATTGGAGACGCAGGGGTTTCCTGGTAGGTGGTTGAGGTTCCATATACTGTTTGAACATAACAGTGGGGGGAAAAACGGTGCAGGCACCCCTGTTGTATTATGAAGACTCGCCCATAGATTTCCCGGGGAGGGACCTCCTCAGCAAACTGAGTATGAGCATCTCCTTTATGAAAAGAGGCATAGTGTGTTCAACTCCAGGGATATGTGCCCTGAGGGCCATTTTACTCATACACACACAAGCCAATGAAGTAACAGTCCATGGGGTACCCATTGACCAGATATGTTTATGCAAGGGATACAGGTGTTGGCAAGAGTAGTGCCAGAAAGAACGCTCCAAGAGTGGCGAGTACCATCAGAATTTGTATTTCATCCGTGGCAACCCCAGAAGTGGTGCCCGGGTCGTTAGTGTCCATAGATCTGATTGGTGTGCAAGTATCCGCGTGATGGATAGCGGTAATAGGAATGGACATACATGGATGTGAGTGGCAGACAGTACTGTGCATAAACCTCAATGTAGCACTACATATCAAATGATGGGCTGATCATTGACAATGACATTGATGGAAAAATAATCATGGAGATTTCCATCCTGTGTGAAATAATGATCCAACATAGACAAGTGACAACCCGACTCATGGCCATTGTCAGTGCACCACCGGCATTTTTCAACCAAGACATGAAGCAGGTACCATCCATATTGTGGACCACACGGTCCCACGACGTGGGACTACTGCAGGAAGTGACCCCAGTACAGTTTAAGCTGAAGCCAGGAGCGATATTGCCGCGAGTAACACAATACCCCTTGTCAAGAGAAGCTGAGGAAGGGATCAAAGAAACAATACACGCCCTACAAAAAGAAGGGATCATTGTACCATCAAATTCACCCTTTAATACTTGCATTTATCCTATTAAAAAAGTGATGGGCTGGGCTTGGAGGATGATACAGGATTTAAGGCCTCTTAATGACGTTGTACAAAAGGAATTTCCACTTGTCCCAAATCCCACGTCCATTCTGTGTAGTATGCCAAAGTCAGCAACATATTTCATAGTGGTAGATTTGAAAAATGCGTTTTTCTTGGTACCACTGGACCCAGAATCACAATACCTGACAGCATTCACCATGGGAGGAAAAAGATATAAGCATTGCCGCTTGCCCCAGGGGTACTGTGAAAGCCCAAGTATTTTTAACAGGATACTACATGAGGACCTTGGACACAAAGACACAAAGAGCACCATCATTCAGTATGTAGATGATCTGTTAATTTGTGGGGAGAATGAGGCAGAGTGCAGACATGACTCAATAACATTGCTTACCCTACTAGCCTACATGGGGTACAAAGTAGACACACAAAAGTTACAGCACTGCCTAACTGAAGTGTTGTATTTGGGGCAACTCATATCAAGAGATGGTAAGAGAGTAATACCAGACAGAGCAGCAGCCGTGCGCGCAGTGAGCAAACCCAGCACAGTAAAACAAATGTAAAAATTCCTGGGCATGTGCAATTTCTGTCGAGCATGGATATTGGACTATGCAGCATACAGAAAATCCCTATTGCATGCACTAAAAGAAGCACAGAGAGAAAACACCACATTAATATGGACACCAGAAATGAGCACAGCTTTTGACACACTTAAAATTCTGATTTCAACAGCACCAGTTTTAGCAACCCCTGATTATGACCATGAGTTCTACCTGTTCGCACACTGTGATGGAATGCTTATGACAGCAGTACTGACACAAAAAACGTCACTAGGGCACAAGCCTTTAGTACACTGCAGCGGAACACTTGATGCAGTAATGCAAGGACACTTTGCATGCAAACAGGCTCTTGCAGCCGCCACGTTCGCGATTGAGAAAAGCGCCACAATTGTAATGGGATACTCAGTGACTTTGTTGAACATTCATTGTTTGCTATCCTCATAAGATCAAAATCCACACTAGCAACACAGAGAGACACAGCATATAAGATTATCTTGTCCAGTCTAAACATAGTGCGGTATAAAACAGTAAACCCAGCAACGTTCCTTATAAAAGCGTGGACTATTTTTTTTTTTTTTTAATTTAGTTATTTGTATTTGGCACAAAGCACCTTTACAAATATTAAAACATAAGTAAGATAAATATGAAGCAACACAATAACAAAATCTGATTTACATTTCCTAATTCGACACAAAACATAAAAGATACATCCTATTAAAACTGATTAAAAATAACTCATAGTTAATGTTAATTGTTGCTGATTCTCACAATATTCCTATTTGACAATAAATCGTGATGCTACTCAGGCGTATCTTGTTCCATTTCGGTTAAATGGACCTGAATAGTCTTATGCCCAACATGCATTGGGACCACAAGAGGTCTCTGGATAATACCAGATTTTCATCACAATACTTCCCCAAATGCACTCTCCGCCTGCACTATAGATGATGTGCAAAACAATGACTGCACCACATATCAAGGGGAGGATGATGGCAAGCAAATGAGAATGCCCTGGAGGAGGGATAAGTGCATTTTGCAGAGGGGTCAGCATCGATAAACTCAGAAACAGGAGAAAAACATGTAGGAGCAGCAGTAGTGCGACTGGAAGACGGGGAGTATGAGACAATATTGCAAAAGAGGTTACCAACACACTTTTCAGCACAAGGAGCAGAATTGGTAGCGCTAATCGAGGCCTTACACACAGCAAAAGGTTGTGCAGTAACTATTTACACAGATTCAGCTTACATGACCACAACAGTACACTGGGGATTATCATGATGGGAGAGGAGAGGATTCAGGAGAGCGGATGGGTCCCCAGTACAACATGCTGAGCTTCTAAAAGAGCTAATAAAAGCATTAACAGAACCAACAATGGTGGCCTTGGTTAAATGCCAGGCCTACATGAACAATAATGATGTAATCTCGTTGGGGAACGCGGCAGCAGACGCTGTCGCCAAAGAAGCAGCCTACTTAGGAAAGGAGATACAAACAGAATTCATAATGAAAGAAAGTGTGGAAGAAAAGAAAGGTGATGGTTACAAGTCAATGCCAATTTCACAAATAATTGATTTACAAAAACGGGCTCCACCTGAGGAACAGGAGTTATGGGTAAAAAGAGGGTGTACCCAGTCATCCACTGACCTTCTCTGGCGACAAAATGGTACAGGAAAGGTAGTAATGCCTGTGGAATTATTAGAAATATCATTCTGCAAGTTACACTTTCCAGCCCACACTTCAAAGCAACACATAGCAGCAAACATACAGGAAAATTGGTTTGCGCCAAGGCTACAGGAACGCGTGGCAAAGCTAACGTTAGAATATACAACTTGTCAGACATACAATTCAGGAATTACTCTGAGAACAATAAGAGTAACACTGCCCCGCCCCATTGGACCATTCTGTGAACTACATATTCATTATGCAGACATGGGAGAAAGGTGTAATGGAGCACAATATCTGATTGTGGTGGTCTGCCCCTTCTCGTGTTGTGTGGAAGTGGGACCCTGCACCCACCCGGATGCGAAATGCGTGGCAAAAAATTTCTAGTGAGGGAAATGTTTCCCCATTGGGGGGCATGTGACGTCATACGCTCCGACAATGGGATGCATTTCATCAATGACTTATTCAAAGCAGTGACTGCGCTGCTGGGGATTGTTCGATTTATTACCGCAAGCTAACAGATTTGTGGAAAAAATCAATGGCCTCCTTAAGAGCAGACTGTCAAAATTATGTCACACCCTAAAGAAAAACTGGCTATACTGCTTGCCGTTGGCTCTATTTGAGTTAAGAAACCAGCCTAGTAAAGACCACCATTTGTCACCCCACAAGATAGTGACAGGGAGGCGCATGCATACCCCAATATCACCTCTAAGACGAATATCAGATGCACACACGACAGCCACAGTACTCGGTGAGGAGTTTCAAGATTACCTGAGGAAATTGACTAGAGCAGCAAGGATAATAGCAATGCAAATAGCTCCGTCCTTTACACGGGAAAGTGAGAGTGACACAGTGACTCCGGCAGGAGACAGCCCAAATGTACAACTAATTCCTGGGGAGACGGTATATGTGTGCAGTTTCGTGCAGCAATGAAATGCTCCACGATTTTATGGCCCATACGAGGTAATATATTGTACACCCACTGCGGTGAAAGTGAAAGGGCTGAAGTATGGATCCATCCATCAGATGTGCGAAAAGCACATGATAGTGTTGTAATGGAAGGGGAACCGAATGCTGAGGAAAGAACAACGCAAACATAGTGTTCATGATCATGCAGAAAAAGATACAGCAAAACAGAAACAAATGTATATAAAAATGATTGACTTCCCCAAAATGCAGAGCACCTGTGGCCATAACTGCCTTTATTCCCTCTGTCTTCTCCTCTTATTGCCCAGACTTTCTCTCTCTCTATCTCATTCTGTGGGTTCAGACATGGCAGAAATGAGGGCACTCAATGCCAGGGACTCTACAATAGATAGTAGTAGGAGAAATGTTAGCAGTAGTAGGATGAACTCATTCAAGTGTGGACTTTGTTTTTCTGCAATTCTGTTTTTTACAATATTCTTTGGTCTAACACTGTATTGGCCAATTTCTTTTATATCTATTGATATAAAAGAGGGGGAGGAGGAGTAAAACTGATGCAAGAAGGATCCCACTTAGTGTGGGAAGGTTTTCAGCTAATATGGGCCATCAACGTCCCTACCAACCTCACAACCGTACACAAGAATAAGACTGTTAGAGTCCCACTGATGAACTACTCGAAAATTGATTAACCTGAACATGAATTTAATGTATATGAGATGAATGACCCCAACCCTTATGCATTTTCATTGCCATATGATGATCTCTATACACCCACACAAGCTACCTCAATTGATGATTATGTAACAGATGATAAACAAACCCCCACCCCGGCTCGTGGTAAAACAGATGGTCAGCAAAGTAATGAGAGGAGAGCAAGGATAATAACTGGAATATTCCCAATCCGATACCAGGAAGTATTAGAAATCCCAAATGGTCCAGGGGGAGCAGGAGGCAGAAAAGGGTGGTGGGACGGAAAAGGTATGATGAATTTCATGGTCTAGGCTTAGATACAGTAGAAGATCCACATTACACTGACCAGTCTAACAAATGAGACGCAGACATGAGCACAATGGCAAAGCAAGCTACCAATGAAAGCTGCTATGTGTGTTCTTTGATTCCCCATGCCTTGTGGACCCCTAAAGTGTTGTTGCCACAGGAAGCGCCGATTGCGGAGGCCCAGTGTCTGATTCACCTTGCACTGTGTAGAATTAAACGCACCTATCAGGTACGCACCATTACATTACAAATGCTGCAGAACGAAAAAAAACCTGTTACAATAAGCCACAAGGAGTGATCTGCATCAAGGAATCGCTTTTTGTGATCCAAGGGGCAATGTTTTCCGACAACAAGTGGCAGGAAGAACAAGTGATGTGCAAGGCAGAGGCTTTGCAAGGACTATCAGACAAAAAGATCCAATGGATCAAAAGCACATGCACTCCAATCTGGTCTCAGCACATCGCCAAACTAACGTGGGTAACGGCTCTCGAGAAACTCATCAAGGTGCAACGTGAAATATCATACGAACTATGCTTCCATGGAGAAGGAAAAGTGCCTCTAGGAATGAACAAGAACTGTAGCAAAACGCTCATCATACCAGACATAAAAAAAGGAACAGCGGCTTTAATGGACACTTACCGGGTATCCTGCAAACAGGCGTATTTGCACCTTCTGCAGTCATGGAAGGGCACCTCCGCTTTGGCAAATCTGCACTCAGGCCTGATGGTGATACCAGAAAGCCACATTCCAGGGGGAGAGGGTGCCGGCAAAGATGTCCCAGGCACACCCGTCAACGACCGAAGAACCCCCTGCATATGATGTCTTATCGGAAGAGCAGCAACAAAGCACAGTATCCCGAAAAAGGAGACCATTCTATCTCTGCAGAATCCTCTGAACTCTTGGCACAAATACCTGACAAGTTTAAGTTATTTACTTACTTCAGCAGAAACGTTCTTCGCATCCCTCGTCCCAAGCATCCAAGCCCGAGCCAACGCAAAATGGATACAAATAATCCACTGGGAACTCATCCAGCTAGTCAACTACACAGAAGAAGGGGTCAATGTCATCAAGGTAGAATTGAGAGCTCTGCGGCTGATGACCATGCGGTACGTCCTGGACCTTCTAACTCCAATGGACGGCAGTGTTTGCTGAAAAATCGGGAGCGGATGTTGCACTGTCATACCTTCTGCCGATGCAGACAATGGAACATTATCACACATGATTCCAGCAGTGCATAATCTCAGAGAAAGAATGAAGAAAGAAGGAGGAGTGTAGTCCAGCACATGGTTCGACAACCTGTTTGAGTGGGTCCCCTCGTGGCTTCGGATGGCCTTGAAGCTGCTGATACCCGGCATCATCTTTTTCTTACTCATTTTTTGTGTGTGCCGATTGGGACTCAGATGCTGTGCGAAATCCATTCCTAAATAGTGCAATGATGATGGTGACAATGGGCAGCGCAGCAGGGGTGTTACAGTTAACACATGAAGTCCAGATTCAAACAGGAAAAGATTCAGAACCAAAATATAGGATAACTGCTATATACAACACTGGGTACATTGTACACCCACTATGGCACACCACAATTAAAGAACCCTGTGGCTTAGAATGGTACCATGAAGTATGGGTAGATCTCGAAGGAGACGGGGACTGCTATACATGACATATACCCCAGATGAATATGCCCTGGGGGGGAGCCTTAGCGCAGTATGTCGGGCCTGGATGCCAAGAAATTAAACCCCAGCTTGGGATGAAGCAGTGGCTGAAGAAAACGAACTGAAACTTTTGGAAGATTTGCATTCTTCTCTACTTAAGTAACGAAAGGGGAATGTAAGGGAGGAAGAGTCTCCCAGGCTCCCCTTCATTCCTAATGATGCACACAATATGCTCATTCTGCGGTTGACAGCGCACCTCTGGCCAAGGTGTGAGGTAGCCATTGAATGATACATAACTGTGCATGGCCCATGAGCCACGAGTCTCCATTTTGTGTTAACTACTGATTCCATTTTCTACTAGGCCACATGTAAACGCTGAATGGAAGTATGCACCTCTCCCCTTCATTCTCTGTGCACAGCCAGCGTGCCAAGCCCCCACCTCCTCCCCTCTGCCGTCTCCACGGCTGTCCTGTTATCACGGAAGCTTGGGCGCAAAATGTAACGAGCTAAATACTGTATCTTTCCTCTTCCTTTTACATCATTGCCCTGAGCGTGACTGGGCCGGAGCCTGGTCCTGGAAAAAAAACATCTGTCTCCACAAACCTTACTCTGCACCAGCAGAACCCTTTTAAATTAAATATGGACCACAAGCCCCCTAACCCCACACCTCTTTGGTGTAACAGTTGCAAGCCCCTTGCCCCTGTGCCACTCTAGTTCACCCCCATATCACTAATCCCATGTGGCTATATATTCTTCTTGTACTAACAAAGAGTAAAACACCCGCATTAGATTCAAAGAGATGTTCGATTCATGTGCTTTTTTTAATACTGTGTTAGATAAGGCACCTGGGCCAATGTATCCTCACTCTTGGAGGCTCAGGTCAAATGCTTAGAAGATATATATATTGTGTGTTGAAATGTATGTTTAATACTAAAATGTGTGTGGCCAAAAGGGCAAAGAGTTAGATAGAATAAAATACAGCAACACGGACATCGCCTGACCCTGCACCCCTCTCAGATGAGCCCAGCTGACCTTCGTGCTCCAAGAAGTTACAAGTCCGGAGCTGACCAATCCTGGAGCAACACCGCTACACCAAGCATACTGTCCAGTTCCCCTTGCCCAATGAGCACAACTTACTGTATCCCCTATAGTACACGAGATAGATGATGTGTTTTTGTAATATAATTTGTATTTTCTGTTGTTGGGCAGAGCGCTCTCGGAGTAGCAGAGTCCTCTGTGTGCCCCATTTTAACTTTATATAAAGACTTGTCTTTTACCTCACTCGCAATTGGTCCTGGTCTCATTCCCTACTGGAGTGTGTCCACTAGTGTCTCTTATTTTGTTATTTTATTGTAATTGTGGGGAATACCAGCTTTCAATTGTTTGTTTTGTCTTCCCTCTGTCCTCCTTACTTTGTCTTGTGGCGCCTAGAAACACTTGGGTACAGTTGCGTAATAAATGCCATATCATATCATACTGCAACCATTATGGCAAGGAAATCATTTGAAGGAGGCAAGTCACTAGTGAAAGCAGCAGATCTCACTTGCCACAGATATGAATGTACCTCAAGTTGCAAGACTTTGCCAACTCAAAGTCCGTTAGGGACTTTAGCTTGAATCCAAAAAAGAGTATGTACAGACATATTCCTATAGCAATACAAAAGAGGTGATGGCTGAAAGTTTTACAATTAATCTTAACCTCTGGCATTGCACTGGGCAACCCTCAAAACCATTGTTCTTCACCTGCTAATCCATTGCAGAACGTGGAAACACCATATGAAAATTAGGCCCTGTCGCACCCCAAAATGGGCCGTCCAGGCCGAATTGCTTCTTCACATTCCTTCTGCATGGGACCAGAAGCAACCCAGACATGTTTCACCCTCAGATAAGGGTCCCGTGCCTTCTGGGCTCAAAGACCCAAGCTACACCTTACTGATCATGTCCAATGAGGCTGAAACATGTCCGGGGTTGCCTGTGGTCTCGTGCATAAGGGATGTGTCGAAGCAGTTCAGCCTAGACTGCCTCCTTTGGGGTGGGGCCAAGCCTGTTTTGCATGGTGTCATTCCCCTATCTGTAATGGCTTGGCAGGCAAAGAACGATGATCTGAAGGGTTGCCAAGAGCAATACCAGAGGTTCAAATTAATTCTAAACTTTCCAGCCATCACTCCTTTTGTGTTACTACAGACATCTTCTGATATATCTTTAGACACGGCCGGTCATCAAAGGTATCTCCTGATTGGGTTCCACATGGCAGTAATCCCCTAAGGGCCTGCTGTTGTGGAGTCATATCACAATTCCAGTACTTGCTGTTGTAAGGCTTCAGAAGTGATATACAGATGATGGTTTTGGAACAAATAACCCTGATTGTTTTAGCGGTTTCAGGGGAGACTTAGATGATGGGAAAGCTCAGAAGATGATTTCAGTGGTCTCCACGGCATATATAAGAATAACAACGGGACAAGCCAACAACAGCAATGTTGGTGGTACCAGATATGTATGCCAGGAAAAAGTCACATTGCGCAAACTAAAGTACCACCTGTGCTTGTCTGCTCTTATGGCATTCAAATTACCAGAGGACCTGTACATTGTGGTGATCTATTTGCACTTCAGAAGGGAACCAGGGTTCAAGTTCCTTCTCTAAGACCAGGATGTGCTTATAATAGGCAGGTACATTAGGGAATAGGTGATACTGGACACAATTATTTAGGGCAACATAAACCATAAAGGAATGCTTACATTGCGTGAAATATAATTAATACAGAATATAGATTTCTGATATAAAATATAGGTCAGTAAAAGGTAGCCATTGCATTACAGATGGCTGCAGTCCTCAGAACCCCATGAAGGGTTGAAAGTGCTGGAAGCACAGAAAAAGTGCTGTGTGCAACTCAAGAAAGGGAGCGTCTGGGTAGAAGCCAAGGTACAGCGATATAGCAGGATTAATTACCGAATATATGATTTCCAGTGGTGTGACTCATAGGGCCTCATTACACGGACGGCGGTAACCATGGCGCTATTAGCGCCATGGTTGCCGCTGGTATTTTACTGAGTCCGCCATGGTGAATGGCGGAATTACCGTCCTATTCCAAGGTGTGTGGGCGGTAATTCCCCATTCACCATGGCACTTCCCCATTCCCATTTTCGACCCCATAGGGCTCAATGGGAATGGGGAAGGCGGTAATTACGGTACCGCAAATTGCGGTACCGTAATTACCTCCAAGGTCCCTTTGCTGGTCCTGTCCTTAACGGCTGGTAAAACCAGCCGTTAAGGTAGAGTCCCACAAAGGGACCTCGTAGTAAGGCGGTAAGGGTTTACCGGCACTGGTACCCTTACCGGTACCGGTAAACCCTTACTGCCATCCGTGTAATGAGGCCCATAGAGTGAAACTGGCATACAGTCAGAAAAAGATAAGGTAGAGAAATGAGCCAATAGAAAACCAGACACTTTATTTATGTCTTGAACACAGTTTGCTAATAAGTCTGAAGACATATGTTATTTCTAGAACTTGTTCTGCCCAGTTTTAAGGTTTCCACATATGTCAGATGATTCAGAAAATATGAAGAAAAGCAAGTCAAGCTGATTAATATAAAAGTCATGTGTTCAGGAAGTTTTTATGTCCAATGAAAATCAAGTGATGTTTGACCTTTAAATAAAATGGCCAATCAAAGTCTATTGAAATATAAGGTTCATATTAGCATAAACTGATTGAATAATCTGTTGCAATTGTATAAAGCCATGATCTATGCAGTACAAAGTTGAGGCATTTCCTTTTTCAGCTGTAAGAAGCAGTGATTAAACAAATGTACACTGCCAGCTGGCTACCCAGATGTCTCTGTCTTGCACAAAAGTATATTTATTTGCAGTGAGGGCTGACTGCAGAGAATTGTGGCTGAAAATTCATCTCTTTACAGCTGTGTAAGCGCCATGCCTTAGATGTTGATGACAAATGTTAAAAATATCTAATGATACAGCAGGAGCAACCATCTCACATAAGAATATTATGTGATGACCAGCCCTTCACCTTACATGTCATTTGAGATGGGCATGTATTCTTTATTGGGTGAGCACAATTTAATTCCTATAAACATAAAATGCAAAGGATAACTGTAAAGGCAAAACTGCTGGCTTTGCCAACGTTTGTTTTGAAATGGAACAGCAGTGGTATTCTTAACTATTGTGCTCCTGATTGCATTTGAAACCCCCCATCAGGGGTCAATTTTATTTTCCCTCTTTGCATTTTACAATGACAGGCCCAGTAAGACCTTGCAAATGTAAAAGGCGCTCCCAACATCAAGCCTATCATACATTAATGTCAGAAGCAGGTTCCTGATACAAACGTGTGCAAGGTCTGGAGACCCCATTGAAGGCCATATGTCACCTTTGTTTGCAAACGCTACCTGCAAGAGGACCTGCTCATTACCTGTTATTTTAATATATTTTGCGCTGCCCCAAATCAGCACCAAAGGACCTTCTAAGCACCTAGGTTTGTGCATGGAGTGGCTTACTTTGCCCCGGCTATGGGTATCCTCACCTTAGTCTGCTAAAGAACAAAAAATGAGCAAGTGGTTAATAGGAGGACAGGAAAGTAGGGATAGGAAAACACGGACGAGGGACTGAGGGAGGGATGCAGCAGTGAAGAATGGTTGAATGTTAGTCCTGTTAGGTGGACCAAAGTTCAACAGAAGGGAGGAGGTGGCATGTCTTAATGTGTCATGATAATCGGGTTGTGTCTCCAAGGGAGATTTTGATTTGAGAATTGTAAGATAGTACACAATGGCCCTCATTACGACCTTGGCGGAGATCCATGGTGCTATTTGCACCATGGTCCATGGCGCTAAGCTGCCAACTCCGCCATGGTGGTTGGTGGACTTACCGCCCCATTCCGACCTTGGCGGGGCGGTAAGTCCCCAATCCCCATTTACCCTTCCCCATTCCCATTTTTGCCCCATAGGGTATAATGGGAGTGGGGAAGGCGTTAATTACGCCACCGTAAATTACGGTGGCGTAATTAACAACAAGGTCCCTTAGCGCCATGGATTTTAACGCCTACTAAAAGCAGGCGTTAAAATCACCATGGCGCTAAGGGAACTCGTACTCAGGCGGAAAGGGGCGCCATGGTTTACGCCGGCGTAAACCCCTTTCCGCCAGGGTCGTAATGATGGCCAATGTAATGTTGAATGCTTGAGGCGCTCAAACGTGTGCACTGGAAATTATGGCAGATTGATAGCTTATCTGGCCGGCATCTCTTTTACCCTCATTATGAGTCTGCCGGTAACCCGCCGGTGCTACCAGCGGGTTACCGGCAGACTCACCTTACTGTTTCTGCCACCCGATAACCCAGTGTTTCCGGGATTTTACTGGCAGGGGAGTAATGTTAAGTTCCCATTCGCATGGAGTCCCATAGGACTTCACAGGAATGGGAACCCTAAAGCACCAGCACTGTTAGCAACAGTGCCAGCGCTCCAGTGAAAAGCCTGCTGGTAGGGGCCAGAACTACTGGCAGGTCAGGCCTGCTGGTAGTTCAGAGGCCGTACCGGTAGACTTGTAATTTGCCAGTTCAAAAAAGGTGCTGGTAAACTTTGTTACCAGCACTTTTTGCCCGGCCAACTATCGGCCAATCTCCATCACCCCTTTCCTGGGCAAACTCTTAGAAAAGCTGGCAATCTCCCAGCTTAATCTCCACACTGAAACTGTTGGTTGTCTGCATAACCATCAGTCTGGCTTCAGAGCTGCAAGAGGCACGGAAACTGCTCTCCTGAAAACCCATAAACATCTGCTCACTAACCTTGATTCCATCGTTGCTTCTGTCCTCATCCTCCTTGATATTTCCTCTGCTTTCGACATGCCATCCACACCATTGTGATTAATCGCCTCTGTGAGAACCTGCGCATCATGGATCAGGCCCTGGAGTAGCTGACCTCCTTCCTCTAGAAAGGCCCCTCCCATGTCCAACTTGATCCCTTTCTCTCTGCCACCTCTCTCTCTACCTGTGGCGTTCCACATGGATCTATCATCTCACTCTCGTTTTTCAATCTCTACTTGGCCCCTTTGGCCCACCTGATCTCTACTTTCTCCTCTAACTTTCACTGTTAGGCAGATGACACTAAATCCTCTCAGCCTCCTCTCCTCTCTTGCTCATTCCTGACTGTCTATATGTGATTCAGGATTGGTGCACCCCCAACGATCTCTGCCTTAATGCCAGTAAGATGGAGATCCTTCTCATTGGTGTCATATCCTACTCCACTCTCTCTTTCTCTCCTCACATCTCGGACGTCACCAAGAAGTCCCACTACCAGCTGCACCTCCTCAAGGGGACTCTTCCCTTTTTCACTTTCCCCCAGAAGCTCCCTGTCTCCAGAGCCCTGGTTCTCTCTGGGCTGGAGTACTGCAACATACTCTTTCCCAATCTGCCTTCCTCTACTATGCACCCTCTGCAACTAATCCAGGACAGGACTGCAAGACTTATCCTTGGCCTCAAGCCCAGGGACCATATCTCGCCAGCCCTGAAATCTCTCCACTGCTCCCGGTGGCTGTAAGGATCAAGTTCAAGCCCTTTCCTTTGTCCATAAGGCTTTCTGGGGCTGAGGCCCGCACTACATCCAATGCTCTCTTCCAGTATGTCTTCATTTTCGAGCCCTTCACTCAGCTACCTCCAAAGCTCTAAGGGTTAGACGCTTCTCCAGGCAGAGAGTGGGGGTATATCTCTCTCTTCTGCAGGTGCCTTCCTCTGGAATGGCCTTCCTGCCCCTCTCAAACTTGGGCCAGACCACCTGAAGTTCCGAAGCAGCTCAAAACGTTCCTCTTCTCCTGTGCTTTCTCTATCCCCCTCCCCTGCTGACCTACCGGACTTACGTGTCTGCTGTACCGACTGGTTGCTTTTCTACGCTCAGAGTCTCAATGGGTAGTAGGCTCTTTCTTGATCAGTCACCCTTGCACTGCTTCCGGGCCTACCACTCACTTAGAGGCCATAACTGTAACCCTACAGTCCCATGTTCTCCTTTCACTACTCAGAGCCATGTTGTCCTGTCTGCACTTACTGAGCATTGCTGCCCTTTTTTCCCCTCCCCCTTCTGTTGCAAATCCCTCTCCTCTTGCACTTCTCTTTCTCGCACTTGCACGATCTGAATGACACAAGGCCTTGTCAGATCATGTGTCTTGTCCTCCCTCTGTCTTCCCTCCCTGTTCTTGTCACACCTAGAAACACTTGTGTACGGGCGCGTTATAAATGACTTATCATATATCATATCATATCATGCAGGCGGTGTTTATAAAAATCGGTGAAAGGCAGATAGTGCTACAAACACACTATAGTCAAGGAATGGTTAGATGGCTGCGCTCGTGTTTGCAGTGATAGTCTGGCACCATTATGTTATATTGCTATACTTTGACTCTTACCATAAGTCTTTGATGCACTGTTTTGCATCGGCCAGCACTTTATGCCACAGTAGTTCCACCTGAAGGGATTGTAGAGAAAGGAGGGAACCTTTCATGCTTCAAGCCAGCAACGTGAACACCAGTGCATCCAAAGATCAGCAGAAACTGGACTTATCTCCACCCGATAATCATGTTTTGGCGCATTCTTCACTGGCTACAAACTGAGGCCCGGCCTGAAAGTGTTCTGTGCTGCGGCAAAGCTCCGAAAACTGAGTTAGTAGACAGTAGCCAGTCCTTTCTGTGGAGTCAAGTGTTTGGAATGATATGAAGTGATATTTAATACTTGCTTAATAACCAGAGGTTTCTAAGCGTGGACCCGGGGATCGCACCTGTGGTGCTCCGTGTCGTCTTGCTTCCAAGGGGAGCACGTTTCTCCTGAGCTATCCTTCCGAGGCATTGCCTAAAAAGATAGATGATCAGTTATGATGGATTAGGGAGTGTTACATTTAGAGACTTGGAGGCAGAAAAAGTGGGGTGCCTCGTTAGTATAGCAATTGAATGTGATGTAAACGGAAATAGCATATCAAGGTGCTCAGAAAAAAGTGTGGGGACTTCTGAAAAAGTAGGGGGACTCCGTCTACCCACGTGTACTCTCGACTTGAACCTTGAGCCACAGCTTGGCTTGACACGTCCTTTCTGCCCGTTCAGATTCCAGGACCTGCTCCTGTCTGCCTTGTGAACATTGAGCACCATTCATACATGGGTAAAAAAAAATCTATTTGCTACATCATAAGCAAGCCTGCGCATCCTTTATTCAGCATGAGGCATGCTGTGGCAAATTGGACAATTGGAACAGAGTTTGTAGTGATCACATTGTGTGCAGCCAGTAAGCTTAAGGAACTGCATTGATGTCACTGCACGGCTCTGACACTGAGAACACATGCTAACACATGCCTTGAAGTATTTACGCGCACGGTGCTTCTCTTAAGTTTCATTTGGCATTGAAGATGTTGAAGGAGATTGTGCGGGTGGTGCCATCAGGGAGATGCAGACCGATATTTTCAAGAACTGGCGGTCCACTGCAGAGATGATATTTTAAACATACCTTTTAACATCTTTGAACACCATGTGGGGTTGATGCATAGGAGCCCACGCTGCGTTAAAATGCTGTGTTCTTGAATCCTTTAATGCGAGGTTTTTCTATGGCAAACCGGGTAACTTACCTGGTCCCACTTTGGGGTTCCCCGTGCCTATTTTTTTTCTGAAACAGTTTTCTAAGAATGATGTATGCCCTTTTGAAGTGTGTTCGCCATCTTTGTTAGATTTGTGAATACGTTTCAATGTGTGCAATCCCTTGTTGCCAGGTGTATGACATTGGATATGGCATGGGGATTGCAGGCCTGCAGTCTGTGCAAGCTTTTGCTTCACCCAACAAAGTTTAAGTGAACATTCTTGGGAAAGTGACGCCCTTTGTATTTGTGTGTTACTTATTCTTCTGTTTAAGAAGTCTATAGGATTTCAAAAGCTAATCCACTTGACAAGCTAGCCCAATTAAAGGGACGGAAATGGGGATTCTGTGTGATTTTGAAACTCGCCAAACCTTTTCGTGGACATTGTGAGAGCTAGTCGTGGTCCTAAAACACAGAGGGGGTCTATTTTCTAAGCCCACGCGTCAGTAACCAAGGTATTATAGATGGGGGTTCTACATTAACGCTTGTCTTTAGAACCTTGTTCTCCAATCCAGCTGATTTTCTTCATTTTTGCAGGTGGGGTGGGGCAACAGAGTGGGATATATATTCCCCTGTGCGCTCCCGCTCCACGTGCAAAAACGTGTCGTTTAGCATGTCATTCTTATGCTGGCGTTAAATCCGTGAATTTCTTACGGAATCTTGACGGCTTTTGCGCCTGCTAAAAGCAGGTAGATTCCATAGGAAAACGCTGTGAATGCTTCCCACAACTGTTCATGGCAGGAGGCATTTCAGCTGTTTCCAATAAGTACAAAGATGTTATTGGAACAACCTGATTTTACACTTTTAGGAATTTTCCGCATGAAAGTGCAAACACAGCCGGTCCCCTGTGTGCCATTTCCACGTTCCATGGAACTGGCCGGGTAGGGAGTCACAGATTCACCTCACTTTAGTCTCTGAGAAATGGCCTTTTGAAGGCGTTCTTGGAAATGTTGCATTTTTATCTTGAAATGCGCCATTTTCATTTGAAATACCAAGAAAGGGACATTTTGATCTATCTGGCTCAGCAATGAGTGGCGAGCGCTCGCTGTGCTGGCTGGCGGGATTGGATGTACAATTCTTACCTGCGTTTGGAAACCCGCTGGCACTTCAGTGCTCTTTTATTTCACATTATTTTGAGAAACACGTTGCACGGTGTCGTCTCGCCCACCATATCCTGAGCCTGCCGTTAAAACTAGCTGCGATATTTATAGACGCAACTACCAGTGGAGGTTTGTGTATTGGACCGCATCAGGTCTACACACAGTCTCACCAAAGTACAATGGAAAGAGCACCATTGAGTGGAGGCAATAATAAATAAATAAATAAGACTTACCTACTTGAAAGATATTTTATCGGACTTCGCCTTAAGCGACCAAGACAACTCCTGGGCCAGGCTGATAGGGGGTGACAGAACTCAGTGGCAGTTGGCCACTTTTAACATTTTAAAATATGTGAACACTGTTTTACTTCAACCATATTTAGTCACATCAACACAAACACCAGCAACACAGGGTTAAGACTTTTATTACCACTAGTACTGGATGGTTTCTTCTCCTTTTGTAAAAATCTAATGATTAAATACAAATAAAAAATAAATAATAATAAATAACTCTCATTACCCTATTATCGCTGTGCTAAATCTAGCAATGAGTGTCTATCCACTCAGGAAGGGCGTCACTGCTTCCTCTGATTGCGCACTTCTAACTGAGGCATGCCTGCTTACAGGTGTTTTACAGGGTAACAGAGGGTGAGCACAAAGCATGTTGGGGTCTTGTAGGTCAGGGGCTAGCAACCCTTGACTCTCCAGATGTTTTGGACGATAACTATAATGAACTCGCGCCAGCAGAGGCAATGGGGAGAGATCATGGGAGCTGTGCTCCAAAACTTCTGTAGAGCCACAGGTTGCACACCTTCGTTGTAAGTTATTGTTCTGGCAGAAACGCTTGAGGGCATTATTATGTTTGAGGGTTTGCCCAGACCTCAAATGCTGCAAGATCTAAGTGGTGGAGTCTTTGCTGCAAAGCACACAGCCATGTCGGCTATATTGTGTGCTTCCATTTCAGTGTCAGCAAACGCATTCTTTAGTGCTTGATATTGAGAAAGTACCAAATCTCATATCTGTCTGTGCACTCTTTTGTTTATGGCCATGGTCACGTCGGTGGTAACCCGAAAAACAATTGCACATCACCTAACATGCTCAGCCTATTAGGAATTTGAGAAAAAAGTCCAGCATGCTGCAGTGCTTCTGTAAAATAATAGCAATGCGGACATCTACACTGCCAAACACATCGAGAAGTCGGTGGGTAATGATGGAGGCGAGAATGGACGCTCTAATGCCTGGAAGCTGTAAGAACTGAGTCAGAGTCAAAAAATGTGTGTACACATAGGCAGGGGTGTTGCTAGGTCTGGAAAAGATCCAGGGCTACAGTAATTTTGGGACTGTCGGAACTGGGGGCTACTAGCCTTTTTGGTAGGAACCCTGAGCTTCTATTCAGCGCTACAACCAAAAGACCCAGGGCTATAACCCCCCCACCCCCAGCAAAGCCTCTGCACATAGGGGCTCATGTTCAATTGAGCCATAATGTCAATGGAAGGCTTAAATTCCTTGCGTATGGCTTTTTCTCCTTCCATTGACGCCACGGGCCATATTTATTCATTGGTATGGCAGAGAGGATGGGCAGAACTCAACTTGCATTTCCGCCGCCATTCTTCTCTCTGCTATACAAATGCTCCAGCATGGATTTACATGCCGGCGCAAATACTGGAGATAGGGATCCATTGCGAGCATGGCAGGGAGTGTACGATTAAAATTAAACCCTCTCAGACATACTCGCATGTCGGGAAGGGTTTCATTTCAATTGTGAACACTGCTTGCCATGCCTTGGAAGTGGTGCTCACAATGAAAAGTAAACATTGCCTAAATGACATCATGCCAGCCAGCGTTTAGTCACTTTGTACTGCAGAGTGAACATGTGAAGGGCGAAAGGCGGTGTACTCGCATGTACACCACCTTTTGCCCTTTACATTTGCACCCCACAGTATAAATTACGAAAATTTGGCAGCACTGTCAAATTCGCTCGGGAGCAACATGAGCGCCATAGTAGCATACACAGCCACTGTATGAGTGGTCTCTGCTTGGTCCCTTCACTACTCATGAACAACTGTAGCACTGTAACTCCAGATAGGTAATCACGAACATGAGCAAAGGTGCCTAATACATGAAGACATTTATAATGTCAAACAAATGTGGCCAAACACCTATGCGCTAAAAAAAGGATCCTCACAACTTTCCACAAACAGTGAGCAGCACAAAAACTAATAGCACCATGGTTACCTCCAAAGTCGTAATGAGGCCCCTTGTCTGCAATTGAGGGTTTTGACTTTCAGTTATTGATATTGATATTGACAATTTATTTATAACTAGCCTAACTACCCGGCTTCGCCCGGGATTTCAATTCTCAGATTTTTGAATCTCTGATCAGTAAGTCTCACTTCAGTTTCTTCAGCAGTTTCATTCCTTCGTTGTTCAGCAGCACTAATTCTCTTAACAGCAAGACGTGTTTCAGTTTCTCCAGCGAGAATAGAGAATACGTGTTTTTGTTAAACATGGAACCTGATTCAAATCAACTGCTTCAAATTGTAGCGAAATTCCATTTGATGTCATGAAGGTGATGTACCTGTCCTTTACAACATTTTGTGATAGAAATTAATCAGGTGCTGATCATGTTTCAGCTTCAATGCGCGATGATGAGCACTTTCTACAATTGATCAGTAGATGGCGGTGAAACACCACAAAACGTAATGCTGAAAAACAAAGGCAAAAACACCAAAACATTCATTATCTCAGGAACACGATGACACATCGAGCCAGAAATAGTTGCATTAGTTTGTCAATGAAATAAAGAATATTCCATGCAAAATTCATGACACCAGACCATTCCGTTCATGCAGAGTTACATCCCCAAGACTGCCACATACAAACCCACAAACAAGCACAACTTTGTTTTATATATATAGATGCGCCTATACACAATGTGTTTCAAGCCACAACCAGGCAACGGAGGATGAACAAGGGAGGACAAGACAAACAATATTACTAGGCCCAGTGTCATTTAGATTGTGCAAGTGTGAAGACAAGAAGTGCAGGGGAAATGGTACAGGGAGAAGTGCACCTAGAGCAGCAGGCTCTGAATGAAGTGCAAGGAAGGCCAGGACCCCAAGGGGAATCCCAACAAGGGCAGCCAGGCGGCAGTGCAGGAAGGCTAGCAGGCAAGTGCAGGGGGACTGCACAGGTGGGGCCTGGTGTCCTGTAAGACACAGATGGACACCAAGCAGCCAATCAGCAGAAACGGTGCAGGTGCAACGGAAGGTTAGCAGGGCAGAGAAAGAGAGATAGAGGAGGAGAAAAGGAAGGTCTTGAAAAGCTTCCAGAACTTAAGGCGATCTGGCTCAAGGAGGAGAGAGGCAGGGAGGCCATTCCAGGGAGAGGCACCTGGAGAAGAAAGATATCTACTGTCCCAATCTCTGCTGGGAGAAGCCACTCACCTGCAGAGAATTAGGAGTAGATGAGCGGAGGGCTCTAGTATGAAGGTACTTAGTAAGAGAGAGTTGGCGATAGCGAGGGTCTCAGCCCCAGAAAGCCTTGTGGACAATGCAGATGGTCTTGAACTTGATCCTTGGAGCCAGTCGAGGGATTTCAGGGCTTGAGAGATGCAGTCCCTGGGCTTGTGGCCAAGAATAAGTCTTGTGGTCCTGTTCTGGATGAGTTATAGAGGGCAAAAGTAGAGTCAGGCAGATTGAGAAAGAGAATGCTGCAGTAATCCAGCCTAGAGAGAAGCAGGAGACAGTGAACTTCTGGGGATAGGTGAGAAAAGGGATATACCCCAGATGAATATGCCCTGGGGGGGAGCCTTAGCGCAGCCTTAGCGCAGTATGTCGGGCCTGGATGCCAAGAAATTAAACCCCAGCTTGGGATGAAGCAGTGGCTGAAGAAAACGAACTGAAACTTTTGGAAGATTTGCATTCTTCTCTACTTAAGTAACGAAAGGGGAATGTAAGGGAGGAAGAGTCTCCCAGGCTCCCCTTCATTCCTAATGATGCACACAATATGCTAATTCTGCGGTTGACAGCGCACCTCTGGCCAAGGTGTGAGGTAGCCATTGAATGATACATAACTGTGCATGGCCCATGAGCCACAAGTCTCCATTTTGTGTTAACTACTGATTCCATTTTCTACTAGGCCACATGTAAACGCTGAATGGAAGTATGCACCTCTCCCCTTCATTCTCTGTGCACAGCCAGCATGCCAAGCCCCCGCCTCCTCCCCTCTGCCGTCTCCACGGCTGTCCTGTTATCACGGAAGCTTGGGCGCAAAATGTAACGAGCTAAATACTGTATCTTTCCTCTTCCTTTTACATCATTGCCCTGTGCGTGACCGGGCCAGAGCCTGGTCCTGGAAAAAAACATTTGTCTCCACAAACCTTACTCTGCACCAGCAGAACCCTTTTAAATTAAATATGGACCACAAGCCACCTAACCCCACACCTCTTTGGTGTAACAGTTGCAAGCCCCTTGCCCCTGTGCCACTCTAGTTCACCCCCATATCACTAATCCCATGTGGCTATATATTCTTCTTGTACTAACAAAGAGTAAAACACCCGCATTAGATTCAAAGAGATGTTCGATTCATGTGCTTTTTTTAATACTGTGTTAGATAAGGCACCTGGGCCAATGTATCCTCACTCTTGGAGGCTCAGGTCAAATGCTTAGAAGATATATATATTGTGTGTTGAAATGTATGTTTAATACTAAAATGTGTGTGGCCAAAAGGGCAAAGAGTTAGATAGAATAAAATACAGCAACACGGACATCGCCTGACCCTGCACCCCTCTCAGATGAGCCCAGCTGACCTTCGTGCTCCAAGAAGTTACAAGTCCGGAACTGACCAATCCTGGAGCAACACCGCTACACCAAGCATACTGTCCAGTTCCCCTTGCCCAATGAGCACAACTTACTGTATCCCCTATAGTACACGAGATAGATGATGTGTTTTTGTAATATAATTTGTATTTTCTGTTGTTGGGCAGAGCGCTCTCGGAGTAGCAGAGTCCTCTGTGTGCCCCATTTTAACTTTATATAAAGACTTGTCTTTTACCTCACTCGCAATTGGTCCTGGTCTCATTCCCTACTGGAGTGTGTCCACTAGTGTCTCTTATTTTGTTATTTTATTGTAATTGTGGGGAATACCAGCTTTCAATTGTTTGTTTTGTCTTCCCTCTGTCCTCCTTACTTTGTCTTGTGGCGCCTAGAAACACTTGGGTACAGTTGCGTAATAAATGCCATATCATATCATACTGCAACCATTATGGCAAGGAAATCATTTGAAGGAGGCAAGTCACTAGTGAAAGCAGCAGATCTCACTTGCCACAGATATGAATGTACCTCAAGTTGCAAGACTTTGCCAACTCAAAGTCCGTTAGGGACTTTAGCTTGAATCCAAAAAAGAGTATGTACAGACATATTCCTATAGCAATACAAAAGAGGTGATGGCTGAAAGTTTTACAATTAATCTTAACCTCTGGCATTGCACTGGGCAACCCTCAAAACCATTGTTCTTCACCTGCTAATCCATTGCAGAACGTGGAAACACCATATGAAAATTAGGCCCTGTCGCACCCCAAAATGGGCCGTCCAGGCCGAATTGCTTCTTCACATTCCTTCTGCATGGGACCAGAAGCAACCCAGACATGTTTCACCCTCAGATAAGGGTCCCGTGCCTTCTGGGCTCAAAGACCCAAGCTACACCTTACTGATCATGTCCAATGAGGCTGAAACATGTCCGGGGTTGCCTGTGGTCTCGTGCATAAGGGATGTGTCGAAGCAGTTCAGCCTAGACTGCCTCCTTTGGGGTGGGGCCAAGCCTGTTTTGCATGGTGTCATTCCCCTATCTGTAATGGCTTGGCAGGCAAAGAACGATGATCTGAAGGGTTGCCAAGAGCAATACCAGAGGTTCAAATTAATTCTAAACTTTCCAGCCATCACTCCTTTTGTGTTACTACAGACATCTTCTGATATATCTTTAGACACGGCCGGTCATCAAAGGTATCTCCTGATTGGGTTCCACATGGCAGTAATCCCCTAAGGGCCTGCTGTTGTGGAGTCATATCACAATTCCAGTACTTGCTGTTGTAAGGCTTCAGAAGTGATATACAGATGATGGTTTTGGAACAAATAACCCTGATTGTTTTAGCGGTTTCAGGGGAGACTTAGATGATGGGAAAGCTCAGAAGATGATTTCAGTGGTCTCCACGGCATATATAAGAATAACAACGGGACAAGCCAACAACAGCAATGTTGGTGGTACCAGATATGTATGCCAGGAAAAAGTCACATTGCGCAAACTAAAGTACCACCTGTGCTTGTCTGCTCTTATGGCATTCAAATTACCAGAGGACCTGTACATTGTGGTGATCTATTTGCACTTCAGAAGGGAATCAGGGTTCATGTTCCTTCTCTAAGACCAGGATGTGCTTATAATAGGCAGGTACATTAGGGAATAGGTGATACTGGACACAATTATTTAGGGCAACATAAACCATAAAGGAATGCTTACATTGCGTGAAATATAATTAATACAGAATATAGATTTCTGATATAAAATATAGGTCAGTAAAAGGTAGCCATTGCATTACAGATGGCTGCAGTCCTCAGAACCCCATGAAGGGTTGAAAGTGCTGGAAGCACAGAAAAAGTGCTGTGTGCAACTCAAGAAAGGGAGCGTCTGGGTAGAAGCCAAGGTACAGCGATATAGCAGGATTAATTACCGAATATATGATTTCCAGTGGTGTGACTCATAGGGCCTCATTACACGGACGGCGGTAACCATGGCGCTATTAGCGCCATGGTTGCCGCTGGTATTTTACTGAGTCCGCCATGGTGAATGGCGGAATTACCGTCCTATTCCAAGGTGTGTGGGCGGTAATTCCCCATTCACCATGGCACTTCCCCATTCCCATTTTCGACCCCATAGGGCTCAATGGGAATGGGGAAGGCGGTAATTACGGTACCGCAAATTGCGGTACCGTAATTACCTCCAAGGTCCCTTTGCTGGTCCTGTCCTTAACGGCTGGTAAAACCAGCCGTTAAGGTAGAGTCCCACAAAGGGACCTCGTAGTAAGGCGGTAAGGGTTTACCGGCACTGGTACCCTTACCGGTACCGGTAAACCCTTACTGCCATCCGTGTAATGAGGCCCATAGAGTGAAACTGGCATACAGTCAGAAAAAGATAAGGTAGAGAAATGAGCCAATAGAAAACCAGACACTTTATTTATGTCTTGAACACAGTTTGCTAATAAGTCTGAAGACATATGTTATTTCTAGAACTTGTTCTGCCCAGTTTTAAGGTTTCCACATATGTCAGATGATTCAGAAAATATGAAGAAAAGCAAGTCAAGCTGATTAATATAAAAGTCATGTGTTCAGGAAGTTTTTATGTCCAATGAAAATCAAGTGATGTTTGACCTTTAAATAAAATGGCCAATCAAAGTCTATTGAAATATAAGGTTCATATTAGCATAAACTGATTGAATAATCTGTTGCAATTGTATAAAGCCATGATCTATGCAGTACAAAGTTGAGGCATTTCCTTTTTCAGCTGTAAGAAGCAGTGATTAAACAAATGTACACTGCCAGCTGGCTACCCAGATGTCTCTGTCTTGCACAAAAGTATATTTATTTGCAGTGAGGGCTGACTGCAGAGAATTGTGGCTGAAAATTCATCTCTTTACAGCTGTGTAAGCGCCATGCCTTAGATGTTGATGACAAATGTTAAAAATATCTAATGATACAGCAGGAGCAACCATCTCACATAAGAATATTATGTGATGACCAGCCCTTCACCTTACATGTCATTTGAGATGGGCATGTATTCTTTATTGGGTGAGCACAATTTAATTCCTATAAACATAAAATGCAAAGGATAACTGTAAAGGCAAAACTGCTGGCTTTGCCAACGTTTGTTTTGAAATGGAACAGCAGTGGTATTCTTAACTATTGTGCTCCTGATTGCATTTGAAACCCCCCATCAGGGGTCAATTTTATTTTCCCTCTTTGCATTTTACAATGACAGGCCCAGTAAGACCTTGCAAATGTAAAAGGCGCTCCCAACATCAAGCCTATCATACATTAATGTCAGAAGCAGGTTCCTGATACAAACGTGTGCAAGGTCTGGAGACCCCATTGAAGGCCATATGTCACCTTTGTTTGCAAACGCTACCTGCAAGAGGACCTGCTCATTACCTGTTATTTTAATATATTTTGCGCTGCCCCAAATCAGCACCAAAGGACCTTCTAAGCACCTAGGTTTGTGCATGGAGTGGCTTACTTTGCCCCGGCTATGGGTATCCTCACCTTAGTCTGCTAAAGAACAAAAAATGAGCAAGTGGTTAATAGGAGGACAGGAAAGTAGGGATAGGAAAACACGGACGAGGGACTGAGGGAGGGATGCAGCAGTGAAGAATGGTTGAATGTTAGTCCTGTTAGGTGGACCAAAGTTCAACAGAAGGGAGGAGGTGGCATGTCTTAATGTGTCATGATAATCGGGTTGTGTCTCCAAGGGAGATTTTGATTTGAGAATTGTAAGATAGTACACAATGGCCCTCATTACGACCTTGGCGGAGATCCATGGTGCTATTTGCACCATGGTCCATGGCGCTAAGCTGCCAACTCCGCCATGGTGGTTGGTGGACTTACCGCCCCATTCCGACCTTGGCGGGGCGGTAAGTCCCCAATCCCCATTTACCCTTCCCCATTCCCATTTTTGCCCCATAGGGTATAATGGGAGTGGGGAAGGCGTTAATTACGCCACCGTAAATTACGGTGGCGTAATTAACAACAAGGTCCCTTAGCGCCATGGATTTTAACGCCTACTAAAAGCAGGCGTTAAAATCACCATGGCGCTAAGGGAACTCGTACTCAGGCGGAAAGGGGCGCCATGGTTTACGCCGGCGTAAACCCCTTTCCGCCAGGGTCGTAATGATGGCCAATGTAATGTTGAATGCTTGAGGCGCTCAAACGTGTGCACTGGAAATTATGGCAGATTGATAGCTTATCTGGCCGGCATCTCTTTTACCCTCATTATGAGTCTGCCGGTAACCCGCCGGTGCTACCAGCGGGTTACCGGCAGACTCACCTTACTGTTTCTGCCACCCGATAACCCAGTGTTTCCGGGATTTTACTGGCAGGGGAGTAATGTTAAGTTCCCATTCGCATGGAGTCCCATAGGACTTCACAGGAATGGGAACCCTAAAGCACCAGCACTGTTAGCAACAGTGCCAGCGCTCCAGTGAAAAGCCTGCTGGTAGGGGCCAGAACTACTGGCAGGTCAGGCCTGCTGGTAGTTCAGAGGCCGTACCGGTAGACTTGTAATTTGCCAGTTCAAAAAAGGTGCTGGTAAACTTTGTTACCAGCACTTTTTGCCCGGCCAACTATCGGCCAATCTCCATCACCCCTTTCCTGGGCAAACTCTTAGAAAAGCTGGCAATCTCCCAGCTTAATCTCCACACTGAAACTGTTGGTTGTCTGCATAACCATCAGTCTGGCTTCAGAGCTGCAAGAGGCACGGAAACTGCTCTCCTGAAAACCCATAAACATCTGCTCACTAACCTTGATTCCATCGTTGCTTCTGTCCTCATCCTCCTTGATATTTCCTCTGCTTTCGACATGCCATCCACACCATTGTGATTAATCGCCTCTGTGAGAACCTGCGCATCATGGATCAGGCCCTGGAGTAGCTGACCTCCTTCCTCTAGAAAGGCCCCTCCCATGTCCAACTTGAACCCTTTCTCTCTGCCACCTCTCTCTCTACCTGTGGCGTTCCACATGGATCTATCATCTCACTCTCGTTTTTCAATCTCTACTTGGCCCCTTTGGCCCACCTGATCTCTACTTTCTCCTCTAACTTTCACTGTTAGGCAGATGACACTAAATCCTCTCAGCCTCCTCTCCTCTCTTGCTCATTCCTGACTGTCTATATGTGATTCAGGATTGGTGCACCCCCAACGATCTCTGCCTTAATGCCAGTAAGATGGAGATCCTTCTCATTGGTGTCATATCCTACTCCACTCTCTCTTTCTCTCCTCACATCTCGGACGTCACCAAGAAGTCCCACTACCAGCTGCACCTCCTCAAGGGGACTCTTCCCTTTTTCACTTTCCCCCAGAAGCTCCCTGTCTCCAGAGCCCTGGTTCTCTCTGGGCTGGAGTACTGCAACATACTCTTTCCCAATCTGCCTTCCTCTACTATGCACCCTCTGCAACTAATCCAGGACAGGACTGCAAGACTTATCCTTGGCCTCAAGCCCAGGGACCATATCTCGCCAGCCCTGAAATCTCTCCACTGCTCCCGGTGGCTGTAAGGATCAAGTTCAAGCCCTTTCCTTTGTCCATAAGGCTTTCTGGGGCTGAGGCCCGCACTACATCCAATGCTCTCTTCCAGTATGTCTTCATTTTCGAGCCCTTCACTCAGCTACCTCCAAAGCTCTAAGGGTTAGACGCTTCTCCAGGCAGAGAGTGGGGGTATATCTCTCTCTTCTGCAGGTGCCTTCCTCTGGAATGGCCTTCCTGCCCCTCTCAAACTTGGGCCAGACCACCTGAAGTTCCGAAGCAGCTCAAAACGTTCCTCTTCTCCTGTGCTTTCTCTATCCCCCTCCCCTGCTGACCTACCGGACTTACGTGTCTGCTGTACCGACTGGTTGCTTTTCTACGCTCAGAGTCTCAATGGGTAGTAGGCTCTTTCTTGATCAGTCACCCTTGCACTGCTTCCGGGCCTACCACTCACTTAGAGGCCATAACTGTAACCCTACAGTCCCATGTTCTCCTTTCACTACTCAGAGCCATGTTGTCCTGTCTGCACTTACTGAGCATTGCTGCCCTTTTTTCCCCTCCCCCTTCTGTTGCAAATCCCTCTCCTCTTGCACTTCTCTTTCTCGCACTTGCACGATCTGAATGACACAAGGCCTTGTCAGATCATGTGTCTTGTCCTCCCTCTGTCTTCCCTCCCTGTTCTTGTCACACCTAGAAACACTTGTGTACGGGCGCGTTATAAATGACTTATCATATATCATATCATATCATGCAGGCGGTGTTTATAAAAATCGGTGAAAGGCAGATAGTGCTACAAACACACTATAGTCAAGGAATGGTTAGATGGCTGCGCTCGTGTTTGCAGTGATAGTCTGGCACCATTATGTTATATTCAGGGCTTTAAGTGGGCCGGGGCCTGCCGGGGCCGGGCCCCGGCAGTCTCCAAAAAGTGGGACTGAGCCGGGGCCCTGCCGGGGCCCCCGTCCCACCACACACAACATTGGCGGATGCATTATCCCGTCGCGGCAGCAGCCGCGACGGGATATGCGCCTGCCATGAAGTCAGGCGATCTGACAGAAGTGGCAGCCAGCCACAGCAATGCTGTGCCTGGCTGCCACTTCTGTAAATCATAGTAACTGCCTCTGGTGACCTCTCGCGCGAGGGGTCACCAGAGGCAGTTACTGTCCCTTTGTTTCCCCAGGTCGCCGAGGCGTCTTTAACCCTCGGCGAACCTGGGGATTCCTTGATATTTTTCGAGGTTTATGAAAGATGGCTTGAAAAGTACACAATTCAAGCCATCTTTTATAAAGCTTTGCCGACGGACAATTTTGTCCGTAGTCAAAGCTTTATAAAAGATGGCTTGAATTGTGTACTTTCAAAGCCATCTTTTATAAAACCGAAATGTTTTTTTAAAAAAATGGCCTGAAAAGTAGGCAAACCGTAAGGTATGCACACACACATATATATGCATGTTATATATCTGTGTGCGTACCTTACTATGGTTTGTGTACTTTGCAAGCCATCTTTTCTAAACATAGAAATACATATTTCTATGTTTAGAAAAGATGGCTTGCAAAGTACACAAACCATAGTAAGGTACGCACACAGATATATAACATGCATATATATGTGTGTGCATACCTTACGATTTGCGTACGTTTTAGGCCACGCCCCCCACAAGCCACGCCCCCAAATGAGGGCCCCCCCTCGATTTCTTACCCCACTTAAAGCCCTGGTTATATTGCTATACTTTGACTCTTACCATAAGTCTTTGATGCACTGTTTTGCATCGGCCAGCACTTTATGCCACAGTAGTTCCACCTGAAGGGATTGTAGAGAAAGGAGGGAACCTTTCATGCTTCAAGCCAGCAACGTGAACACCAGTGCATCCAAAGATCAGCAGAAACTGGACTTATCTCCACCCGATAATCATGTTTTGGCGCATTCTTCACTGGCTACAAACTGAGGCCCGGCCTGAAAGTGTTCTGTGCTGCGGCAAAGCTCCGAAAACTGAGTTAGTAGACAGTAGCCAGTCCTTTCTGTGGAGTCAAGTGTTTGGAATGATATGAAGTGATATTTAATACTTGCTTAATAACCAGAGGTTTCTAAGCGTGGACCCGGGGATCGCACCTGTGGTGCTCCGTGTCGTCTTGCTTCCAAGGGGAGCACGTTTCTCCTGAGCTATCCTTCCGAGGCATTGCCTAAAAAGATAGATGATCAGTTATGATGGATTAGGGAGTGTTACATTTAGAGACTTGGAGGCAGAAAAAGTGGGGTGCCTCGTTAGTATAGCAATTGAATGTGATGTAAACGGAAATAGCATATCAAGGTGCTCAGAAAAAAGTGTGGGGACTTCTGAAAAAGTAGGGGGACTCCGTCTACCCACGTGTACTCTCGACTTGAACCTTGAGCCACAGCTTGGCTTGACACGTCCTTTCTGCCCGTTCAGATTCCAGGACCTGCTCCTGTCTGCCTTGTGAACATTGAGCACCATTCATACATGGGTAAAAAAAAATCTATTTGCTACATCATAAGCAAGCCTGCGCATCCTTTATTCAGCATGAGGCATGCTGTGGCAAATTGGACAATTGGAACAGAGTTTGTAGTGATCACATTGTGTGCAGCCAGTAAGCTTAAGGAACTGCATTGATGTCACTGCACGGCTCTGACACTGAGAACACATGCTAACACATGCCTTGAAGTATTTACGCGCACGGTGCTTCTCTTAAGTTTCATTTGGCATTGAAGATGTTGAAGGAGATTGTGCGGGTGGTGCCATCAGGGAGATGCAGACCGATATTTTCAAGAACTGGCGGTCCACTGCAGAGATGATATTTTAAACATACCTTTTAACATCTTTGAACACCATGTGGGGTTGATGCATAGGAGCCCACGCTGCGTTAAAATGCTGTGTTCTTGAATCCTTTAATGCGAGGTTTTTCTATGGCAAACCGGGTAACTTACCTGGTCCCACTTTGGGGTTCCCCGTGCCTATTTTTTTTCTGAAACAGTTTTCTAAGAATGATGTATGCCCTTTTGAAGTGTGTTCGCCATCTTTGTTAGATTTGTGAATACGTTTCAATGTGTGCAATCCCTTGTTGCCAGGTGTATGACATTGGATATGGCATGGGGATTGCAGGCCTGCAGTCTGTGCAAGCTTTTGCTTCACCCAACAAAGTTTAAGTGAACATTCTTGGGAAAGTGACGCCCTTTGTATTTGTGTGTTACTTATTCTTCTGTTTAAGAAGTCTATAGGATTTCAAAAGCTAATCCACTTGACAAGCTAGCCCAATTAAAGGGACGGAAATGGGGATTCTGTGTGATTTTGAAACTCGCCAAACCTTTTCGTGGACATTGTGAGAGCTAGTCGTGGTCCTAAAACACAGAGGGGGTCTATTTTCTAAGCCCACGCGTCAGTAACCAAGGTATTATAGATGGGGGTTCTACATTAACGCCTGTCTTTAGAACCTTGTTCTCCAATCCAGCTGATTTTCTTCATTTTTGCAGGTGGGGTGGGGCAACAGAGTGGGATATATATTCCCCTGTGCGCTCCCGCTCCACGTGCAAAAACGTGTCGTTTAGCATGTCATTCTTATGCTGGCGTTAAATCCGTGAATTTCTTACGGAATCTTGACGGCTTTTGCGCCTGCTAAAAGCAGGTAGATTCCATAGGAAAACGCTGTGAATCCTTCCCACAACTGTTCATGGCAGGAGGCATTTCAGCTGTTTCCAATAAGTACAAAGATGTTATTGGAACAACCTGATTTTACACTTTTAGGAATTTTCCGCATGAAAGTGCAAACACAGCCGGTCCCCTGTGTGCCATTTCCACGTTCCATGGAACTGGCCGGGTAGGGAGTCACAGATTCACCTCACTTTAGTCTCTGAGAAATGGCCTTTTGAAGGCGTTCTTGGAAATGTTGCATTTTTATCTTGAAATGCGCCATTTTCATTTGAAATACCAAGAAAGGGACATTTTGATCTATCTGGCTCAGCAATGAGTGGCGAGCGCTCGCTGTGCTGGCTGGCGGGATTGGATGTACAATTCTTACCTGCGTTTGGAAACCCGCTGGCACTTCAGTGCTCTTTTATTTCACATTATTTTGAGAAACACGTTGCACGGTGTCGTCTCGCCCACCATATCCTGAGCCTGCCGTTAAAACTAGCGGCGATATTTATAGACGCAACTACCAGTGGAGGTTTGTGTATTGGACCGCATCAGGTCTACACACAGTCTCACCAAAGTACAATGGAAAGAGCACCATTGAGTGGAGGCAATAATAAGTAAATAAATAAGACTTACCTACTTGAAAGATATTTTATCGGACTTCGCCTTAAGCGACCAAGACAACTCCTGGGCCAGGCTGATAGGGGGTGACAGAACTCAGTGGCAGTTGGCCACTTTTAACATTTTAAAATATGTGAACACTGTTTTACTTCAACCATATTTAGTCACATCAACACAAACACCAGCAACACAGGGTTAAGACTTTTATTACCACTAGTACTGGATGGTTTCTTCTCCTTTTGTAAAAATCTAATGATTAAATACAAATAAAAAATAAATAATAATAAATAACTCTCATTACCCTATTATCGCTGTGCTAAATCTAGCAATGAGTGTCTATCCACTCAGGAAGGGCGTCACTGCTTCCTCTGATTGCGCACTTCTAACTGAGGCATGCCTGCTTACAGGTGTTTTACAGGGTAACAGAGGGTGAGCACAAAGCATGTTGGGGTCTTGTAGGTCAGGGGCTAGCAACCCTTGACTCTCCAGATGTTTTGGACGATAACTATAATGAACTCGCGCCAGCAGAGGCAATGGGGAGAGATCATGGGAGCTGTGCTCCAAAACTTCTGTAGAGCCACAGGTTGCACACCTTCGTTGTAAGTTATTGTTCTGGCAGAAACGCTTGAGAGCATTATTATGTTTGAGGGTTTGCCCAGACCTCAAATGCTGCAAGATCTAAGTGGTGGAGTCTTTGCTGCAAAGCACACAGCCATGTCGGCTATATTGTGTGCTTCCATTTCAGTGTCAGCAAACGCATTCTTTAGTGCTTGATATTGAGAAAGTACCAAATCTCATATCTGTCTGTGCACTCTTTTGTTTATGGCCATGGTCACGTCGGTGGTAACCCGAAAAACAATTGCACATCACCTAACATGCTCAGCCTATTAGGAATTTGAGAAAAAAGTCCAGCATGCTGCAGTGCTTCTGTAAAATAATAGCAATGCGGACATCTACACTGCCAAACACATCGAGAAGTCGGTGGGTAATGATGGAGGCGAGAATGGACGCTCTAATGCCTGGAAGCTGTAAGAACTGAGTCAGAGTCAAAAAATGTGTGTACACATAGGCAGGGGTGTTGCTAGGTCTGGAAAAGATCCAGGGCTACAGTAATTTTGGGACTGTCGGAACTGGGGGCTACTAGCCTTTTTGGTAGGAACCCTGAGCTTCTATTCAGCGCTACAACCAAAAGACCCAGGGCTATAACCCCCCCACCCCCAGCAAAGCCTCTGCACATAGGGGCTCATGTTCAATTGAGCCATAATGTCAATGGAAGGCTTAAATTCCTTGCGTATGGCTTTTTCTCCTTCCATTGACGCCACGGGCCATATTTATTCATTGGTATGGCAGAGAGGATGGGCAGAACTCAACTTGCATTTCCGCCGCCATTCTTCTCTCTGCTATACAAATGCTCCAGCATGGATTTACATGCCGGCGCAAATACTGGAGATAGGGATCCATTGCGAGCATGGCAGGGAGTGTACGATTAAAATTAAACCCTCTCAGACATACTCGCATGTCGGAAAGGGTTTCATTTCAATTGTGAACACTGCTTGCCATGCCTTGGAAGTGGTGCTCACAATGAAAAGTAAACATTGCCTAAATGACATCATGCCAGCCAGCGTTTAGTCACTTTGTACTGCAGAGTGAACATGTGAAGGGCGAAAGGCGGTGTACTCGCATGTACACCACCTTTTGCCCTTTACATTTGCACCCCACAGTATAAATTACGAAAATTTGGCAGCACTGTCAAATTCGCTCGGGAGCAACATGAGCGCCATAGTAGCATACACAGCCACTGTATGAGTGGTCTCTGCTTGGTCCCTTCACTACTCATGAACAACTGTAGCACTGTAACTCCAGATAGGTAATCACGAACATGAGCAAAGGTGCCTAATACATGAAGACATTTATAATGTCAAACAAATGTGGCCAAACACCTATGCGCTAAAAAAAGGATCCTCACAACTTTCCACAAACAGTGAGCAGCACAAAAACTAATAGCACCATGGTTACCTCCAAAGTCGTAATGAGGCCCCTTGTCTGCAATTGAGGGTTTTGACTTTCAGTTATTGATATTGATATTGACAATTTATTTATAACTAGCCTAACTACCCGGCTTCGCCCGGGATTTCAATTCTCAGATTTTTGAATCTCTGATCAGTAAGTCTCACTTCAGTTTCTTCAGCAGTTTCATTCCTTCGTTGTTCAGCAGCACTAATTCTCTTAACAGCAAGACGTGTTTCAGTTTCTCCAGCGAGAATAGAGAATACGTGTTTTTGTTAAACATGGAACCTGATTCAAATCAACTGCTTCAAATTGTAGCGAAATTCCATTTGATGTCATGAAGGTGATGTACCTGTCCTTTACAACATTTTGTGATAGAAATTAATCAGGTGCTGATCATGTTTCAGCTTCAATGCGCGATGATGAGCACTTTCTACAATTGATCAGTAGATGGCGGTGAAACACCACAAAACGTAATGCTGAAAAACAAAGGCAAAAACACCAAAACATTCATTATCTCAGGAACACGATGACACATCGAGCCAGAAATAGTTGCATTAGTTTGTCAATGAAATAAAGAATATTCCATGCAAAATTCATGACACCAGACCATTCCGTTCATGCAGAGTTACATCCCCAAGACTGCCACATACAAACCCACAAACAAGCACAACTTTGTTTTATATATATAGATGCGCCTATACACAATGTGTTTCAAGCCACAACCAGGCAACGGAGGATGAACAAGGGAGGACAAGACAAACAATATTACTAGGCCCAGTGTCATTTAGATTGTGCAAGTGTGAAGACAAGAAGTGCAGGGGAAATGGTACAGGGAGAAGTGCACCTAGAGCAGCAGGCTCTGAATGAAGTGCAAGGAAGGCCAGGACCCCAAGGGGAATCCCAACAAGGGCAGCCAGGCGGCAGTGCAGGAAGGCTAGCAGGCAAGTGCAGGGGGACTGCACAGGTGGGGCCTGGTGTCCTGTAAGACACAGATGGACACCAAGCAGCCAATCAGCAGAAACGGTGCAGGAGCAACGGAAGGTTAGCAGGGCAGAGAAAGAGAGATAGAGGAGGAGAAAAGGAAGGTCTTGAAAAGCTTCCAGAACTTAAGGCGATCTGGCTCAAGGAGGAGAGAGGCAGGGAGGCCATTCCAGGGAGAGGCACCTGGAGAAGAAAGATATCTACTGTCCCAATCTCTGCTGGGAGAAGCCACTCACCTGCAGAGAATTAGGAGTAGATGAGCGGAGGGCTCTAGTATGAAGGTACTTAGTAAGAGAGAGTTGGCGATAGCGAGGGTCTCAGCCCCAGAAAGCCTTGTGGACAATGCAGATGGTCTTGAACTTGATCCTTGGAGCCAGTGGAGGGATTTCAGGGCTTGAGAGATGCAGTCCCTGGGCTTGTGGCCAAGAATAAGTCTTGTGGTCCTGTTCTGGATGAGTTATAGAGGGCAAAAAGTAGAGTCAGGCAGATTGAGAAAGAGAATGCTGCAGTAATCCAGCCTAGAGAGAAGCAGGAGACAGTGAACTTCTGGGGATAGGTGAGAAAAGGGAGAAAACCTCTAAGGAGATGCAGCTGGAAATTAGCCTTTCTGGCAAGGTCCATGATGTGTGGAGAGAAGGAGAGAGTGGAGTCAAAGATGACCCAAAGGTTTTTTGCCTCACAAGAGGGTGAGGGTTGAGGGTCTGGGGAGGCCAGGCAGAGTTAGAGGGGAAAAGCAGGAACAGAGTTCCCAATGAGAAGGATCTTAGTCTTACTGGCATTAAGGCAGAGATCCTTAGTGGTGCACAATGCCTGAGTAGTGGATAGACAGTCGGGGATGAGCAAGGAGGCCGCTGAGGGAAGCCTGAAGGAGAGCTAAATGTCATCTGTATAACACTGAAAGTTAGAGGAAATGTAGAGATCAGGAGGGCCAAAGGGGCCAGGTAGACATTTAAAAGCCACAGGGAGAGGATAGAGCCCTGGGAAACACCACATGTGGATAGAGAGGTAGTGGAGAGGAAGGACCCAAGTTGAACCTGTGAAGGTTGGTCCAAGAGAAAAGAGGACAGCTACACCAGAGCCTTATCTGTGATGTCCAGGGTATCACAGAGACACGTGATCAGGATGTTGTGGTTCACTGTGTCAAAAGCAGAGGATAGGTCGAGGAGAATGAGAACAGAAGGAGAGCTAGAGTCAAGGTTAGAGAGAAGATCTTCCCGGATGTTCAGGAGAGCAGTTTCTGCACCTCTGGTTGACCTGAAGCCAGACTGATGATCATGGAGACAACCAACAGCTTTGGTGTGGAGGGTTAGCTGGGAGATAGCAAACATCTCCAGGAGTTTGCCCAGGAAAGAAGTGATAGAGATTGGGTGATAATTTGCCAGAATGGAGGGGTATACAGAAGGCTTTTTTAGTAGGGTGTGTGCAAGTGAGTGCTTGAGAGGAGGGGGGAAGACTCCAGCGGCAAAAGAGTGATTGCAGAAATCAGACAAGGCTGGAGTGAAAGAACCAATGCTCTCCTTGGTTCTGGAGGAGCAGGGGGTAAGCTGTTTGGATGAGACTTTCATAGACCGAACTTGTCTGGAAACATCATCAGAAGGAGAGGAGAGGGGTGGCCAAGGAGAGCCTGAGTGTGGTAGAGGGCAAGATAGTAGAGGAGGCATAGAGTGCAGACAAGATGTACTGAGTTTTAGTGGTGAAATGAGAGGCTAGGGCCATACAGAGGGCATGGGAAGGTGTAGAAGAGGAATAAACTGCAGTAGGATTGGCCAGCTCCTTGCCGATTTTGAATAGTTAGGCCGTGTTGTTAGAGGCCAAATAGATGCAGGCTTGAATATGGAGCCTTTTATTAGAGAAGATGGAGAGTCTGTATTGCTTTTGGAGTAGGCGGCAGGCCAGTTTGTCAGAGGGTGCACCGAAGCTCCCCATTTCCATTCAGCTGCTCTGCACTTGCATTTCAGACGGCCAGATCGGAGTCGTACCAAGAGTTGCACTTTTTGGAAGGCTTCATGCGGATCATCATGACAGGGGTAAGGATGCCCAGAGTGTTAGAGATGGAAAGGTGAAGGTTTGAAAGGGCTGTGTCAGGATGGGAGTCAGCCGCAGGAGTAGGTGGTGGAGAGAAGGCAGGGGCAAAGGCAGCCACTGACACTTGCTTCATAGATCAGATAACTGCAAAGGAAGGTGACAGTGCTTGGTGGGCCTTTGCCAAGGGGACAGGAAGCATCAAGTGAGAAGAAAGAAGTGAATGGTCAGTCCAGGAGAGAGGATTAGTGAGAGGATTTGAGAGGGAGATGTCTGAAGAGATGAGAGCATCCAAGGTCTGCCCGGCAGAGTGAGTTGGACCAGAGGGTAGAATAGAAAGGGGCAGAGAGTCACATAGGTTGCAGAAAAGGCCTGAGGAGTCTGGAGAGTCCAGGTGGATGTTAATATCCCCAAGAAGGAGAAACTGGGAGGTAGAGGGAAGGAGAGAATAAGTGAGGTCAGCCGCTTCAGAGACGAAGAGGGTAACCTGTTCAGGTGGCCTGTAGAAGGTGGCCGAGGTCAGACAGTGGCCAGGAGAGATAGAGAGCCTGCAGACTAGGCTTTCAAAGGAGGCATAGGTTTGATTGGGGGTAATGGAGGCAGGAATTCACTCAGGAAAAATCAGGGCCACTCCACCTCTGGGCCTGTTGGGCCTGTGCTCGGAGAGGTTTTTGTAGCCTCCAGGGAGAAGTGTGTCAAAACATGTGAAAGGGCTGGCCATAAGTGAGTACATCTAGGTCCAGGAGTTCAAGGAGGTGGCAGATGTCAAAGGAGTGTTTGGCAGCAGAGCGAGAGTTGAGAGTAGCAATCTGGAGCAAGTTATCAGTTTTGAACATCTTCCGTGGAGGGGTACAACACTGCTCAATACCATGGCCTTGTCCTGCAAGGGCTTTGCCGCAGAGGGTCTGATCCTCAGTTCTTTAAGGCTTGAAAGCGTGGACATAGCGATGCATGTTACATATCATCGGGCAGTGTCCCCCGCATACCTGCATTGCTCAACACCCCAGCCTTGTCCTGCGAGGGCCCTGCTTCAGAGTGTCCAATCCTTGGTTCTTAAAGGCTCAGAAGTGTGGATGTAGTGATGCGTGCTTTGTATTGTCACGAAACGTCTCCTGTGCACCTGTGTCACTCCACATCGCAACCTTGTCCTGCGAGGGCTTTGCAGCAGAGGGTCCAATCCTCAGTTCTTAAAGGCTTGTAAGTGTGGATGTAGCAATGCGTGCTACTTATCATCAGGCAGTGTCTCCTGAGCACCTGCGTCGCTCAACATCGCGGCCTTGTCCTGCGAGGGCTTTGCCACAAAGGGTCCGATCCTTGGTTCCTAAAGGCCCGGAAGCGTGGATGTAGCTAGGCCTGTTAAGTATCATCGGGCAGCGTTTCCTGCGCACCTGTGTTGCTCAACACCAGGGCCTTTTCCTGCAAGGGTGTTTGCCATATCAAATACCAGTTGCTCAGAAAAGGTATATAATTCTTGGTAGGCATGCAGAGATTATATTCACTGTCAACAACTGAATGTACCGTCTCTTAGGGTCCATACTAAATACTAGTTGCAAAGAAAAATCATCCATTTCTTGTTAGGTATGGGGAAGTCATATCCAGTGGTTATAGACAGGTGTGTTGTCTTTTAGTTGCCATACCAAAAGCTAGAAGCAAAGAAAACATGTATATATTTCCTGCTATACTGCAGATTATATGCAGTTTCTTCAAATTATGTGATGTCTTTTACTTTTCATACCAAATACTATTTGGTGGAGAAAAAGTCCTATACTTGTGGTAGGCAGGAGGACATTTTATTCAGTGTCTGTAAATTAATGAGTTGAGTTGTAGGTGCTATACCAGATACCTGCTGCAGTAAAGTATTACATTTCGTGCTAGGCAGATGGCAATTGCATTCAGTGGATTGGAGTGTGGTGTCTTTTAGTTGCCATACCAAATGCTTGGCTCATATAAAAGTCTTATATTTCATGGTAGGCACAAGGTGATTATATTCAGTGTCTGTAACTGACGGTATTATCTTTTAGTTGACATAACAACTACTTGTTGGATAGAAAAAAGTGTTACAGTCCTTTGTAGATAGGAGGAGCATATATTCAGTGGTTGTGAGTGGGTTGCCTTTTATTTGCTATAACAAATATTAGGTGCAGATAAAATATCTTAAATGTCTTGGTATATAGAAGGAGATTATATTCAGTGGCTCTGTGTGTGTTGCCATTTAGTTGCTATACAAATATGAGCTGCAGAAAGAAATACTTATATACGTTGGCGGGCAGTGGGAGTTTGTATTCAGTGGCTGTAAATTAGTCTGTTGTGTTTTAGTTGACATACCAAAATCTAGTTTCAGAGAAAAAGTCTTATATTTTTTGCTTAGCATGAGGAGATTATAGTCAGTGTCTATAGCTGTGTGCACTGTCTGTTAGTTTCCATAACAAACAGTAGTTGCAGAGAAAAAGTCTTATATTTCTTGTTAGCTGGTTAGGCAGGAAGAAACTATATTCAATGTATGTAATTGATGGTGCTGTTTTGTTGTTGGCATACCAAATAATAGTTCCATATAAAAAGTCTTATATTTTTGGTAGGCAGGAGGAACTTCTATTCAGTTTGTGGCTGTGTGGGGTTGTCTTTAAGTTGCCATACCAAATACTAGTTGCTGAGAAAAACTCTTAAAAGGTAAGGAGAGATTATAGTCAGTCTCTCTAACTCTGTGTGTTGTCATTTAGATGCCATAGTAAATACATGATGGAGTGTAAAATTCTTAAATTCCTTGGTAGGTATGATTTGATTGTATTCCATGGCTGCAAGTGTGATGCCTTTTATTTGCCAATATTACTTTTAGAGAAAAAGTCTTATGTGTGTTTGTAGACAGGAGGGGATATATTAAGTGGCTGGGAGTTTATTGTCTTTTAGTTGCCATACCATATACAAATCTTATATGTCTTGGTATTTTGAAGGAGATTGCAATTCTATGTTAGCAACTAGTGCATTGTCATTTAGTTGCCATTTCAAATACTATTTGAAAGGGAAATGTCTTATATTTTTGGAAGGCAGTAGCTGTAACTGAGTATGTTGTCTTTAAATTATCATTTCATATACTAATTGCCTAACACATCTTCTATTTCTTGGTATTTCATGGTAAGAAGGGGGAGGTTATATCCAATGGATGTAACTGAGAGTGTTGTCTTTTAGTTACCATACCAAATACTAGTGGCAGAGGAAATGTTTTATGTTTCCTGCCAAACCTAGGGTGTTGTATCTAGTGTATCTAAGTGGATTTATTATCTTTTATTTGCCATACCAAAAAATAGTTGCAGCAAAAAAAGCCTCATATTTCTTGTTAGGCAGGAGGATATTACGTCAGTGTCTATAATTTAGTATGTTGTCTTTTAGCCGCTTTACAAAATACTTGTTGGAGGGAAAAAAGTCTAAGGAGAGATTAGATTTTATGGCATTTTGTTTTGATGCCTATTTGCCATAACAAACATTAATTTCTGAGAAAATGTCTTATATATGTTGAAAAGGCCAGAGTAGATATATGCAGTGTCTGTAAGTGTGTACGCTGTCTGTTAGTTGGCCTACCACTAGTTGCAGTGAAAATGTATTTTCTTTCTTTGTTGGAAGGAGGAGATTACATTCAGTATCTGTAACTGAGTGATTTGTGTGTTTATTGTCTTATGTAATTCTGGTTGCAGGTAAGAGTTGTATTTCTTTGTCGACATTGGGTGATTATATTCAGTGGCCCTAACAAGTGTGTTTTGTTTTAATTGCCATACCAAAGAGGGGTTGCAGAGAAAAAAATGTATTTTCTTGATAGACAGGAGGAGATCAAATTTAGTGACTCTGAGTGAAAAAAAGTGCTATCTTATTGAGGCCACAAAGAAGTAATCATTACGAGGGCCAACCTGCCTTCACCACCTAAAGTTGCGAGGGTGAGAGGGGGCATGAAGGCGATGTTTAGCACTCTATATATATTTAAAGATTGTATCTACTGACAAGCTGGGAGGAACAAGTTTAGGGGAGCAGGTTTTCAGATTTTCCGGATCTCCGCACCCCATATCCACTGATTGTAAGTCCAAAGATGCTAATGATTACCATGGTGACCAAGATAGAGGTGTTTACCTACGTGAGTCTAGGCATGTGTAACATATGATTTTGGAAATCAGTGATCCAGAGAAGATGGAGGAAAATACCACAGTTACATAAATAGAGGAAAGGGCAAAGCTACTATTTCACTCTTGTACAGACTTTCTGATCTGAAAGTACACACTGTCAGTGTGCAGCAGCCACAGAACCAACACTCCCTCTTCCAGCAGCACCTTTATGGTCAGAAGAACACTGGATGACCTGTTGCGCTGCTGCAGCATGAAAACCCGAAGAGTGGACGTGTATCATATTTCAAGACAATAGAATGACTGCACCTCCCCACCTACACTCTGTGTGTCATAGAAAGACTGGGATCAAGTTGAACAGAACTGCAATTAATCCCGAACACCTGTGTTGCAGTCCTCTCACTGCCAGTATCCAGTCATCATGCTGCCCCCAGCATGTACTGTCCCCTCAGAAAATGTTGCTGCTGCTGTGCAATAGCTCTAGCGGCTAGCTGCTGTGAGTCTGACTGAAGAGTGATAGATGTATTATCATTTAAGTGACTATCCTTATGTTCTTGAGTCTTGTTTCTGCACCTTGTAATAGGACACGCAGGACTACTACCCACACAGTACTACTACCCCTTTATCAGCTCTGTTTTTGAAAAATGAGAATGTTTGCCCTACTTAATTTTCTGAGAGTACTACAACTGGAAATAAAAAACACAAATTCCAGCAGCAGCAATCTGCCGTGGTGCATTTATATGTTCTACGACTTGATTTGACTGTCTTCTTGTGCTTTGCAAAAATTCCAAACATCAAAACAGTTGATCTAGAAAGCACATCTTCAGCCCCAGCCCATCAATGAAAACAAGATGACAAATTCATAGAATTTACCAATTAGTAAGTAAAAAAAATAGGCTCTATAACACATCTGTTATGTTATGTGATAAAATAAGTTTACATTTGCATTCCTCGTTTAAAATTGATGTGGGTACAGAGAATGTTTCTGAAATCCCAATAACAATTGAGAATAAAAAATAAATAAAGTCAAACAGGGGCAATGCTCAGTAAATGGCCCATTCTAATGAAGAGCAGATATGCAATTTTCCTAATAAGGAGTAGCTTTTTCACATTGATCTTAAATAAACAATCCCCAGTTTCTGAAACTGAATAAAAGAAAAAAAAAAGAAAAACCTGGTTACTCGGGGCTAGCCACCTCGCCTACATCTGAAACACACAGAACAATATATGGAGCAGAACAATGAGCACTGGCAAGCTAGCGCTAGTTTTAATGCAGGGATTTGCATTTTATATAGTGCTACGTGAGTCTCTCTCCATGCTGTAATGGTACACATATGGGGACTTTTAGGGAGAATTCACCAAAATGGCTAATTTCCCTTACCTACTGAGTCCCTCAGCAGCTTTGCTGGATTTCTAGGGTTTATTTTTTTCACCTGGTAAGAGTGTGAGCCTTGTTCCCACTCTTACATGTGTTTTGCTGTATGTGTTGTTACCATTTGTGTGATCTTGGGCTCTGGAGCCTCACCTAGTCCATGGGCATCATTTTTGTGTGTGTTACACAGCACCTTCAGTGCAGTGACACAGGGTTGTCTTTCAGACTTCCCACTGACTCCATTTTTCTGGGACTGACTACTGTCTCCCAGAAACATGTAAAGCTGCCATTAACTTTATGTAGTCTCTTTAAATCACAGACCCAGTACACCCCATCTTACATGGAGTATTGGAAAGGGATATTTCTTATCCCTTTTGTCTGTTTCTCTTGGAGCACTGTTTCGCTCCCTTTTCATCAAGACTTGGCTGGTGGCAGTGGTAACTACCCTATTTTTTTATGCCGCTGTTATCTTAAATAACCATGGTATTGTTTTAGGCAATTATATTAGCCTCGAACATAAACCCGCTTGACCAAATACATTTTATTTTGGCTCCGGCTGGGTTTATTTGCCATTTATTTTTGTTAAAGTCTTTCTCGTGTTTTTCTCTGCGCGCCAAACCGGGGATGATTTCTTTGTTCGCTGTCTTTTCGCATGCTTCTGCAGAGAAGCCTTCCTTAAGGCGTCTAAAAGTCTAGGTAGGCAGGATGTGAGGGAGGGATCTTCGGACCCCTGCCATGGGTTCCCTTGGTAACCCAAGTCGCACTCCTGTTTGATTGGCTGAGGGGACTGTCCTTGCCAGGACAGCCACCCTGCTCTGTGATTGACAGCCAGGCTGTATGAATGGGGGAAAACTGCGTAAAAAGCAGGTCTCTGGGACTGGAAAGGCAGAGTCACTGCTGTAACGAAAGAACCAATGAGGAGCTGGCAGAAGAGGACCCCTACAATGACTGAACCGCCCGGTGACGCCCTGCTGCAGGTCCGAATCTTCAGTATCCGATGACAGAGACGATCCTCCAGGAAACTTGTTCCCTTGAGCTGGTGGGACCAACCAGCTTGCCCAAACCACAAGCCAGGATCCCTCTTCTGGTTGAATTCACTGTACAGAGCTACAGTGGGTCGGATAGCCAGGAAAGGTCAGACCTTGCTTGGGTTTTAAGGAGCACACTTTTATTAATTGTTTTGCTCTACTGCTGGTTTCTTCCCAGGGTGGCGCAGGATCCTTCCTAATTTGTGTCAGTCCGACAGTCACTTCAGGAACCGTGAGCCTGCAGGAACCACCAGGAACCTCTGCCTCGGCTACAGCTCCCTCTCTGTTTTAAGGTACTGTGCAAATCCGGTTGTCCGTTTCGTTCAACCGCGGTGAAAGTGTTGGAAATCTTTCTCCAAACCGAGGGCTCGTCCTTCTCTTCTTTTTGAACTAACTTTTCTATCAACCAACGTCTTCCGGAATCCGTGCCACAAACTTTACCACAAACTACCCTGAACTGTGTGCTCTTGAGCAAAAGTCTTTTGACCCATTGACTTTGGCCCTAAGCCTTTTCTATCTGATGCTATCACTGTAGTTCCTCTTGTTCAATTGCCCTGAGTACTTACCTGTTGGTCTGACTTAATTTCTATTAACTTTGTCTTTCACCCCCTTTTGAGCTTAACTTGTCTGGAGTTTAAGGTAAGTTATGTGGTGTATTAAGAGAGTGATTTTAAACTGCTTATAATATTGTAATGTTATACAACTGAAGAGTGAAATAAATGTATATTCTTTTACTTGAAAACCTTGAGTCAGTATTTGCCTGAATCATAGTGATTGCTGTCCTTTGTGTAACTATTTGCTACTGCTCACTTACTCTTGAGATAAGCCTGGCTGCTCCGCTACTGCTACCACTTTAACTGTGTAGTACAGGCTTGTACGAAAGGTGAAATTGTACTGTCACTTGTAGTCTTAATTGTGTGTGGTGTTCTTTCTGCATATCATTCTGCCTAAAAGGGACGAAATGGAAGGTGGGGAGGTCATGGCAAGAGGCAAGCTGCTTAAGGTTAAGATGAGAGTGGGTAGGTTGCTGGTCAAAAGTGCAGACAGCCTGCAACGGGAGGTTGAGTAGTGATGGGGGGCCGTTTGAACAAAAGAAAGTCTTATGTTCATTCTGCCTGGCATGTGACAGACTATGTGTTAGAACTACCGGCCTCCTGAAGAATCACCCCCTATAGCCGCAGGCCTAGACACCTTTGCAGAACTCACAATACGCTGCCATTAATATCAAATCATGTGTGATTTCATTCCACCCAATTCTAAATTAAGGATTTTTTTATAAACAAGAGACCATTGACCACATATAAAATGGTAAATTGATATTGATATTGATATTTTCTTTATATTGCGCTCGTACACAAGTGTTTCAGAGCGGGACAAGGGAAGGGAGGGGAACAGGGCAGAACAAAACAATGATCTTACTAGGCCCAGTGACATTGAAAATGTGCAAGTGCATGGGAAAGGGAAAGGGGAAATGTGCATGAGGGGGCGGAAGTGGAAAGTGTGGAGCAGAGGAGAAACAGATAAATAATAAATAAAATATATAAATAATAATAAATAAAAAAAAAAACAGTGGTAGTGCAGCCAGCAAGTGGCAAGTGCCGGGTTTAAGGCAGCAGACAAGGTATGTCTGATAAGTGCAGAAAGAAAAGAAAGTGGGTGGGGGACCGTATGTAAATGTTAATGTTAAAGTATGATTGTACCGCGCACTATCACTACCAGAGTGGTCCCCTGGCTCTCTGGCGGGTCAGGAAAAAAAGGGTGGGGTGGGGGGAGTTAGTGGGAGGAGCTGGAGAAGTGCAAGATAGCAGTGATGGGCTGTTTGTGGCCTCAGCCCGGAATTCCGTTGGCTGGGCTTGGAGTGTTATACTGTTGGCAGGCATTGTGTGCTGTTGTGTGGGTCCATGTGTGCTTTGTTTTGTTGTTGCAGTGTAGTGAAGTTTGGGTGGATTGTTGTGCTGTAGGTTTGTGGTTGTGTTTGGTTAGAATTTGAGAGGTGTATGCAGAGGGTGAAGTTGTTAGTGGGTTGCTTAATTGGCATTGCTGTCTTGAAGTGAGGCGCTGAATTTCCCTATTTCTAATTAGGTGGGGTGTGTGAGCGTCTCTGTGTCTGCGTCCAGTATGGGTACAGATAAAGACCCCAGTGCAAGGGGTGGCCTGGAGACAGTGCAGGAGGGTGGCAGGGTGAGCAGGAAGCTGGGCCCGGAGGACAGACTGTGGCCAGGTGCACAGTGCCGAGGGAGAAACAGATCAGCAAGGGAGAGGGGGGGGGCAGAAGCAAAGAGGAAGGTCTTGAGGTGCTTCCGGAACCGGAAAGGGTTCTCCTCAAGTTTCAGAGTGGCATGAAGGCTGTTCCAAAGGGAGGCCCCACCCAAAGACAGAGATCTAACACCAGCTTGTTTCTTTGGAAAACAACTCACCCTGAGTTAGAAGTAGAGGAGCGAAGAGCTCGAGAGGGGAGGTCTTTACGGAGGGATAGTTGAAGGTATTTTGGACCCAGGCCCCAGAAAGCCTTTTGGACAATGCAGAGGGTTTTGAATTTAATCCTTGCATCCACTGGGAGCCAATGAAGGGATTTCAGAGCTGGAGAGATATGATCCCAGGGCTTGAGGCCAAGGACAAGTCTTGCAGTCCTGTTCTGGATTAGTTGTAAAGGGCAGAGAGTAGAGGCGGGAAGATTAAGAAAGAGGCTGTTACAGTAGTGCAACCTAGAAAGAACCAGAGCTTGGGAGACTATGAGATTCTGGGGAAGGAGAGGAAAGGAAGAGTCCCTTCGAGGAGCTGCAGTAGGAAGTTTGACTTTTTAGAGTTGTCAGAGATGTGGGCAGAGAAGGAAAGTGTAGAGTCAAAGATAACCCTGAGGTTCTTAGCCTCGCAAGTAGGGGTAGGAGGAGGGCCAAGGAAGGTTAGCCAGAGAGTGAGGGCAAAGGATAGTGAAGGTGTACTGATGAGGAGGATCTCGGTCTTGTTGACATTTAGACAAAGATCATTGGCGGCACACCATTCTTGGATGGCAGTTAGGTAATCAGAGATGAGAGAAGGAGAGGTGGTAACAGAGGGCAGCCTGAAAATGAGTTGAGTGTCATCAGCGTAGCACTGGAAATTTGAGCAGAAGATGGCAATCCAGCGGGCGAGAGTTGCCAGTCTTGGTTGAAAAGCCAGGGCGAGAGGGTAGACCCTTGGGGAACACCACAGGTTGAGAGGGAGATAGGTGATAGGAAGGACCCAAGTTGGACCTGGGAGGGTCGGTCCGAGAGGAAAGAGGTTAGCCAGGCCAGAGCCTGATCTGTGATACCCAGGTTATTACTGAGAGGGTTGAGCGGGGTGATATGGTTGACCGTGTCGAAGGCAGAAGAGAGATCGATTAGGATGAGGACAGAGGGAATGTTAGAGTCAAGGTTAGAGAGCAGATCTTCACAGGTGTTCAGGAGAGCAATTTCCATGCTTCTGGCGGCTCTGAAGCCAGACTGGTGGTCATGGAGAGAGCCAACAGAATTGGAATGAAGGTTAAGCTAGAAGATGGCCAGCCTTTCCAGGAGTTTACCCAGAAAAGGAGTAATGGAAATTGGGCGATAGTTGGCCGGACAATAAGGATCGGCTGTGGGTTTCTTGAGAAGAGGATGCACAAGGGAGTGCTTCAGAGGGGAGGGGAAAGAACCTGAGGCAAAAGAGAGGTTGCACAAATCGGCAAGAGCTGGAACGAGGGTGTCAATGTGGTCCTTGATGGTTTTAGAAGAACAGGGATGAACCTGTTTTGGCGAGGCATTCATAGATCGGACTTGTCTAGCAACCTCATCAGGGGAGAAAAGAGGAAAGGATCAGAAAGAGTGTGGGGGGTGGCTGAAGGAGAGTCAACAAGCACAGATGGAGAGGTGAGAGGAGGGTCAGGGTAGGAGAGGGTTGACAGGATATCCTGGGTTTTTGACATAAAGTGAGAAGCAAGGGCATTGCAAAGAGACTGGGAGGCAAGAGGAGGGGTAGAGACTGTAGCAGGGTTGGCCAGCTCCTTGCAGATTTTGAAGTGTTCAGCTAAGTTGTTAGAGGCCACAGAGAAAAAGGCTTGAATGTGGACTCTCTTCTTAGTGAGGAAAGAGAGTGGTTATTGCCTTTGGAGCAGGCGACAGGCCAGTTTGTCAGAGGATGAACAAGAAGTCTTCCATTTACTCTCAGCCGCCCTACACTTATGTTTAAGTGTAGCTAGGCCAGAGTCATACCAGGAATTGAACTTGGCTTCTGACTTCAAACAAATCCTCATGACAGGGGCAAGAGCATCAAGAGTATCAGAAATAGAAGAACAGGGATAGGGCATTATCAGGGTGTGAGTCAGCCAGAGGTGAAGAGACGTGAGATAAGGTGACAGCGAAAGCCTCAACTGACACACGCTTCATGGGCTGGATGTCCAAGAAGATAGGTGGCAATGTTGGGGTAGGCTTGGCTTGGGGGAAAGAGAGGGAGAGATGAGAGGAGAGGAGGGAGTGGTCACTCCAAGAGAGAGGAGTGGTCAGAGGGATAGAGAGTGGGAGGCCAGAGGAGATCAAGGCATCAAGTGTGTGTCCTGCAGAGTGAGTTGGGCCAGAACGGAGGATGGAAAGGGAGAGGGAACCACAGAGGTTGCGAAAGAGCACAGATGAGGAACAGAGATAATCAAGATGGATGTTGAATTCACCAAAGTGGAGGTGATGAGTGGCTGAGGCCAGAAGGGAGGAGGAGAGGTCAGCCAACTCAGAGAGAAAAGAGGTGATTTGACCAGGGGGCCAGTAGAGAGTAGAAACAGTAAGAGAGTGGCTAGGAGAGAGAGCTCCTGCAGACAAGGCATTCAAAAGAGGAGTAAAACTGAGTGGGAATGATAGTGGATGGAATACACTCAGGAAAGATCAGGGATACACCCCCTCCGGGCCAGGTGGATCTGGGTGTGGAGAGGATCTTGTAGCCATCAGGGTGGAGAGTGTCAAAGCTTGTGTGTGACAGAGCTGGCCATGAACCATGTCTTGGTAAGAGGTGGCAGATGAAGGAGGAGTGTTTTTTTTTAACTTTGTTTTTATTGAAATCATACATATAAGGTAGGGTGCACGAGCAATCCCTGCCAGCAATACATTGAGCAAACATAAATTACAGTTTTTTTTTTTTTTATCTTCCTGCCAACTCCCCTCCATCCCCCCCAACTTTTTAAACATACCAGGTCTCAAGGTTATGCAGGTTATAGAAGCTGCAGAGAAGACATTCGAATATCCATATGTTATTAGTCATACAAATCGACATAGTGGGGTGAGATCGGTTCACAACAAGTAAGGGGCCCAAACAAAGTCCATTGGGTTAGTGGTGAGAAGTGTGAAGTGGAGGCGTTAAGGGTCGTATTTTACAGGCGCATAGAGATGCAATCATCGTTAAGGAGCACTGCGGTCCATTCCTGTACAAATTCCGACATGGTATCATTTGTTATCGCAGTGAGTTTTTCATAAGTGAAGATCGACCTAAGTTTACAAAGCCATTCCTCCTTGGATGGAGCGAAGACACTCTTCCATTTTTGGGCTAGTGCTAGCCTCCCCGCCCTCAACATGGCCCCAATGACCTTCGGGAATGCAGGCTGTTCTGTCTCCGGCATAGGGGTGCCCAGGAGGATTTCCAGTGGAAGTAGAGTCGGGGAGTACCCCTCTATGTCCTTAATCCAGCTGAGCAGTTCCGACCAGTACACCTGAATGACCGGGCATCCCCACCACATGTGAAACCAAGTGCCCCATTGTTGACACATCTTGGGGCAAAAGGGGGACACCTCTTTAAACATTTTGGACAGGGTGGCTGGAGGGCGGTGCCATGAGTAAAGTATCTTAAAGCTATGTTCCATGGCAGTGGTGTACAGTGAACCCGTGAATATAGATTTAAAGATTGCCTTCCATGTGTGGTCGTCCAGCGTCATGCTCAACCTATCTTCCCATATTCATTTGAAGGGCTGTCTACGCTCCAGATTTTCCGTTATCAAGGTGCCATAGAACTTAGAGAGCCTTTCCGGGAGGTGCTTTTAGCTAGGACAGTTTCGAAAGGTGTGAGGGGGCGTTTGAAGTTATCTGCCCACCGAGGGTGGGTCAGGATCCCCTTCAAGCACAAATATTCAAAGACTGAGGGCGGATTGTCACCCAATGCCTCAGTCAGCTGATCATATTCTATGACACCCTCCTCGCGAGAGAGTTGAGCAACCCTCTCCAAGCCCAAATCCGACCATGTCTGTGTGTCTCGAAAGCCCCTGGTGCCTAGATCGATGGGGGGACCCCACAGTGATGATAAATGAGACGGCCAGGATGACAGCAGCTTGTTGTCCTTATTCGGCTTCCAGACTGCCCAGAGGGCCGCTAAGGTTGGGTGTGTTCTGAGGTGGGGGGAGGGCTTTAAGGGGGGCCCATAGCAGGGCCCTGACTTTTTTCGGGTGGATGTGGACATCCTCAATGAAAGTCCAATATGTCCTCAGGTCATCCCTCATGTGCTCTAACATCACCCGGAGTTGGGCTGCTTTGTAGTAAAGTCTAAAGTCCGGGAGGCCAAATCCCCCATGGGACTTAGGAAGGGTCAAGGTAGAAAATTTGACTCTTGTTCTTTTACCGGCCCAGATGAACTGAAGGACTCGGGACTGTAGTGCCTCAAATAAGGCCTCCAGGATCACCACAGGGAGGGCCGCAAAGAGGTAGAGTAGGCGGGGCAGGATATTCATTTTGACCGTGACCATACGCCCAAACCAAGAGAGTGTGAGGTGTGCCCATCGTTTGAGATCACTACTAATCTTGGCCAGGATCCCCGGGAAGTTACCTTGATAGAGTTGTGACAAATCCCTGGGAATGGTAGTGCACAAATACCTGGTGGAAACCCGCTCTATTCTCACTCCCAGTATTTCGGAGTTACCCCCGATGTCATGATCCCCGGGACCCATGGGCATGATGCTAGACTTGGAGGTGTTCACCTTGAGCCCCGAAAAGGTGCCATAGTAGTCTATAAATCCAAATAATCGGGGTAGAGAGTCTTGAAGGTTAGTCAGGTAGCCCAGGATGTCGTCTGTGAACAGGGAGAGTTTAAAGTCGCAATCGTCACATCTAATCCCTGTGATTTCCTGGTCAGCTCTGATCGCTATAGCCAGGGGCTCCATTGCCAAGGCATACAGAAGGGGTGACAAGGGACAGCCCTGACGGGTGCCTCTAGATAGGGCCAGGGGGTCCGAGGTGCCACCATTAACCAAGACTCTCGCCGAGGGACCATTATAAAGTGCTGAAACCCAGCCGCAGAAGTTGTCCTCCAGACCCATTTTTCGGAGGACTTTACCCATATAAGGCCACTCGACGAGGTCAAAGGCCTTTTCCGAATCTAATGAAAGGAGATAGCCTTCCACCCCCTGCCTTGAAGCCTCATGCATAAGATCAATGGTCTTCCGTATGTTATCAGATCCTTGGCGACCCGGAATAAAGCCCACTTGATCTCCGTGCACTAGGGAGGGGAGGAGTCTCGCCAGTCGGTTTGCTATAAGTTTGGCCAGTATCTTTACATCGGCGTTGAGGAGGGATATAGGGCGGTATGATTGGCACTGAGAGGGATCTTTCCCTTCCTTGGGGAGCACTACTATCAGAGCGGACATCATCGTGGGTGGAAGGGAGCCCAGTTCCAGTGCTGAATCATCTTGGCCATAAACGGGGCCAACGTAGACCGATAGGTCTTGTAAAACCTAACAGTGTACCCATCATCCCCCGGGGCTGTTCCACTCTTCAAAGAGGATATGGTGTCTTTTATCTCTTGTGGGGTTATGGGAAGTTCTAGTGTTTCTGCCTTGTCGGGGGAGAGGCCCGGGATCGGGAGGGAGTGCAGGAAGCCATCTATTTCGGTCCCGTCCCCTGCATACTCCGAGCAATACAGCCGTTCATTGTATTGTCTGAATTGCTCGGCTATCTTGCTGTCTCTCACGGTCGAGTCCTCTTCTGGGGTGCAAATGGAATTCACCCTCCTACTATTTATAAGCTCGCGGAGCCTCCAAGCCAGTATCTTATCCGATTGTTCCCCCTTTTCCATGTATTTCTGTTTCAGGAAGGACAGCTTCCTTTCCGTTTGTCCCACCTGGAGGTCTGCCAGCCTAGAGCGCAATCTTTGTAGCTCCTCCCATTGTCCGGGGAACATCTGCGTTTTCAATTTCCCCCCCGGTTGGATAGTGGCTATCTTTTCCCTCAATAGTTTCTCCTCGTGGCCCCTCTCCCTCTTTTTTCTCGATAAGGATGCCCCTAATGGTTGCCTTGAATGCTTCCCAAACACCCATGACGCCAACCTCCCCATTATCATTGGCAGAGAAGTAATCTTTTATGGCTTCTAAAAGGGTTTGGCGTACTTGTTACACCTCTTCAGGGATCCGGATGCAGGGGCAGGGGGAATACCCATTTTTATTCTAACCAAATCGTGGTCCGACCAAGGAACAATCTCCACCCCCAAGTCCGTGACCTCACCCCGAAGTGTGGCGTCAACCAGAATATAATCGATGCGGGAGAATGTGGCATGAGGCTTTGAGTAGAAGGTAAAGTCGGGGTCTCGGCCTTGTTTAATGGGGTGCGTATCGCTCAAGCCCAGTTCTCCATTGACTTCTTGGAAAACTTCTGCCAGCTTTTTATGGAGACGCAAGTTTGGACATGGATTTACTGATTTCCTATCCCTCTCGGGGCAAAGAACCATGTTAAAGTCCCCACCCACCAATAGGGTGCCCTCGGAAAAAGCCATAATTTTCTCTTTCATCCCCTCCCAGAAGCTATCCTGAGCCTCGTTTGGAGCATATATACAAACTAGGGTGAACAGCAGGCCCCTCACCTCCCCCTTGACCATAATATATCGTCCTTCCGGGTCCGACTTCTGAGCTTTGACCACGAAGTGGGCCCCGGGAGAGACCAGGAGGGCCACTCTGCGTTTTTTAGCCTGGAAGGACGCCACATACACCTGATCAATGTTTTTAGCCCTTAGCTTAGGTTCCTTGCCCCGAACCCAGGGAGTTTCTTGTACAAATAAGAAATGAAGCCGGAGCCTTGAAAATTCTCTCACCACCAACGACCTTTTTGTAGGTGAGTTAAGCCCACGTACGTTTAACGACCCCACTGTCAGGAATTGGAACGGATCATCCATCAAAGCGGTGGTAAGGGCTCATGGCTCCCTCCGTGGAGCGTGGAATGTCAATGCTCCCGCAGAACTTCCGCACCTTGCTGAAGCCCAGAAACAATTCTATAAGTGCAAAATAGACCTGAAAACCTGGCGTGACCCAACTAAATCCCCAATGAACAAACCCCAACTTTTCCCTCCCTCCTCCCTCCTCCCCCCTCCCCCCTGAACACCTGGTTGATTAGCGGCTTCATCTTGTCGCCAATCCAGGCCACCATTGTCTCCCCCCTCCGGGCTCCTAAACTTCTTCAAAAACAACAACTTGAGCCCCCCCTAACCCCTTTGTCCATGCCAGTCCATACACAGTTGCGTCCCAACCCCACTCACAGAATCGAGTACACGCTTCATCATCAAGCTCCCGGGGGCTCTTCAAGTGTTGGCCAGCTCCAGGGATGCCGGAGCCACTCTTCTGAATTTCCTGTGGCCTCGGACCTTACGCCTTTCCTGTGGGGCCCTCGTCCGCCCGGGGCCAGCTGGGGCTCTCTCGCGTTCTTGCTCGCCCACTTCCATATTTGGATCATCCAGGAGCTCCCCCGACACCCTGCGAATATCGTCCTCTGTGACCAGGGCGTACTTGTAGCCGTCTAGCTCAAAGGAAAGTGAAAAAGGGTATCCCCACCTATATCGGACCCCTTTGGACTGGAGCATTTTCGTCAGCGGGGAGCAGAGCCAACGTCTCGCAAGGTTGAAGGTGGACAGATCCTGGTATACCGAGATCTGGGCCCCCTCCCAGTCCACTGGGCCTTTCTTGCGGGCCAGTTCAAGAATGTTACTTTTCTCCGCAAAGTAGTGGAATCGTACTAGAATGGACCTGGGGCCTCTGTTGGCTGTGCCTGCTCTATGGGCTCTATCAATGGTCGGTTCGTCCGTGTTAGCCCCTTCAAAGAGTGATCTCAGCACCGCGTTAACAGCTTTTATAATGTCTGCTTGCGTTTCACCCTCACGCTCTGGGAAGCCTAAAAAGCACAGGTTGCAGCGACGTTCCCTGTTCTCCAAATCGTCTAGTTTTAGGGAACATTTCTCTTCCCTCCTCTTGAACTCCGCCAGGCGCATGTCAAATTGCGTCTCAAAGATTTCGTTCGAGGCCGTATTATTTTCCAGCGCTTGAACCCTGTCATCTATATTATCCACTTTTTTGTCCAAGGTGTCCAGACGTAGCGCTATATCCGCTCTGAAGCCTCTGATCTCCTCGAGGAGGGCGGCCAAGATGTCGCAAGGGCAAACCAGCTCTCCAACGGGCCCTCCTGGGCCGGATCCACTGAGCGCCGAAGCCCGGTGGCGCAGCGCGGGCCACCAAGCCCGGTGCGCCGCTCCGGGGAGTAGCCCCAATGGCGGTAGGCAGCCCAAGGCGTCATGCAGCCCTGCCTGGGCTCTGTGGGGCACGGGAGACCGCTGCAGTCAAGTTTGGGGGGGCTGCTCTCCCCACGCTGTCCAACGAAGCAGTAGGCCTCACCTTAGCCGCGGCTCTCTGTTGTTTTTGTGCAGAGCCGCGGCGCCGGGGGAGGCAGGGCTCTCCCTCCCTCCTGTCTTCGAGGGCTCACTGCGCAGCGAAGGCGCCACGTCGGGAGACCGGAGTTGGGATATTCGGGTGCCCCACGGTGTTAGAAGGCTGCGGTGGGGGTCGGCACTTCACTCCGGGGGGTTCTGGGGGGGCTCAAGTCCCAATAACGGCACCCTTCGGAGGAGACGAGAGGAGATGCGTCAGTGCATCTCTGCGCCCCCTGGTGGTCCTCCGGAAATCAACAGAGGACTGTTTGATAGCAGAGCGAGAGTTGAGAGTGGCAAGATGAAGAAGGTTGCCAGCTTTAAAAACCTTCCGGGCAAGGGTACAAATCAGAGGTAAGGCCAGCAGAGGTGTAGAGGGAGCCCGAAGTGGGAAAGAGGAGGAGGGAAGAGAGGGCAAGGTAGCCAAGGGAGGAGAGGGGGGAACATCTGGAGATGAAAGGAAGTTGATGGGGTGGGGACCCGCCTATCAAAGAGGAGGAGATTGGCATGGGGGCCTTGGAGCATGACCGTGCCATTTAGGTAGACATTTATGATGACTCTGGAGGAGTTGAAAGAATCCATGAAGACTTCCCAGCGGGTGGCACCATTAATGGGAGAGTAGGAGACAGGTCAGAGCACAGAGATCATGTGAGGGGTCCATAGATCAGGAGAAGGAACAACAAAGAGGATGTTGGCGAGGGTCTGTCTGGAAGAGATGCTGGAAAGACATACAAACAAATTGTAGAAGGGGTAGTCACATGAATTCCACTGAGCAAACTAGAACAAAAGGATTGGGAAATGGGTGTGTAATGTTGGTGCAACGTATAGCATAGTCGCTGAAATTATTCTATGTAGAGCTTGGGGAGTGCCAGAAAGGAAAGGTCATAACACATTTTTATTTCCATGGTGTTTTCACACCTTAGCTTCTCTCGAAATTATGTTTTTCATTGCTTTGGTTTTTATGTAGCTGTAGAAAAAGAAAATGGCCACTGGTGCTCCAGATTTTCTTCCACTCATAGTTGAGACATATAAAATGTACTGATGATGTCAGCCCCTGCTCTCCTAAAGCCAGTCATGGAGTCCAGTACAGCAACATTGAGGTCACTTGCTCCTGCCTGTGCGCTGTGTCACAGCATAGCATATTCCCCAGACACATGATATACAGTCAGAGGGTGATTTGGGTGTCGGTCCTTCACCTCCCTGACCAAATCCAGATACTGCATTCCCAGCTTCACCGTCAGCATATCGGCACCCTCCAGAACCTCACAGTCCACAGCTCTGCGTGTGATTCCCCGGGCTCTAGGTGGCAGCTCGTAGCAGTGCCGGTTTTCAAAGGAGGTTTTGGAAAGAGCAGCATCTCTGAAAGGTCCATAGTAACAGGAGGCAAACCTGGCACTGTAGCTCATTACCGAAACCTTGCTTCCCAACTCATTTGAAATTAGAGCATTTTTTTTGTTGAATAGTTTTTATTGAAATTAGATACATAGGATCAGTACATAATAAAATAATGCCATTGCAGACAATAATGAAGAAAAACATTAATCAAAATTTTGTTCTCGAGAGAAACGAGCATGTGTTCACAGAATTAAGTGGTAGACGAGTATAACCACAGCGATATTTCATGGATGAGAGAGACTCTACAACATTGGAGTCTGCAAATTAGTTAGAGTTTATCAACGGGGGAAGGACAGACAGAATACAGACACGAAAACAGAAGGAAGTAGGGAGGGGGAAGGTTTCTATAGCAGCATAATATATAGATTCACATGGAATAATGTATAGGTGAAAGCCGAAGAACGTGCGAGAGTAGATGGGCAATGTGCACCCTGGGAGGTGAGTTCAAAACTAGTGCTCAAGATACATGCGAAGCTGCAGCAAAGCAATCCAGATAGTGGATACGAAATTAGAGCACTTTTTATAGAACCAATGCGCTCGTCCATCATATCTCAGGGTCCGTCGCTTCACCAAGCAACGAGTTGGTGGTAGATCTCTTTCTTCGGCTGGTGCCTCCCTCTGGAACAGCCTCCCTGCCTCCGTGAAACATGAGGAGAACCATTTTCGGTTCCAGAATCTCCTTAAAACCCTCCTCTTTGCTTCTGATTTCTCTCCCCCTCTCCCCTGCTGAAGTCCTGCTGTACTGTTACTGCAGGGTTACCTGGCCACCCGTCTGATTTTTGGGCCAATGCCCTTCCAGTTGCACGCCTGCACTGCCTCCCTGGCAACCCCTGCACCTGAGGACTGTGTCTGTATCCCCACAGTGCCCCCACCTGCACTTGTTCTGCTCTCACCCTGCACTTGCCGCCAGCTGGCTGTTCTTTTATTTATCTTGTTGTTTATTATCCTATGTACTGCACTTTCCCTCCCCCGACCCCACTGCACTTGCTCGATCTGAATGACACCTGGCCTAGTAGAATCGTTGTCTGTCTTCCCTCTGTTCCCCCTCCCTTGCCTCGTCGCGCCTTGAAACACTTGTGTATAGGCGCATTGTAAATGCCATATCATATCATATCTAATGGGGCCAGGATATGGCATCCTGCCTTGGAGTAGGCCAGCGCTACCACTGCTAGCCTCTTACCGCTGGCCTCGTTCTGGATCGTCCCATCCTCCCAGAGAATTCCACTATGACTCTGGGACGCGTAGGGGCACAAGCAGACATCACAAGCAACCACCAGGTCAGGGAATGTTGATCGTATCTTCCGTACTGCTTGGATTGCTGGTGTGCCCTCGGGGTCAGCGGCCGAAACGCGGTCATCCTTTGTCACTTTGCTTGGAAGACCAAAGATCAGCACACATTTCAGACCTTCGTCCAGCAGGGGGCGGAACATCTCCTCCAGTAGGTTGACACCATATCCGGACACTGAAATGAAAATGAAATTATATTTTATTTATATCGCGCTTGTACACAAGTGTTTCAGAGCGCTATGTGTTCCACTCCATCCTGACTCTCTATGACAAAGATGGACTACATGAGGTTACTGGCATCAAAGCTGATGGGAGAGGTCTGCCAGCTCCTCAGCACCGGGCGGAAGTAGCCACTGTGAAGGAGAGACTCGGCCTGCACCTTTCAAGTCGTGCACTGTCAGCAGGGCCGGCCTTAGGGCAAGGCGGGCCAGGCGACCACCTGGGCGCCATGCCCCCCAGGGTGCCATTAGCACCCTGCCACGCCAGCTCTGGGGAGTCTTTCAGGGGCTCCCTGGAGCTGGCATAGTGGGAGAAGGCGCGGCAGCGCCCTTTTGTTATTAAATGCACCTACGGCAGCAGGGCGCATTAAATAACAATAGGGTGCTGATGATAAAGCATCAGCACCCTATTCAGATGATAACCTCCCCTCTCCGACGTGGGAGCGAGGTGGTTTTCATTTGAATAGGGCGCTCATGCATCAGACTGAGCATCCTTTTCCAGTGATTAACTCCCTGCCAGGTGCCAGAGCAGAGAGTTTGATGCTTCAGGTCCACGTGGTTGTGCTTTGCTGTTGTGCAACTCTTTTGTTTGATGTACACTGATATACCGGCGTGTTGCATAGGTTGCATAGGACAGTGCCTTCCTGCCTCCTCGCTTTCTTACCCTCTGGCAACCTAACTTGCTCCTACACCCCTGAAAAGATGGACACGGCCTGGCCCCTAGATGTCCCCTCTCTAAACTGATGCTTAACAAATAAAGCCTGTTCCTGCCCTGTGCGCTTTGCAAGGGCAGAAGCAGATGCACTATGAAATTGTCACATTGAAATATTTTGCGACAGAGGAATGGCCATTCTTCTGCTGGAAGGATTAAAGTGTGTCAGTCGTGGTGAGATGAAACGTGTGACATGCAAGTCAATGTGGTTCTGTCCTTCAAAGCCGACAATATGATTAGTGGTGAATCAGAACATGTGTGAACGTATCCATAGAATAAAGTGTGTGCTATTTAATTGTGTGCATTGTTAAATTGCTGGGAAGCTCGTGCCTAATTGTAGTTGGGACCTTCTTTTATTTCACGAATTGTTAATTTCCGGTGCCAACTAAGGTAGTTTGACAAGCTAATGCAACCAATAAGAAAAGGAAAAGGATGCCAGCGTATGTCTAAGCCCCTGCATCAGTTGTCCTAGAAGATGTCACTTCCAGCAGCTCTTACTTGGATTCCTCCGGAAACCAAGGCATAGCTGAGGGAAGAAGGGTTTAGCAATAAAACTGTGCTATGTCCAAACACATAATTCCAGGCTTGTCCCTTTTTCTCTATGTTTGCGGTCTGACCTCTGAGCCTGTCATCAATGTCCACTGTACACAGGTGGCAGCAGTGTGAACTGGAATATCAGTATGAACTGGAATATCAGTAGATGTTGGCTTTGTCCAATGAGTTTGGCTTTAGAGCCTCGCCGGGCAGTAAACCAAAATCTTTTGTGCGTGGCTCTGATAATATACGTCCTGCAGAACTGGCCTTATGTCGGATTTCAGAGCAGTGATTCTGATGCCTTTCAAGGAGTACTTCTGCCTCTCTCTATTTCATCCCACACCATACCGCTGTGGTTCTATGTCATTTCATTGACAGGTGTAATTTCGATGGGATTTTTCCCACCCAAGTATTTTTTATCTAAAAACCTCATCGAAATTGATTCCTTTTTATTTTTGAGGGGGTTCCCCCCAACATCCCATCCCCTATTGTTTTTTTTACCTATTCCCGACCACCCCCACCAATTATATAGACTTTTCCAACCCCCCTATAAATCTCGATGAGTTTTTTTGGTAAAATGTACTCTGAAAAAAAACATTGAAAGTACACCAGTCAATGAAAGAACTCTATACCACCCCTGCAAGGCCCAGCACCTCAATCCATTCCTGTGGTACATAGGGGCTTTCTTGTGCATTAAGGGTGATGTCGCAATGTAGTGAAATCGACATCCTGTAGATAACCCATTAACTGCTAAAGGTATATGTTTGCCCTGAATTACCATAATCATTTTAGACTCCGGCCACTCCCATGCTTAAGTTTAAAGAAGTGAGTACGCTACTCTCTGTTCATTCCAGAAAAATCTCATCTAGTATTATAACCCAGTATTGTATCCTCGGTCATTTGCTACCAAATGCTATTGAGATGCAGAGCATAGTACTGGTCCAGTTATGTCTTATTATCAAATGCTATCTAGGTCTAGAGCATAGTACTGCACCCTATTTTAATGTCCTGCCAATTACCATCTAATTACAGGGCAGTCTACTCCAACGTCTGTGTACTTGCTGGCCTGTACTCTGCATAATACAATGTTCACATCGTATTCAAAAGTAGAATGTTCAACTTGCAACCCCCTAATGGTAATTGGAAATGGAAATCTCCATTGCATGTTCAATGGTGTCTAAAGTAGTGAAAGCGGCATGTAAAGCTGTACTGGAAATCCCCAGTATAAGCAAAACAGACAGGCACAATAACGGAAATAGTCAAACTAAATGGCAAAGCCTGCTTTATTGACGATCCACATAAAGCAGGGACAGCACATAAGCACACAAGTTTCAATAACTCGCAGAGGTTTCAATACAGAAGAACAAATTATAAATGATAAACACATCATAATTGATGTAATGCTACAATCTTATTTACAAAAACCTACGAGGTTGAGGGATTGGTTCGGGGAATTGTGTAAATATATAAAATATAGGGCTTAGTCTTTTCATTGGATATAGTTATATGAGGGCCCTACCTTAGACCATCCATATATTGACAAAGGTAAACAATACCTCGTCTGAGCAATAGGTAATTGGCTAATGCAACATGTACTGGGCGGCATCAAATTGAGAGCATGGATTGGTTGGTGTTTGTTTTACCAACCTTGACCACTTGGCAGGTCATCAGCAAATGAGAAAAAATAGAAATAGGGAGAGAGAAACCCAGCAACTGTTTTCTTTCAATTGAATAAGATACTATTCCTTATTTCCTAGGCCATGAGCCGGAGCATCTAGCTTTGTACTTGGCAGTGTTAGGTGCCTCTGTTCTGGGAATTTGTGGGGAGGCGATGCAGGTTTGTGTCTGGATCTAATGAATAGACGTTGTCTTCCAATTATAGGTCACATGTGAGAAGACCAGGTCTTGAATTAGTTTACCCTGCTTTTACTTTGGTTTTAGCTAATATTAATGTGTTGTTACCCTATCTGGCCACTGGAGACTTGGGTGATCCATTCCTAATACAGTATTAGGCCTCTAATTAGTCGGCATCTGGCATTCAAAGGATATTTGTTTTTTCTTAATCTAAAATAAATATGTCTTGTGCTGCAGGAATTATTATCTCCTGCTATCTTCAGAGCCATCCAAACCTCCCTTCTTTCACATTAACCCTGAAAAGGGACTGCACAGCTACTGTCTGTCCTGCATCAATCTGTATTTCAGTGAATTCAGCAAGTAGAACCTCCCTGCAGCCCCAAGGCTTCTCATACAATCTAATGTGCCTTTGCTGTCCATTTTATATAATATGCCGAAGCATTACTGTTGCTTTTCTACGTTAGCAAGCGATATGTGTATATCGTTTGTGTGGCATTTCAGCCTATACATTGTTTATGTTATATTCTTCATGTCTACATAGTGCCAGCAATATTCTTCTTGTCTAAATGCACGTTTTGACCTAGTGTTCGAATTTCTTCATGGTGAGTGCATATCAGATTCATGTCTATTGTATTCGCATGTGTCATGTAGCAGTGAGTTCACTCGCTCTCGCCATCTTTAATTGCATCAGGTTCGTTTCTTCTTGTATTTGTCTGGGATAAGGACAATATGGTTGCCTTAGTGCATAGCGCTTCTCACTTTTACAGTATTGGGGCAGGGGAGGGACAGTCACCAGGAATGATGTATTCATCTGTTTCTCGACATTCCTCCCTCTGATCGATTCCTCAGCCACACTCTCAATCCTGCCCTCCTCCGCGTAAGGTACTTTGGGCATTGTGAGGTTGGCATCATGGAAGAAGACACACACAACATATTCAATGTATAAAACAAAGCTTTTAATGATGTAAATATCAGGATGGTGGAAGGCCTACCTTGCCCTAATCTACAGTGAAAGAAACCTAAAGAAACTAAGGATAGTCTGTGTCAGTAAGTTCAACTGAAAAGTCTCTCTGTGTCTTAAACCTATGCTTGCCCTCACAACTACGACTAAACAATGTGTAGGGATGTCAACCATAAACTAAACAGTGTTCCAAAAGTAAAGTTTTGAGCTATTTCCAGCTCAGGCTTATTCTTCAGCTTCTTTTATCCAAATGTCAACAAGCTCACCACAATGTTCAAGTTATCTTCTTTTGGACTTAAAGTGATATAGTTCCACACCTTTGCAACTGTCAGGATGCCCTTTCCAAGTTCAATATAGTTCTCTAGCCACAAGTCTCAGGGTTCCCTTCCCCAAGTTCAATATAGTTCTCTGGCAGCAAATCTCAGGGTTCTCTTCGCCAAGTTCCCAAGGTCCTTTGCCGTCCTCCAGTGGTCCTAGTGCCATCTGACATTTACCAGGTCTCTGTTTGGTGGCTCCGCCCGAGCAGGAGAATTTTCACTCCTCAGCACAGCAATTCCTCTGGGTTCTCTGGGTATAATATTGATCTCTTCCAAAGGTACCCCGGTCTCTCTCTCTCTCTCTCTCTCTCTCTCTCTCTCTCTCTCTCTCTCTCTCTTTGACTCTCTCTCTCTCTCTCTGTCTCCCTTTCTCTCTCTCTCTCTCTCTCTCTCTCTCTCTCTCTCTCTCTATTTCTGTGCTTTGCCCTTTATACACCTGTGTTCCTTCAATGGACTGCAGGTGTGTTCCATCATTCAAGGCTGCCTGACTCTGATTAAGAGGACATGCCTTACCTTCATACCTTTCATGCATCTTCTTTGTCCCAGTACCAAAGTGGTGAGAGTAGGTGGTGTTCGTTACTCTCAGTAGCTTCTTCCTCATCTCACTACTGTCAGGTACCCCAAGAGGAGAAGAAAGGGGAGCTGATCTACAGCACCCTATAAAGATCAGGGGAGGGAGAGACTGATTGTCACTAGGATATGGGGGATACCATGTTTCTCCTAAAGGTACCCCAGTCCCAATCCCCAAGGACCCTCCACCCAGGTAATCCCCCTCACTTGTCCACCCCCATGGTCAGGACCCAAAAGTGATTGCCTTTCCCTAGCCATCTAAGTAGACAATCCAGGGGGAGTAGGAGTGAGAATACCCACAGGTTTCTCACATAATTCATATCTTGGTCACTGCCCTCAGGTAAATTGCATGTTGTATGTGTTCGTCCACACTCCAGAGCATATAGCAGCACCCCCCGTCTGGTTTGCAGAATACCCAACGTCCAATACAATTGCAATAGTCTCTGGGATAGGTACATTTTGAACGTGTAGCTGTAATAGGGCTTTCCTTCACTTCTGCAAGAAGCAGGTTTTCTGCCTGTGTTTTCTCTTGAGCCGAAGTACTCATGTCGATCATTATTTTCATTCCAACTGCTCTGTTAACAGCCTTTTTACATCCATTTATTGCTATTCTGAGAGCACAGAAGGCCAGTAGTATGAATACCTCTATAACAATTAGTATCTTGAATGAATTAGCCAGCAGGTAGGTATCAAACAGAACAACTAACTGAACAGATCATCATATTCAGGTACATCCACCTCCTCTATCATTTTTTCAAGCAATTCTGTTAAAGTGGCTATGGTCTCTGTAACGGTCCCATTTTCTTCATCATGGGTGGTGTCTATGTACAGCAAGATGGTCCAATTTATGCACACACACCATATTCCATGGCTGTTATCAAATCAAGGACATACCTGTTCTGGAGGGTCATAAGCCTAATGGCCCTTAACTCCTCCCTTATTGCATTGAAGCCTTTCAAAGTTGTATTCATTGCCTGTCGCAACTCACACCTTGCAATCTGCAGCCATTTTGCATTTACTGCCATTTGCAATCCAGGGAGAAAGATGGAAGAGAAAACTACAGATGCTCTACTGAACAACCTATGTTCATAAGGTATTTCTGCAGGAGAATCCCTTGTTTTTGTTGAGAAATAATGTTCGCTCTTGCTGCGCACAAGAGTGGGGATCTATTCTTCTTTAAATGAGGATCCATTTTGGGGAAGTTGGTAGCATGTATGTCGCTCTGGGGTACTACCAAGGTGGGTATGTTTAATAGCATTATGGAACATAATCATGCCCAATTCAGGGGCTACTTCATGTATGCCTTGGATCCACAAGCGTAATAGTGATCCATCAATACTGCTGTTCCTGTCTTCATGCCTGGTACATCAAATTATTTTTCCCAATGCTTGTTGTACCATTTTTTCGGAAGCATAGGGTGCCATTTTTCGGGGGTACTATCTGCTTTGGTCACCCCTCGGCATCGACTTATGTTAGTAACATTCTAATATTGGGCCACAGATCAAGAAATTCTGCATTTGCATTTACCATGATCTCTTCCCATTGTTCCAAAAGGGCTAGTGCTTTGCATACCACTGGTATTTTGGTCCATCCCTCAGGTGTAAGTACAGTTCCCTTTATCTGTAATTGATCCCATTCCCAACATCTGGGTATTTCCTTTCCTGTATTGTCATTACACTACAGCATTTTATTTTCCTCTATTGTAATCCCTGCTCCATTTGCTCCAGCTTGCATATTTTATGACATTGTGCCTCATTTTAGTTTTTATCATAGATTTCATATCTTGTTTATAATTATATTGTCGCTGGTATTTTGCTTTGTGAACCCACACTAGTGAAACAGTCTGGCCCTGGAATTGTCCTCTGAGTATAGAGAACCAACTCCCGTAATCCCAAGAGAATTATAAAATAGAGGCTGCAAAATGTGAACAATGTAGCAACAAGCATTATTGCCAATGGATCAATGCTTTTTACATCACCACATGTGTTATGTTGTCTGCAAGCCAAAAGTGAGTATGTAACAAATGGAAAAAGTCCCAGTTTCAGAAATGTTAGTGTCTACAAGAAAAACTGTGCCACTATGACAAGAAGAACTCTTTCAAAAATACGGCATCACTTGGGATTCCTTAAGATAGCTGCAAGGTTTATATTTCTTACTCTTAAAGAAGAATAAGTGCCCACTATATAAGGAGCATCTGTAGAAGAAGCATTTAGTGCCTGTATTTTACATCTTGTAAACAGTGCTATTCTTTATTTCAGGCAAGTGAGATTTTTAGGAGAAACATTCATTAAATTCTTTCAGTTTGCTTATTAGGACCAATCAACTGATTATCTGTCTCAGTCTGCTGGTTGCTGCCTGCTTATGGTAGCCAACCTCTTTTGTACTCATGTCGCTACTTCTTTACCTTCCAATTCAAGGAGTTGTGCCAGGGGGGGTCTCTCCATTGTAGAGTTTGATGTCACCAAGGTGCAGCCAGGCTCTTCGCCCTTTTACTCTTCGTCATGGGTGTAACCCCCTCTACAAGGTGTGGTCCTTCAAAACTTGTGCATGTGCCGTTTAAAGCTCCTATTGACCACTCTGTCTCCAGGGTATAATACTGGGGGCTTCAGTAATATTTTGGGATCAATTTTTTCATTGTCTTCATCACTCTTCTTTCTCTCTCATTCTTTCTATTTCAATCTCCGGGCACAGAGCTGTTGAGACATAAAAGCAAATCTCGCAATCATAGCAGTCCAATAGTCATGTATTTCAATTACAAGTACATTAGACATGCTATGGCCATTAATTTGCATTTCAGTTGGATCAGAAAGAGGTGCACGCATACAGTGTCCCGTCACCAGCTGGTGAGGAGTCAGGTGATGGTCTGTGCCGGGTTAATAAGGTAGCGCAAACAGAGTTAAGGGTAGGCAAAGGAACCATCCTTTTTTCAGAGTCACTTTTATCTTGGTAATGCGTTCCTTGGTGAGGCCATTGAGGCACTCACAAACCCTGCTTGCATTAGGGTGATAAGCAGAAGAGAATGTATACTTATTACACAATAGGATTGTGATGTGCTCAAAGACTTCAAAATGCTGTACATTGTCAGTGGTCCATTGACAGACCTGAGGACTTCACCTACTCCCCACTTCACAGCACATGTGGCTTCGGGATGTGTGCATGGACCAGCCTCGATCCATCGAGAGAAAGGACACACGACTACTAACATATATCTATAGCCGTTACAAACTTGGAGCATATCCACAAAGTCAATATGCAAATGCCGAAAGGGTCCAATTGGACGTGGTACTGTGCCTCTCACTGTTCACAGAGTGTGCCCTGCAGTGTACTACTGACAGACCAAACAATTTATAATGAAGGCGGCAACATGCTCCTCCGGGGTTGGGTACAAACCACTCTTCTGAGATTACGGCTGCAAGACTCTCTTGTGTTTTATGTGCTGGATAATGTAGTTGATCTAATGCTATGTTAAGTGATCCAAGGGGCATAACTGGTTTTCCGATGCTGTCCTGCTGCCACATTGCATTTATGCGGGACAATTAGCACCCCCTTCTCTTCCACACTCTTGTTCCTCTAGTGGGGCGCATCACTGCAACTCAATGAGTTGGGCAATGGGCAATGTATTAAAGACTTCTTTCATTACCATACTTTGTGCACATGTGTATTTATTGGGTGCTGTGTCAAATTCAAATATTTCAGGAAAATATGCTGCTTTTTTTACTTCTAGGTTGGAGGCTTTGTTGCAGCAGGAAATTAAGTCTGCGCCTTTAGTATGTACTTAGCACTTCACCAGGGTGATGGCCAATGGGATCTGTAGTGGGTTTATGAGCCTGTTCAATAACGGCACATGTTTCACTGGCGTGTTGTCTTTGTGTAAAAAGCCACACCTCTTCAAACATGACAGTCCTGCATGCACTGTTGATGTCACATAGGTGGATTCAGAATGCACTGTTACTTCCTCATCCTCATGCGTTTCCAGTGCTAAAAAAGCACTACCAATTCTCCTGAAAAATGCAATCTCGCACTCGCCACTGCCTCAAAGTTGCCATTCAACTTTGCTTTTACCACTGCCTTTTACTTGTAATCTGGTCGATCATCGAGAAACTGTCAGTGAAGAAGACTTACCTCCTCCCAGTGCATTTTCTTTCACATGTGGTATCTTATCGTGATATTCAGCATACTTAGTGCAATTGTAAGCGTAGTCTCTTTATACTTCTAACTCTGCTATTAATCTTGCTGGGTTCGCTACTCTACACCTAACAATCTTGATCGCTGGATTTGAAATGATTACCTTATACTCATATGCTCTTTCTGTGGTCAATGTGCTTTTAGGTTTTTCAAGGATGGCAAAGAGGGCATGTTCAACATATAACTTTACTGTGCAGCCCATCATGATACTGGCAGACATTTCTATTGCAAAGGCGGCTGCTGCCAATAATTGTTCACAGGGATAATGGCCTCTCATCACAGGGATAATGGCCTCTCATCACTGGATCGAGGATCCTGTTGTAATATGCTAGTGGTTTGTGTCCTAAGGTAGTTTTTTGTGTGAGGGCTGATGCTATTACTACTTCATCTGAATGTGAGGATAAGACACATTCTGCACTGTGATCGGGGATCCCCAAAACAGGTGTTGAACATATTGCTTTTTTCACTCATCAAATGCTCCTTTAATTTCTCCTGTCCAGGCTATGTCACTGTCAACCTTCCTTGGGGGGTCTGACAGATTTACTATAATCAAAGACCCATGCCCTACAATAATTGCAAAGCCCAGAAATGGTTGCATCTTCCTCACTGTTTTTGGTCTGGCTGTTTACATGATTGCTTCTGCTAACTCAGGGGTCAATTTTCTTCCTTCTTGAGATATCAACTGTCATATGTAGAAGACTTCTTCCAGCCAATACTGTAATTTCCCCTTGTCCAGTTTGTACCCCTTCTCTGTCATCAACTGTGTTGAGTCTTTTCTACATTGTTCTTCTGTCTCGCTTCACACCAAAATGTCATCTGCATATTGTATCACTATACTGTCAAGGTGTACGTTTCCGAGGTCCATCTGGAGGATTCATCAGACTATTGAGCAGGAATCACAATATCTCTGAGGCAATCTTGTATGTTTCCACTTATTTTCTCTATAGGAAAATGAAGTCAAGTCTTGTGACTCCTCGTGAAGGGGGATTGAAAAGAAGGCATTCTATAAATCAATCACTGTAAAACATTTGGCTTTGGACGGAATATTGAAGGATATGCTTTCTAGCTTTGGGAACGATGGGGATTCTGCTTCAACAATATTGTTTAGGAGGTATAGCTCCTGAATAAATCTTCATGACCCCTCAGTTGATATTTTCACTGGGTACATGGCTGCGTTAGACAGGTATCATAAATACCTTCATCTGCTTTGCTTGCCATTGTGTACTGTCTCACCCATGGCAAAATAGATCCTGGCTTCAATTTGATTTTAACTGCACCTACTCCTCCTAATAGATCAAAGTCTTATGGACTACTGGTCCATAATATGCTTGGCACCTGTGCCAAGTCTTCCTGGAGGAAAGATGGTGTCTTTCTCAGCAATGACATCCTCTGCAGTACTTCCCTGTTCTCAATTTTCCACCAACAGGTGAGGGTTATAAAAAACACTACCTTGTCATCTGTGTCATCATCTCTGAACAATCCCTCATCTGTCAGATCGGTCAGTCTGTGTACTTAGTCAAGAACTATCTCTGTTCTCCAGGTGTCTCCCTCATCGTCAGTCCCATGAAAAATCACCCTGTCTTATCTCACTATGACTAATTCTAATTTTATTGGAATCACTTGCCCTTCTTCCTCATCCATAGATACTTCTGGTCTGAACAAGAATTCTGCAGGTAGCCGCAACATTTTGTCCCTTATTCCGGGAAGTCTTGATAACACTATGTGTTCTCTATAAAGGAATACTTCTGGGTCTAATGGCATGCACCACTGTGCTTTATGGCCATAGACTGCTGATATAGATTATTGTGCGTTTACATAGTGAATCCCTGGAGTGGAACATATTATCCCCTGGTCAGTGAAGGATACTGTCATGCTGAGTTTGCCCATTATGTCTCTCTGCAATATGTTAACTGGTGTTTTGTGGGAGTTAAATAGTGGCATGGAAAGATCATGTTCTCCTTCAGTGATAGGTAAGTCGTCAGTAAAAGGAACCAAACTTACCGCAGAAAAACCTTGTGCATTCATGGCAATGCCTAACATTTGGTACTTCTGCTCCCTAACCAGGACCTGGTCGCCCCTGCATCAACCAGAAAGGAAAATGTCTTGTCACCTATGGTCACTTCGACCCTCGGTTCCTCTGGTGGGTCTTGTGTAACTGACAGGATGAAACACATCAGGTTTTTCTGTGGCTGTCCTATTGTGGCTATAGGTTCATCCCTGCACCAGTGAAAAGATTCGCTCCCACCACAGTCACACTCTCTATTCTGCGTGCAGTTGCCTGAAGTCCTGCATTTGCGTGCCATGTTGCCATGGTATTCTGTTGTACAGGTGCTTGTGGTTGCATCGTATTCGCTGTGTCTGCATGGGAGCTTGTTGTGTTTGCATCTGTGCTTGATGCACCTGCATTGGCCTTCCCTGTTGTGCAGGTTACATTTGTGGTGCAAATGTCTGATACTGCGTGTGATGTTAGACATAATATTCAGGCGGCTGCACTATACAGCCTTTCTTGGGCCTTGCCAATTTTGCTGCACCCCTCCACTGCTTCTACATGCTGGGGAAATGTGCCCTATTGTTCCACACATCTGGCTCTGTTGAGGCTGTTCTTCCAACCTAGGTTGTCCCCCATTGAACTTTCCTTCCTGTGGAGACTGAAATCCAAATCATCTACCTCTGGGTGCACTGCCTTGCCCCGTGGCCAATAATTGTATTCCCCTCTTCCTGCAACCTTATCCTCACCCATTGGCTGTACCTGCTGTGCTTCTTGTGTTATCCCACCCTCTCCACTTGATAACACTGCTCCTTCCACTGAAAACGTTCATAACTTTTTCTGAACTAGTTTTGCTTTTTCTAGCTTTCTGTCCTCAAGTTTCTTTCTGGATTTCTCTTGCCTTAGCCGACAATGATGAACTATAGTCAACTGAATCTCTGGCCATGGTTTTGCTTCCATCCGCCATATCTTTTTCAATTGACTCTGTACTGGCTCGGGCAATCCCAGGCCCAATATATGATAGAATATAGATGTAGTTCTATCCCACGGCTGTTTCGAGCCACCATTATTCTTCAATCTTCTGAATGTAAGCAACTGGATCTTCAGCACGCATTGTGTGCGTCATGATTGCACTCATGTCTGACGAATGAGGATATTGCCCTCAGAGTGCTCTCCATACCACCTTCTTAGGCAAACTCCTTGAAAAGCTGGCCATCTCTCAGCTAAACCTTCATTCTGATTCTGTTGGCTGTCTCCATGACCATCAGTTTGGCTTCAGATCAGGCAGAAGCACAGAAACTGCTCTCCTGAACATCCGTGAAGATCTGCTTTCCAACCTTGACTCTAACATTCCCTCTGTTCTCATCCTACTTGATCTCTCCTCTGCCTTCGACACGGTCAACCATACCATCTTGCTCAACCGTCTCTGGGATAACTTGGGCATCACTGATCAGGCTCTGGCCTGGCTGCCCTCTTTCCTCTCTGATCGACCCTCCCAGGTCCAACTTGGGTCCTTCCTATCATCTGTCTTCCTCTCCACCTCTGGTGTTCCCCAGGGGTCTAGCCTCTCGCCCTGGCTTTTCAACCAATACCTGGCAACTCTCGCCCGCTGTGTTGCCATTTTCTGCTCAAACTTCCAGTGCTACGCAGACGACACTCAACTCATTTTCAGGCTGCCATCGGCCAACTCCTCCACCTCTCTCATCACTGATTGCTTAACTGCCATTCAAGATTGGTGTGCCGTCAACAATCTTTGTCTTAATGCCAGCAAGACAGAGATTCTCCTCATTGGCACACCATCACCTTCCTTTCCCCTCCCTCTCTGGCCGGCCTCCCTTGGCCCTCCTCCTATCCCCACCTGCGAGGCCAAGAACCTTGGTGTCACCTTTGATTCCACACTCTCCTTCTCCGCCCACATCGCTGATGTATCAAAAAAGTCAAACATCCTACTGCACCTCCTCAGAGGTATTCTTCCTTTCCTCTCATTCCCCCAGAAGCTCACTGCCTCCCAAGCTCTGGTTCACTCTAAGTTGGACTATTGCAACAGCCTCTTTCTTAATCTACCTGCCTCTACTCTCCACCCTTTACAACTTATCCAGAACAGGACTGCGAGACTTGTCCTTGGCCTCAAGCCCTGGGATCGTATCTCTCCAGCTTTGAAATCTCTCCATTGGCTCCCAGTGGATGCAAGGATTAAATTCAAAACCCTGTGCATTGTCCGCAAGGCCTTCTGGGGTTCTGGGTCCAACATACCTTCAGCTATCCCTCCGCAAATACCTCCCATCTCGAGCACTCCGCTCCTCTACCTCTAACTCCCCCAGGGTCAGTCGTTTCTCAAAGAAACAAGCTGGGGGTAGATCTCAGTCTTCGGCTGGGGCCTCCCTCTGGAACAGCCTCCCTGCCACTCTAAAACTTGAGGAGAACCATCTCTGGTTCCAGAAGCACCTCAAAACCTTCCTCTTTGCTTCTGCCTTCTCCTCCCCTCTCCCCTGTTGATTCTACTATCCCTCAGCACCATGCACCTGGCCACCCTCTGTCTTCCGGGCCCAGGTACCTGCTCATCTTGCCACCCTCACGCACTGCCTCCGGGCCACCCCCTGCACTGGGGTCTGTATCTGTACCCATACAGCCCTCCCCTTTTCTTCCTGCACTTTCAGACCTACATGGCCTGCTGCCATAAACCCAGCACTTGCCACTTGCTGGCTGCACTCCCATTGTTTGTTGCCTTTTTATTTATTATGTTATAATTATTTTTGTTTTTTCCTTCTCTCTCCGCACTATCCTTTTGTTCCACCTTCCATGCACTTTTCCCCTTCCCCCTCTACCTGCACTTGCACGTTCTCAATGTCACTGGGCCTAGTAAGATCGTTGTTTTTGTTCTCCCCTGTTCCCTTTCCCTTGACTTGTCGCGCTCTGAAACACTTGTGTATGAGCGCGATAGAAATAAAATATCAATATCAATATCAATATCAATATCCATACATCTGCCCTACAGTTGTTAAATGGTGCTCTGTCATGAGTAGTATTTTGAGATGTTACTCCGGGACTCCCCTCTTGCTTCCAAATGTTGTCAGCTCCCTCCCAAATAATGACAGTAAACAAGCTCTTTATGTCATACACTGCTAGCGTAATTCCTGCTGCCATTCTTTCTAATTCATAGATCCCCTTCCCCGCTCCTGATGTCAAATTGGTAACTTAAACACTAAACTATTCTTGTCCATTTGTGGCCATGGTATATATTGCGGCTGTCCTGCCCCCTTTTCTAACAAGGGAATTGCGTCAACTTTATGTTCTGTTTAACCGCAGTTAGTCCCCGGGTTTTGGGTGTGGCATCCATCAAATTCATTTTCTTCCACCCTGGTAATTTCTTAACCTATTCACATAAGGTGTTTTTTCTTCTAAAGTTTGTGATTGCATTTTTTGGACCCCTGAGTATTTAGCCGGCTCTGGTATTCTGTGTTTCTTCGAAGCCCAACCTCTTTCTTTCTACCCTTGTTTTTAAGCCGGTAGAAAGGGATTGTGCGGCCTCTTCCTCCTCCTCATTTTCATCTTCCACTCTTTCCTCATCCATAAACATTGTGTCCCAACTTCCATCTCTTCCTTCATTTTCTCTGTCCTCAAACTCTAATCTCTTCAGGGGACTCATCCCTAATAATCCCCTCATTGCTTTTTCCAATAAACTCTTTTCCCCACTCTGTGGAGATACTACTACACTGCTTTGTACACTGCGGACACCATCGTCCCCCATGCTTCTGTAGAAATGACCAATCCTCCTTGCATGGCTTCTCCCTCATCTTCATCTGGAAGGGTACAGTTTCTGAGTATCTCCTACACTTCCCAATTTCGCCTTTCTAAACTCCTCTCTCTCTCTCTCTCGTTCCGCTCCTGCTTCTTGCCCTCTCCTTTTCCTGGAGTATGCGTCCCTTGACAATCTCATACATTTCTTTTCATCACTTTCCTCGGCTTACTTCCATCTCCCTTTCTATCACCCTGTCTCTTTCTTCCTCTATTTCAGACACTGACTTTTGTTTATTTATTTTAGTTCCATTTATAGCATTTTCACTACTGTAAGCGGGGGCATATGTATGGGTTAGTGTACACTGCTGCTGCTTTTAATTCTTTTAATGGATACAATCCTTGCACTTCAGCTGACAGATCAATGCTCTGAGGAGGCTCTGTGCCCTACCTTTCATGCTGATTAAGCCTCCACTCTCTCACGGGTCGCTCTTCCGTCTCCTCCCCATACATCTTCCACAATTCTAGAATAGCTATTGGTTCTCTAACTTTTTCACTTTGTATGCGGCATGCAAATATGTTGTCATGTGCTGCAGCACTGATCTCGAAAGGGTTCCCTCATGTGGCAAGGGCATGAACATCTTTCCCACTGGGTCTTTCACCCACTGCGTGTGGTACTTCCCTTTTTTGTCTTTATATCCAGGCAATGCCTTACATACATGCATTAGTGTTGTGTCTGGCATGATAGCACATCACAATTTTGACTGCCAATACTTACCAGACCTTAATATAATCACAATATTACTCCTTTATTCACCCCTCCTTCACACTCTTTCCCCACCAATATCTTCTCTTTATTTTCCCCACTCTCTCCTAATGCCACACTTTCTGTATCAAAACCAACTACCCAGGCAAGCACCACAAATACCACCCACTTTCCAACCACTCCCTCTGGTCCAAGCCACAACTTTACGTCTTCTACAATACATCACTGTACAAAATTCACTTTGTCCACAATGAAACCACCTTACAGCCTACAGCTGTCATCAGCAATCAATACACATATAGGTGTACCCCCATTTTAGTACAACACGGCCGCCTTCTTGTCAACTGGCAAGGAATCCGAATCTCTTAATCATACCCAGAAGGGGGTTTGTAAAGAACTCTTCCTCGACCATGTCTCGGTAATCTTTTTATCATAAATACCTCATCACAATGTTTAGTACGTCACCTTCCACAACCTTGTTGCAGGTATTCTCTAATAAATCAATCATTTATCATATCACAATTCCCCAATACACAGACAATTCCTTCCACCTTTCTGTTTTGCCAAGTCAATGCTAAACTTACATATGTGGATCTGCCAAAGCCTTCGGTATCGATCATCCCCCCAATCGGCCAGTTGCCTTCACCTTTTTCTCCAAGGGGGCTCCTGTTGACCTTTCCAGTTCTTGAGTGATTCAGCGGTCTCCACAGGTCACTTTGCAGTCCTCAGGTTTATGGCAGGGAATTTTGACAATCCGAGTCCGCTGGCCAACCATCATCTGCTAACATAAGTAAAGGTGTACTGTAGAGCCCGAGTGTAAGCGGAACAGACAGGCCGGGGAACCCCCTACCCAATAATGGAAATAGTCAAAGTAAATGGCAAAGCCTGCTTTATACACAATTCACATAGCACAGGGACAGTATATAAGCACACAAGTCTCAAGAGCTCTCAGAGGTTTCAATACAGAACAACAAATTGTAAATGAAAAACATGACATAATTGACAAAATATTGCAATCTTAGTTACAAAAACCTACGGGGTCAGGGGATTGGTTAGGACAACTGTGTACATATATAAAATATAGGGGTTGGTATTTTCATTGGGTATAGTTTTTTTTTTTTTTTTAAACAATTTTTCTTTATTTTCATTTACCAACAAACAAACACAAACAAATAAACAACAACTCACAACATTCGCTCTGGCATTTCGGGTTTGAGTTCATATTGTGCATTATCCGTTCAGGTCACGGCTAGGCTCCCTCCTCTTCCATCATGGTGTCCTCGTTCCGGTCTGTGTGTTACACACGGGTGTGGATGGGACAGTTCTTCTCCCCTGCCGCTCGCTTGATCAGTTGTGCTGTTTTCATCGTCGTTTCCAAATAGGTCCTGTACCAGAGTGTTCCACGCTATTATTCTGGCCCCATTGTTATTTTCTCCCCTTTGCGAGGCCCTGGTCCAGACCGTTGTTTCTGCTACTGCCCATTTCTGTAGGTCCGCCCACCAGCCTTCTATCGAGGGTCCAACGCTTGCTTTCCATGCCATTGCGATGCAGCTTTTCGCCAGTATTGTCATCAAGTCTTTCATCTTTGCAACGCGGGCCCTCTGCTTATCGCCCCTCGAGAACAGGCCCAGTATGTAGGACGTCGGCGACCAGGCTCGCATATGGATTCCTGCCTTCAACGCTCTTTCCTGTATCGTATTCCAGAAGGCTGTCACTCCCGGGCAGGTCCAAAACATGTGCACCATATCTGCCTGTTCTTCCTGGCAGCGTGGGCAGCTCTGTATTTGTCTGTCCTCCATGTTCGACATTCTTTCAGGTGTTAAGTATGCCCTGTGCACTATGTAGAGCTTGCGTTTCTGGAGACTTTCTTCGCGTATTGGAGGGCTCTGTTCCATTCTTCGTCCTTGAGGGGTCGCTGGATTCCTCCTCCCATTTTGTTCGACTGTTCAGTGTCCTAGAGTTGATGGTGCCCAACAGTTGTTCGTAGAGTCTGGACACAGTGTGTCCCCCCTCGGATGCATCGTACCAGGCGTCCAGTGGCCCTCCCATGTCTTCCTCTTCCGGGAGGGTCTCCCACCTCTTTCTTATTCCTTGGACCATGCTATTATACAGTATAAATTGTCCACTGTGTATGTCTTGCTCCTCCGCCAGGGTCTGAAAGTCTACCCAGTGTCCTTCTTGCCACAGATCACCTATTTGGGCCACTCCTTTGTCTTCCCACTGTGTTCTAAACGTTGGCAGGCTTGCTATATGGGTGTCTAACAGTCCCGCCAGGGGGATGTGCCTTGAACAGGGATCTCTCATGTCCTGCGCTTTCCACGCTCTTTTCCACAGTGCTCGGCCTAGTTGGGCTATTCTGGGAAGTGTTTTTGCCTGGGTCCCGTTTATCCACAGGAGTTCTTTTAGATAGTATCGCTGGAGCGATAGTCAAAACAGTATTGCGTCTATGGAGGTGTCCTCCCCCAGCCACCGGACCACGAATTGAAGTTGTGCAGCCAAACAGTATCGCTCAAAGTCCGGGAGCTTAATCCCGCCCCATTCTTAGCCCCTTTGTAATGTGCTTAATGCTACCCTGTTTCGCCCTCCTTCCCACAGGAAGACCCTTGTAATGGAGTGCAGTCGTCTGAAAAAGGACCCGGGGATGTTGTAGGGGATGTTGGTAAAATAATATAGGAGTCGGGGTAAAACTATCATCTTCATTAGGGCCGCCTGGCCTATCATCCCCATCGGTAGTGTTTTCCAGAACTGCATGGCGTTCTCTATTTTGTCCAAGGCTGTCTGTGTGTTGGCCATGTGTGTTTCCGTAGTATCATGGTATATGTCCACCCCCAGGTATCTGAAGGTGATTGGGGTACATGTCAGGCCCATTTGTGGCAGCTGGTCTGATGTTGTTGCCCTCAGGCGCGCTAGGGGGAACAGTGAGGATTTTCCCTTGTTGATGGTGATTCCCGATAATCTGCCAAATGCTCCCAGTGCCTCTAGTAGGTCCGACAGGTGAGTACGTGGGTCTTGGACGTAGACCAGTATGTCGTCTGCGTATATCGAAATCTGGTGCGTTTCCCCGTCTATCACTATGCCGGTGTCCCCGTACTCAGCCCTCAGGAAGGCCGCGAACGGTTCCAAAGCCAATATATATAGCATCGGGGACAGCGGGCACCCCTGCTTCGTACCCCGCCCCATGCTTCATTCCCCTGAGACATGCCTGCCCGTCTTAACTCTGGCCCTCGGGTCCCTATACAGCAGCTTTATCCAACGTAGGAACCGCCTGCCTATCCCGAAGTGGGTGAGCGCCCCCAGAAGCCAGTCCCAGTTTACTGATTCGAATGCTTTAATTGCATCTAATGATGCCACTGCTTATTCCCCCTCTTCTTGGTTTGTCTTGTCAATGACGTGATGGAGTCTCCGGAGATTCTATGCTGTGGTCCGTTCCGGCACATACCCCGTCTGGTCTGGGTGTATCAGTGTGGATATCACCCTTTTTAGTCGGTTGGCCAATGCCACTGTCAGTATCTTAGAATCTTGATTTATCAGAGAGATTGGTCTGTAAAATCCACACTCGAGGGGCGGTTTCCCTGCTTTAAGTATCAGGACTATTACAGATTCTGACATACTGGGCGGGAGACGCCCACTCTCGTATGCCCCCTCTAGCTTCTCTAGTAGTCTCGGGGCCATGCTATCTTTGTATCTTTTATAGAATTCCCCTGGTAACCCGTCAGGCCCCGGGGACTTTCCTGTCGGTAACTGGGTGATGACCTCCATCAGTTCCTCCACAGTGAGGGGGGCGTCCAACATTTGGGCCTGCTCCTTCGACAGTCATGGGAGTTTGATTTCCACAAATGCGTCCTCAAGGTCTCCCTCTTCTGCTTCCTGTACTTTGGTGTATAGTTTCTCATAGAATTGCGAGAACACCGTATTTATACCCTCCTGGGACCTTTCAACCTCCCCCTGATTGTTTTGAATTGCGTTTATTGGTTCTCGCTTGGTCTCCTGTTTGGTCAGCGAGGCGAGAAGTCTACTAGGCTTATCCCCTTCTGAATGCAACCTCTGTATGTACTTCCCATAATCTAACCGCGCTAGTCTCTCCCAGGCCGCCGTACACTGTTGTCTCAGAGAGGTGAGGTCGGCCGTTTCTCCCCCCTCCTGCCCTGCCCGTGCTTCCGCCCTCTCTATCTTCTTTTCTATCTCATCCAATTCAGCCAGGGTTTCTCTTCTAAGGCCTCCCGTCTTCCCAATCGCCACCCCTCTGATCACCACCTTAAAGGCCTCCCAAGTAGTTCCTGCGCTGTCCACGCTACCTATGTTGTGCTCGAAATAGTCGTCTATTGTAGTTTGGATATGATCTTGGAAATCCCCTTGTAGGAGTGCTTCCGCCCTAAGTCTCCACGTGGGTATGGGGGCTTTCCTGTATGTATGTGCCCATGTTGCCCACAGTGGAGCGTGGTCAGACAGGGTTCGTGCGTGAATGTGTGCCCCAGTGAATAAATAGTCAATTTGGGTGAATATCCCATGTGGGGCGCTATAGTGTGTGTATCCCCTTTCGCCCCATGTACCTTTCTCCAGACGTCTTCTAGCTTGAGCTGGTCCAGTATCTTCTGCAGCACCCGCGCCGGTGGCGCAGCTCTCTTGTGTTTGTCGTCCGACCGGTCCAGCCTGGGATCCAATGTGCAATTAAGATCTCTGGCCCAGATGGTCGTGGCGTTCCTGTACAGGGCCAGCCGGGGTGTGAGTGATTTAAAGAAATCTGTTGCATCGTGGTTTGGGGTGTAGGTATTCACCAGACACCCTTCCCGGTTCTCCAGCATTCCGTGTACGATCAGGACCCTGCCTTCGGCGTCTCTCTCCTGTTTAATTAGTTGGAATGGGATGCCGGGGCAATCCAGGTCGCTACCCCTCTCGCATAATTAGAGTATGTAGAGCTGTATATCAGGCCGCCCCACTTCTTGGCCACTTTGGCTTGTTTTTCAGCCATCAGGTGGGTCTCCTGCAGCATTGCGAAGTGGACATTCGCTTTGTTTAGCCAAGCGTAGACCCACAGGGCCTCATTACGACCCTGGCGGTAAGGGGTTAACGCCAGCGTTAGCTGCGCCGACCCCTTACCGCCAATTCCGAGTTCCCCTAGCGCCATGGAGGTTTTAACACCCGATTTTAGCGGGTGTTAAAATCCATGGCGCTAAGGGACCATGGAGTTAATTACGCCACCGTAATTTACGGTGGCGTAATTAACGCCTTCCCCACTCCCATTATGCCCTATGGGGCAAAAATGGGAATGGGGAAGGGTAAATGGGGATTGGGGACTTACCGCCCCGCCAAGGTCGGAATGGGGCGGTAAGTCCGCCAACCACCATGGTGTAAACATAGTTTACACCATGGTGGTAAAGTCACGGCCCAGGCGGTAACTTACCGCCTGGGTCGTAATGAGGCCCAGTCTCTTAATGTAGACGTTTAGTCCTCTGACATTTCATGTCACCACGTTTAGTTCATCTGGGTTCCTGTGTCTTGCAGATTCCAGCAGCCCACTTGTTCCCATCGGCCTATTTGGTTTTCCCCTCCCTGATGTGCTGGCTTCGGAGGTACGTCCAGCTCTTTTCCCTTGTTATACTCCTGGTAGCTCGCGGGTCCTCTTTCTCCCTTGTCACCCCCTGACCTGGCAGACCGCTCTGCTGCCAGTGTCCATTTCTCACTATTTCTTCTCTTTGGTGTTCCTCGCCGGGTTCCCGCGTTTGAGAGCAGCCTCACTTGCGCCCTTTCTTTGCCTTCGCCATGTCCGTGTCCTCCTCGCTCATTATGTTTGCTTCCTCTCGTGCCTTCTCTTAACAAACTTAACCACACAACTACAACTACGATAATCCAATGTCCAGCCTCCCTCCCCCTGTTCGGGCCCCGCCGCATTCCAGGTGCTGCCCTCGTTCCGCGGGCGCACTCTTCGTGGCATACTGCCTTAAAACTGACACTGCTAACCTATCGCTGCTTGGGGTCCCCTTTGTGGGTCTTGTTGTCCAGTTCAGTTTATGTCATTGGGATGTGTGTTTTGTCCTCACCCTCATTCCCTTCTTCGCAGGGGTGCCTGTGGGTTCCTCTCGACCCCCTCTCTTGGTTGTGGGATCCCCTGCTGGCCCATCCACTCCTGGGCGTCTGCCGTGGTCTCAAAGATCTGTGTCCTCCCGCTGTGCAGGATTTTGAGCTTGGATGGGTAGAGTAACATGAATTTCACCCCCGCTGCCCGAAGGCGCTCTTTGGTAGGCCAGAACTGGGCTTGCTGTCTTTGCACAAGTGCTGTATAGTCAGGGTAGATGGTTATCCTGGCTCCGCTGCGTGTTATCTCCCGCCTTATCTTGAGAATGTCAGGATTTTCTCCCTGTCTTTAAAGTTCAAGATCTTCACAATCATGGTTCTCAGTGGCGCGCCCAGGCGGGGTTTCTTGATTAGTGCTCTGTGTGCCCTTTCCACCACGAAGCCCTGGGACAGGGTCCCTGCACCTACTTCCTGGAGTAATAAGTTCTCTATGTATTCCGTGGGGTCTCTGCCTTCCTCCCCCTCCAGCAGCCCTACTATGCTCACATTGTTGCGTCTGGCCCGGCCTTCCGCATCTTCGGCCCTGCGTTGTAGTGTTCTGATCCGTTCCAGTGCTTTTGACATTTGTGACTGAGAGATGGTCACTTTTGCTGTGTTGCTCTGCACTGGCTGTTCCACCATTGTCACTCTCTCTGCCAGGTTCCTTGTGTCCTGCCTGAGAAGCCCCACATCTACAATCACTGCATCCAACTTGCCCTCTATTGAGGCCTTTAGCGCCTCTATGGCCTCTAGGATGCTGCCTTCCACTTGTTTGTGTTCCCCTTGCGTGGTATATGATGTAGATGTGTCCGCCGCCGTCGTCCCAGGTTGTGGGTCCTCACTCTTGCGGGCGAATGTCTCCATGTTTGTTTGCCCCCCTCTGCTACCTTTCTGTTTGTTGGGCATGCCGATGTTTGTGGCCTTGTGACTCTATGCTTGGGTAGAGGCGGTGCACCCCTGGGCGGCCTCCACTCCATGGTCAGTGCTCTCCCTTCCCTACGGTTATCTCAGGTTTGGCCCTGTCCCTCTCAGGCCTTCATCGGCTCCGCTGCTCCCCGGCACCTCGTTGGGCCCTGTTCTGCGGGATCTATACCGTCTTAGAAGGTGCAGGCTTACCGGCACACGTCGGCTGAAGTCTCTTCGTGGTCACTCTGCCCAGCTATTTGATCTGCCCCGGCATATTGGGGGGTCTGCCACCTCGTATAATGGCCCTATCATGTGGGTTGGGGTCTCCGTGCACCTCCCAAGTGCTGTTTCGGTGGGCCGTGTCCTCCCACGCACGTCTCGTGAGTCGTGGGATAATCACCGGGCCCGGGGCCTGGCTTTCCTGCTGTTCCACCCCAGCCTTGCGGTATGCCTTGCCGGATGCTCCGGTTGCGTCTCTGCCAGTTGCCACTGCTTGCTGCACCGCCGTGGTCCCCAGCTGTGTGCTGGGAAGCACCCTGTCTGCCGTCGCCTTCCTGTGTCTCAGCCACTGTCCTCGATTGCCTGCACCTCCTCCGCCCGTCTTCACGCGACGTGCCTCGTTCCTCGCCCTTGCTGGGGTGGGCGGTCGGGTTTGGCACCTCTCTGGGTCCTCTGCCAGGTGATGTGTGGGTGTCTGCTGGGCAGCGGTCCGCGCCCCTGTGCCTAGCCGTCTCACGTGCTCAGCTTCCACTGCCCCTCGGAGCGCGGGCGGATCCTCAGTGGGCTGTGGCCGCCATTTTGCGTGTGGCAGTCCAGCGCCTCTTCCTTACCTCATTTCAGGTCTTCCCGACCTCTGATTTTGTTTGGGCTTTTGCCTGTGCGTGCCCTGGATCCTCCGGGTTCCGTCCCTTCGATTTGTTCAGGTTCTCCTGCTGTTTTTCAGCCGTTCGTAAGGATTATGTAGCGGATCACCCGGGAGCGTTCAGTGACTTGCTCACTCTCACATGGCCGCCAAGCCACACCCCCTTTCATTGGGTATAGTTATCTGATGGCCCCACTGTAGACCATCACTAAATTGATAAAGGCAAAAAAAGATATAATCTCATCAATAGATAATTGGCTAATGCAACATGTACTGGGCAGCTTCACATTGAGAGAGTGGATTGATTGGCATTTGTCTTACCAACCTTGAGTGCTTGGCAGGTCATCAGCACATGAGCAAAAATTGGAGTAGGGCGAGAGAAACCAAGGAACTGTTTTCTTTCAATTGAAAAAGATACCATCCCTTATTTTCTAGGCCACAAGCCAGAGGATGGAGCTTTGTACTTGGCAGTGTCGGGCACCTCAGTTATGGGAACCTGTCTGTGTCTGGTGCTAATGACTAGACTGTGGACCTCATCACGACTTGGGCGGTAACGGTAACGCTATTAGCGCGGGCGGTATTAGCCCTACCGCCGAACTCCCCTGCGCTAATAGCGCCGGATCACGAGTTCGGCGGTAATGTCAATCCCCATTCCCCATTGAGCCCATTCGGGAATGCCCCATTCCCCATTGGGCTCAATGGGGAAATTTCACGCTAATACCGCTGGCGGATTTCCCGCCGGCGGTAATAGCGTGAATTTTCGGCGGATTTCCCCCCAGCTCAGAGCTGGGGAGAAATCCGCCAAAGTCCTGCTTTGGCGGACCCTTAAATCCGGCAGTAATAGCGCTACTGCCGGATTTAAGGGTTACCGCCGAAGTCGTGATGAGGCCCTGTGTCTTCTAATTATAGGTCACATGTGAGAAGACAATGTGCCTCAATATGAGGTTGGCGGTAACACGCCAGTGCTAGCAGCAGGTTGCCGCCAACCCAGTATTACCGTTACCGTTACCACCACCTGATATCCTGGTGCGATATCGGGATATCACAAGACGCAGCAGTTCACTAAGTTCCCATTCCCATTGAGTCCAATGATACTCCATGGGGATGGGAACCCTGAAGCACTGTCACCGTTAGTAACGGTGCCGGTGCTTCAGTGAAAAACCTACCAGTAGGGGCCTGAACTCCTGGCATGTCAGGCCTAATGGTAGTTCAGTGACCCCTACCGCCAGACTTGTAGTGAGCCGGTCCAAAAAGGGTGCCGGTAACTTGTTACCGGTACCTGTATTTCCGATCCGGGTCACTTGTAATGAGGACAATGGGCCTCATTACGGGTTTGGCGGTACCCATGCCGCTATTGGTGGCATGGCTGCCTCCAAAACCGGGTCCGGGTTCCCTGAATGGGGAATTACCGGGCCATTCCAAGTTTGGAGGGCCCGGTATTTCCTCCCTCAGGGAACCCGGGCCCGGACCTTCCCCATTCCCATTCGAGCCCCCATAGGGCTCGTAATCAGGCAGATTGGGAATAACGGGTCCGCACCCATTAGCGGACCCCGTTAACCCATTCCGTCTGACTCGTAATGAGGCCCAATGTCTTGAATTTGTTTACCCTGTTTTTACTGTGGTTTCAGCTAATATGAATGCAAGTGTTATTGCCCTCAATGGCCACTGGAGTCTTAGTCGATCCAGTCCTCATTCAGTATTAAGCTTCTAATTAGTCAGCACCTGGCATTCAAAGGCTATTTGTTCTTTTTCTTAATCTAAAAGAAATATGTCTTACGCCTTGGGAATTATTATCTCCTGTTCTCTTCAGAGGCATCGAAACCTCCTTTATTTCACAGTAACCTTGGAAAGGTGCCTTGCAGCTACTGTATCTCGTGCATGGATCTCTATTTCAGTGAATTCAGTAAGTCGAACCTCCCTGCAGCCCCAAGGTTTCTCATTCAATCTAATTCGGTTCTGCTATCCATTTTTATACAAGATGGCCACTCATTACTGTTGCGTTTCTACCTTAGCAAGCAATATGTATATATTGTTCATTTTGCATTTCAGCATATACATAGTTTATGTTATATTCTTCGTGTCTATATAGTGCAAGCAATAATATTTGCGTCTAAATTAGGGGTGTACCAAATAGTGAAATGACTATTCGGCCGAATACCGAATAGTTAGTCCAGCTTTTCAGCCAGAACCGAACAGTGAGCCGAATAATTTTTTTTTTTAAACAAATATGTTTTAGAACATAATAAACACAATTTCATTAAATAAAATCAGGAGACATTCTATTGCATGAATATTCATGTTTATAAAAATGGGCAGATAGATCTCACTAAGTTTATTAAAAGCTTGTTAAAAGATCAAAATGAAATAAAACAAATTGGGGAAACGCTGATGCAAAGCATGAGCATTTCTATTTTGACAAGGTTACTGCTGCCAGGTGTCTTTTCAGACCTGTAGCAGCATTGAGCTTTCCCTGAGGCTGCCAACTTGCTGGCACTGGCATGGCAGCTGATGTATAAAAAGAAAACAAAAATGGGGAAACGCTCATGCAAAGCATGAGCATTTCTATTTGACAAGGTTACTGCTGCCAGGTGTCTTTTCAGACCTGTAGCAGCATTGAACTTTCCCTGAGGCTGCCAACCTGCTGGCACTGACATGGCAGCTTGATGTATAAAAAGAAAACAAAAATGGGGAAACGCTCATGCAAAGCATGAGCATTTCTATTTTGACTAGGTCAGTGCTGCCAGGTGCCTTTTCAGACCTGTAGCAGCATCTCAAAATGGGCCAGTATTTTAGCGAGAGTGGTCCACTTTGATTAGCTGGTTCAGTATGCGACTAGTAGTTTTGAAGAGTGGTACTGAACACATCTTTTAAAAGGTGGAATTTGCAACACGTTTTACCAAAAAGTGCCCCCTTAGGTATATTTATCAAGTGCCATAATATAAACAACCATAAAAACAAGCATTTGAAAACCTTTCCCTTACTTATTCAGCCATCATAGGCATCACATTGTAAGCAGCCCCACTGCTTGTTTCGGTTTTGAGAATAGTGTTCTGATGCCCGCAGCATTACTCTGAACAGATTAACTGCTACCACTGGCCCTCGGGTCATTGACCTTCATTAGCCTTTGTTTAAATCCCTACATGCCCTTCATGCCTTCACACCCCAGGAAGGTGAGCACCCAGCATGCGCACATTGTCATGCAGTTTGGGAAAGCGCCCGGTGTCCCTACCGCTAGTGCCTCTGGTGCCCTGGTGTGAAGGTAGCCCGGCTGTAGCCCCCGCCTCTGACGCCCCTTCATCCTCCTCCCGCGGTGTGCAGCTGCTGCAGGAGCCCTGGGTTGCCGACGCCGTAAAGACAATGCTCCTGGAATGATCCGGCCCAACTGACTGCCTGATGTTGCTTGATTCCGGGGGAGGGGCCGTGGGACTGGCAGTGAGCTCACTGCCAGCAGCTCATCTTTCCTGGGGCTGGAGCAGACCGCTTCCAGTGAGAGGGACTTGGGGAGGCTCACACTATTGGGACCGGCAGAGCCAAGACCTGCAGAGTAGCCCGTCCGCTCCTTGCAGGATTACATGCATGCAGACAAAGGGTAAACTATTCGGCTTTGAGTAATAATTAATTAATTATTCGGATTAAATTCCGAATAGCTAATTTCAACCGGAATTCGGCTGAATAATTACTCAAAGCCGAATTTCGGTACACCACTAGTATAAATGCATGTTTGACCTGGTGTTGGTGTTTCTTCATGGTGAGCGCATACATCTGCGGTGTGTCTATTGTACTCATGTGTGTCTGGTAGCACTGAGTTCACTAACTCTTACCATCTTTAATTACATCTGTTTCATTTCTTCTTGTATTTGTCTGGGATAAGGTCGATATGGTTGCCTTAGTGCATAGCATTTTCACCTTTATGGTATTGGAATGGGGGAGACAGTCACTATGAATGACGTTTTCATCTGTCTCTCAACAAGCATATATTTGATGGGTTAGTACACCTATTTTTAGCAGGTTATTTATGTGTCACTCACGTTAAGGGGACATGAATGTATACAATCAGTCTTATTTTCTGCTACTTAACCACCATTGGAAGACTCAGATCAAATAGTTTAGGAGTGAGCATAAAATACATTTTAGTTTTAGAGAAAAGTAGGATATGCTATTTCTGAAATAAGCATGTTATTGCAGACCATTTTTTTTTACATTTTTTTTTATTTATTGAATATAGTTGAAATTACATCAACTTTTTCAATTTATACAGAATAGAAAAGTTCATAAACACAAAATCCACATAAGAAAAAAACCATGTGAATTCACAGAATACTGTAAAACCATCATTCCAAGTTCAAGGCCTGTAAAAAATTCATTGTTGCAATTCTTATACTCATACTTTGAGTCGCTGCCAAGGCGACCCATCTATTTCTCGGATCAAGTTGTGCAAAATATGCAAAGTGATTAACAAAGTGCAATCTTCTTAAAGTGCTAAGTGCTGGACAGTCCAATATTAGGTGTTGAAGAGTTTCTACAATCAGTACATTTTTACAAAACCTACACCAGTTGAGGTCAGAAGAGATTTGTTTTCTTCTTGTTTTAACCTCACGGGTGGGCCAGATGTTAAGCCTCAAGCGAAGAATGGCAGTTCTTAAGGCAGCAGATGGTGCCAAGCATAGATAAGAGGCAATGTTTTTAAAACGCTTGGGACCAAAGATTGTAGAATCAAAGTCTTTATAAGTTAGACACTGAGTTCTGGTATCAATCCAGTCCATCATATACACCTTCTTCTTTGCTTGCTCCGGATGAACCGTAAGAAGATCAAGTGATATGTCTGCATGCACCATGATTGTTAATATTTTCGTAGACCAATGTTTCGGAAATACTTCTGTAGAGTTAAGCAAGTAACTTGAGATGGTTGATAATGTAGAATTATCATGTGTGGATAATAAGCATTTGCGAAATAAGGCACATAGGCGCCAGTTGTATAATGCAGTTAAAGAAATTAGTCCCAATTCATATCGTATTAACACACCAGGAATACATTGTGGTAGATTTAAGATTGCACGCCAAAACTTGGCTTCTAGTAAATTGAGAAACCCTGGGGGGACAATTAGTGTTTCCAAACCATAAAGAATGGTTGCTACAACATTCTGGTCCCAATAAGTGATGGCAGCTTTGATGGAGAATTTGCCATATTTGGAAACAATTACTCGTGTCTGACAGATTGCCGTGGTTAACTTCTGCTTAATTTTATTTAGATGTGAGTCTAACGTTGGACAACCCTAAAAGATAAGGCCCAAATAGACGTAATTTGGTACCATCTTTAGGGGTGTCCCCTCAATCTGCCAATTTAACAAGTGTTTACGTAAACCTTTAGGAACATACGAGACATTTTGTGTTTTACCCGTGTTTACTACCAATTCATTCTCTTTGAAGTAAGAACATAATGCTGACAAGAGATTGCGTAAACCACTGGGAGTTTTTGATACTAAAACAAGATCGTCCCCATACCACAAGGCACACATTTTTACATCATTCAATTTAGGAGCATCAGCGATTACTTTGCTAAAAATGCAACGTACATCATTCATGAAAAAATTAAACAAGGAAGATGCTAAAATGTACCCCTATTTCAGCCCTCTAAGCGTTGGAATTGGGGTTGATAGAAGACCCTCAGAGTTTAGTCTTACATAGACCTTGGTTTGTGAATCGAGGGCAAAAATGATGTCAATAAGAGTGGATGGGCAGTCCGCTTTGATTAACTTGTCTATAAGTTTTGGCCTTGAGACCGAATCAAAGGCGGAGTCAAGATCCACGAACGCAAAGTATCTGGCTTGTTTCTTATGAATTCCTTGTTGTTTTATGGCATTTAAAGCAATTAGATTGACGCCAGTACCTAAACCTGCCACGAATCCAGTTTGTGCTGGGTCTCGTTGATTTACTTTATTTGACCAAGCATTAAAATCTCTTAGCACCAGCCTGGAGAAAATTTTGCCTGGCACATCTAGTAACGTTATTGGACGATAATTTTTGGGATTCATTCGATCACCTTTTTTATAGATCGGAATGATCACAGAAGAACGCCATGATTGCGGAATATTTTTAGTTTGTAATATGTGGTAAAAAGTGTTGTTCAAGATTAGTGCCCATTCTATTATGTTTTGTTTGAGCATTACATTGGTAAACCCATCCAAGCCTGCCTCTCTAGACGATGAAAAAGCTTTAATAAAGGCTTGAATAGTAAATCTTGTACAATGCAAAGTCCAACTATTTACAGAGTTGCTATTGTAATTATAGTAGTTCATCATGGGATCGTCGTATAGGGTCGAAAAATGTGTAACCCACACCCATTCAGGTACGCTATTGAGCTGCGCATGACCTTGGGATGAGGTGTTACATTTATTCAACAGCTCCCAGACCAAGGCAGAATTTTTACTACGGCAAGCTGACAAGAAGTATTCGCCATCTATTTGGTACATGGTAGCTCTCCTCGCTCGAACCCAATTTCGTTATCTCGAGGAGGCAACTTTAACTGCTTTAATTCGATCAATCATGGGCAATTTCTGATAGTTTCTGATCTCTCTTCTGTAAGCTTTCTTTCTTTCACAGAGAGCTAGATCAAACCCATGAACATGTCTTTTAACTGGTTTACTGTAAACAGGATAAAGATTCGTGAAGGTGCTTAAGACATCTATATAGGAACGAGCCTTATGTGAACTTTGATTGTTTAGAATAGCATCATTCAGAGCTAGTAATTTATTGACAGACCATTTGAAACGGTATCTGCCATTATTGACAGATACAGTCTGTTTATAGTAAAGTGCAATTTTCAAGTGATCGCCAATTTCAACCGCCCAAAATAAGGCTAAAAGGTGGTGATCACTAGATGTCTGCTTAATTATAACAAATTTGCTGGTATTCATGAAGATGGTATTAGATAAGAAAATATAGGGGCGTGGCCTGCACGCATGGAGTGAAGTCAGCAACCCGCCGTGCTCCTGCCCATGATCCTACAACGGCCGATATAACGGCGTCTGAACTAAAAGATCCGAGACACAAATCAACGTGCTCGCAGGAGAACCCTTTTGCCACACTTGACCGTGTCGCTGGAAAAAATCGGCACCAGCAACGCAGTAAACGGAGCATCGAAAAGGCACCCCGGTGGCACCCAAGATGGCGGCTCCCAGCACGGAGGCTGACGGAGTGCCGCGACAGTGAGACGGACTAGAGTGCCGGCGAGCTGGCTGGATGTGGCTGTCGTCTCGGGCCCCTCTGCGAGCAGCCGAAACGAAGCACGACTAACACCGGCACGAGCGTTGTGACCTCGGTGCATACACGACGTACTGAACGCGAGAGGAGATCCCAGTTGGCGGATAAGCACAGGAGGTAGCGGGGAATCCCAGCGGTGCACTGAAGCAGGGACGGAGCGGACCGCTCGGTGCCCACCCCTGCCGGCACCCGTTAAGAGGATCGCCGAGTCGTCTGGTCGGGAGACCGCGAGTGCTATCAACGGATAACTCCTCGCAACACGGTCCCATCGGTTGGAGGCTGAAGGTGAACCGCATCTGGTTGTCGTAACCGGTAGAAGGTACCACAAAGCACCCACAATACGGAGGATTCACAGAAGGTAATTCTATGCCTGAAATTTGGCGGGCTGAGTAATACGCCAGGCGAGCCTCTGGACTAGGCGGCTGGGGCCGGACGCATCATCATCATCCGGGAACCCACAACAGTCTGTTGCACTGCTCCCTACTAACCCAAATACCGCCCCACAGTGCCACAGATCTCACCAGGGCAAAAGAACAGACGGGACCGCCGGAGGCATCTAACGGTTGGGGAGAATTGAATAATCACACGTGTGCCCAAGAGGTAGGGCTCCCACCCCGCCTGCCGGAGGCACAAAATACGAAAACTAGAGGCCAAACACAGCTCATAAAGCCCGGCGGGTTAGATATTGGATCCGCACTGGACCTGAAACCATATTCCGCCCGAACAAGGGCCACCCGAAACAAACCTCTGGTCACAGGATAAAGCTCATAGCGTGGAATACAAGTCTGGCTCCCCCAAACCGGGCCATGTCGCCTCCGAAGAACAGATCAAAAACTGTGACGATGGACGCCTTCACAACGACTTTGCAAAGGCAGCAACCAACGCAGGAGATCACTCCCCCAACAGAGACACCCACTCTGGTGGCAGACCCCCGAGACACTCAAATCCTGCAGGCTATTGCGGCCCTACGAACTTCCATGGAAGATAAGATAGGAGAAATCAGGTCAGACATACAGCTAATGAGGCAAGATGCCCGCAACCTGACGGAAAGGGTGACCAAAACTGAAGCCTCCCTACAAGAAACCAGTGAGGACACGTGTGAACTGAAGGCGAAAGTCCAAGAACTGGAATCAATAGTGGCTAGACTGGAATCTCGCTCCGAGGACGCGGAGGGACGTGCCCGCCGCAATAATGTTCGAATTCTCGGGATTCCGGAAGACATGGAGGGCCTGAACCCCACTGAGTTCATCGAATCGCTGCTACTTCAGGAAATTGGAGCAGGCAATCTCACCCAGGGATTCTCTGTGGAACGGGCCCACAGGTCTCTCCAGAAAAGGCCGCCACCTGGTTCACACCCACGCCCAATAATAGCTAAAATCTTAAACTTCCGAGATAGAGAGGTAATATTGCGGTTCTCAAGAGAAGGCGGAGAGATCAGAAGGAACGATTCTCTAATAGTCATATACCCTGATTACACCCCCACGGTGCAACGAGCGCGGAACTCCTTCGTACCGATAAAAGCTAAATTACGGGAACTCAATCTGAAGTATATGCTGCTGTACCCAGCCAGACTCAAAATACTGTACAAAGGGAAGGCAATCTTCCTTGAAACTCCGGCGGCTGCAAATATGTGGCTTGAACACAACAACCTCGCCGATGACACGGAAAAACTTGAAAAAGGAAACAAGCGATAAAGGAACGATTGGAACTGCCTGAGAAAAGGATCACGACACTAAGCAATCACGACATTGTCTGTGGAGCCTGAATTAACGCTGCAACGAACAGAAGTCTTAATTGGGCAGGAGCACGAGGGCCCAAGTGCAGGAACACCAGCGACCCGCCCCACCCAATACAGTGTTGGCCGAATGCCTACACACCACCCGTACCGAAAGGCCTGGAGAGGCCCCGGAGGCTCGGGAGCCCCCGAGCGTTGTGAGTTTGAAACAACTGCTGGGGGCAGTTATTTGTTGTTCCCTTTGGTTAACACATCCTTTGAGATGAAAGTTGAGAAAGTTGGTAAGTCTCCGAACGTCAATATGAGGATAAGGGATGAGAGGGTGGAAATAGAGGACTTGATGGGTTTGAACCTACAGCTAGGGGAACTTCGTGGGGACTCAGCCAAGTTAACAGATGGCCCCTATGAGTGGTGGATTGACCCCGGACCCCTTCTGAAACCATTATGGCTGGTCAATTCAGGATAATGACATGGAATGTGCGGGGCCTGGGCACCTATCTCCGCAGAAATAGGATTAAATCCTACCTGCATAGGAAAAAAGTGGATATAGCTCTGCTACAAGAGACGCACTGCACTGCCGAGTCAGAGGCGAAGATCAGGGAACATTGGGTGGGACAGGGCTTTGGGGCCTCCTACTCCAGATTTGCAAGAGGGGTTTACACCTGGATCAACCCCCAGGTACCGTTCCGACTCACCAAGATGGAAAAAGACCCAGAAGGCAGATATGTGGTAATATGGGGGACCTTTGAGCAGATGGAAATATGTATTGTGAATTCGTACTTCCCCAATCACAATATCCCTACGCACTTGAGGGAGCTGAGTACCAAAATGCTACAATATAGGAATGGCTTCTTTATATGGGGGGGTGATTTCAATTGTGTCCACAACCCAACGCTGGATAGGTCCTGGCCTCCAACAAGGGGGCCCTCCACTGCCACCACGTCCCTGAAAGCTATGACTGATGAACTAGATCTGGCAGATGTTTGGCGGGAAATACACCCAGAGGAAAGAGGTTATTCGTACTTCTCGTCTCCACATGCCCTTCATACTAGATTAGATTATTTCTTTGTGGGTAGAGAGCACTTACCTCAGATAGGGGATGCGCAATATCTGGGAAGGACCATCTCAGACCATTCTCCACTCCTAATGGAATGGAATCACATTGGCCCAAAACCTCCCATCCCCATGTGGAGAATGCCGGTGGAAGCCCTGAAAGATCTGGCATTTAAAGAGGAGCTACATGAGTCCATAGACAATTTCATATCAGAAAATACTGGGAGCGTAGACCACGTCAGTACTCTATGGGATGCCCTAAAAGTAGTAACGCGAGGAGAAGTCATTGCCAAGGCGGGTGGCATCAGGAAACTATTGCGCAGCGAATTAAGCAGGAAGGAACAAGAAATAGTGAATCTGGAAGCTGCCCCCACAGACACCCCGAAGAGGGAAGAAGAACTTAGTACGCTTAGAGAGAATTGCGCTGAAGCATGGAGCAGATTAGCTAAATTTGACTTTGTCGCTAGAACAAACAAAGCACACGCAGAAGCAGACAAACCTGGCCGGTTACTAGCTTGGCTCTGCAAGAAAGAACACCCCAGACACATAACCACCACACTGCGGGATGAATTTGATGAAACTCACAACACTCAACAGGGTGTTAATGATACTTTTACGAGTTTCTACATGCAATTATACTCTCACACTGATCGAGTCCCCCAAGACCAAATACTAGATACTCTTGATGAGATCGGCCTGCCTAAACTAACTCCCACACAATCTGAGACCTTAGACATGGACATCACACCCGAGGACATAACTGAGGCAATTAGATCCCTGGCTACATGTAAAGCCCCGGGCAGCGATGGGCTGCCTCCGGAATTTTACAAGGCATATGAACCCTCCTTAACACCGCTATTACATGAAGTCTTCTTGGAATCTTATGAAAGGGGGACCCTACCGGACAGCATGAGGGAAACTCTGGTCGTCCCAATGCTCAAGCCTAATAAACCCGCAGATAGGTGCGACTCTTACCGCCCCCTTGCTATGCTTAATTATGACGTTAAAATACTTACATCAATTCTAGCTAAGAGGCTATCCAGAGTAATTGGAGACATAATACATACGGACCAGAACGGCTTTGTGCCTGGTCGTAACACGACCATGAATCTGCGCAGGCTCCAGCACATAATAGCTCAAACCGACACAAGCCAGGAATGTTATGCACTACTGTCCTTAGACGCCATTAAGGCATTTGATTCTATTTATTGGGAGTGGCTGGTGGCAGTACTGGAAGGATTCGGCTTTGGCCAGGGGTTCATTAGGTGGATTAAGATCCTGTATAATAAACCGAGAGCACGACTAAAATCTGGGAGATATGTGTCAGAGGCCTGGGACATCTGTAGGGGAACTAGGCAGGGCTGCCCTCTCTCACCCATGCTTTATATCTTAGGTCTGGAGCCCATAGCTATTTACTTTAGAAGGCAGTTTTTTGACGCAGGCATAAGGATAGGCGGGGTAGACCACATTGTTTCTTTATATGCCGATGATGTGCTTATATATGTCAACAACCCTCTTCTTAATGTGCCAACAATGCTGGAAGTCCTAGATAATTATGCGAAGGTCTCGGGCATACAATTCAGCAAAACCAAGTCCTGCCTGTTTCCGCTAGCGGGACTAAAGGGTCGGTCTGCTGAAGAACTTCCTTCGGTAGGCATAAATTGGCAAACCACTTCATTCCGTTACCTCGGGATCCAGATAATGCACACCCCAGAGCTAATGCATGAATGTAACACGAGGGCTGCACTCCCGGGACTACGTAAATCCATGGGTTTCTGGGCTAAGCTACCTCTATCAATGATGGGTAGGGCCTCTATAGTTAAAATGATTGTTCTTCCTAGATTCTTATACGGGTTCCAAAATGTGCACTTCTACATCACTAAACCCTTCTTTCTATTACTTGATGCAATAATCCGGGACTTTTTATGGGGAAGTGGTAGACACCGGGTTGCCCTATCCACATTGGTTCTACCATACAAGCAAGGGGGAATTCAACTACCGAATCTAGAGAAATATTACCTTGCTGCCCAGCTGGGCTTTGTAACTAAATGGCTAGCAGACGAGATCACGTCTGAAACTCCCCTGCTACAGGACATGATATCTCCGGTAAGACTGAAAGAACTGATTTGGGCCCCCCAAAACCTGCTACGCAATGCACCCTTTTTGGTGACCCTGGGTAGGAAAATTTGGCATAGAACCGAGTCGGTCATGCAACTAAAGCAGCCATACTCCCCGGAAATGCCATTAATCTCGGGGCAGGACAAGGCCGATACCGATCTGCATAATATCAGACTTTGGGAAAGGAAAGGGGTATACACTTGGGGAGATCTATACGCTGAGGGAACCTTCCGGGAATTCCCCATGTTGCAAGCGGAAGATGGTATCCCCTCTGGCCAATACCTTTGGTACCAGAAGATTCGAAAAATAGCACGAATAAAATGGGTAACCTGGCCAGAGGAACCGGAAATGGACCCCTTCATAACACTACTATACAATCTCGGAGAAGGCGGGAGGGTGGTGTCCCAAATATACGGTCACCTAATCGACACTCCTAACCCCCGGAGTGCAGTACTTAGGTCTAAGTGGGAAACGGACATGGGACTGGAGATGTCAGATAAGGAATGGGATAGGGCACTGGCGTTCCCTAGGGAGGTCTCTAGAAACCACAGATTTCGACTGATCCAGATAAATGTATTATACCGCACCTACCTAACCCCAAGCAAATTGGCTATATTCAACAATTCTACACAACCGAACTGCACCTGGTGCGGGTCGGATAATGCAAACCTGATCCATATGCTCTGGAACTGCACCAAAACTCAGACCCTCTGGTCAAAAATAAAGCACACGTGTGAAAAGGCGGGTCTGACCAGGTACACATGGACTCCGCAAGAATGCCTTTTGGGAACCTACCCCAGACTAGCTAAATTCAAGCACTCAGTTAAACTGATGGACTTAGTGTGCATATTGGCAAAAAGAACTATGGCCATGTCATGGAAAAAGCCCACAGGTCCGATCTTCACGGTATGGCATAAAGAACTTGAGAAATGGGCGAACGCCGAAACAAGGGCCTGGGAGGATAGCATAGCCAGATCTTCCGAAGACTCGAGCATGGCACTAACTGCATGGAAAGACACCATGGTAAAACTGTTCCACTCTCCAGACGACAAACCTCCTTGAATAACTCGCCAGGGCGAATAGCAGATCCATGCGGCCAACTAAGTTACTTGGAACTAAACCACCACGGCCCAAGAAGGCTCCTGAACTGGTTTTGCCCCCCCCCCATAACCCAAACATCCACCCTGTCGGAGACCAGCAGAACATTGTTCAAGACGACTAAGGAGACGGTTAAAGTTAATTTGTTGTTTGTAGTTACTGTTTAAGATGCGGCTGTACTATGTGGAAATTTGCTCATTTGATATTGACAGATGCATCCGCTGATGGTGTTGTTTTGTAACCCGAACTAAATGCCAATAAACAAATTTCAAAATAAATTAGATAAGAAAATATAATCAATGGTAGATTTTGAGGTGCCTCTTTCCCAGGTGCTCATAGGGGGAATGTCACCTATGATCGCACCATTTACCATCTTTAAACCATGATCTTCCATAAAAGAGGTCCATCTTGCACCCTCACGATTCTTGTTCCTTTTATTGGAATGAAAGCAATAAAGGTTCAGATCACCCATTAACAATATTCCAGAGACATTATTTTGGGCAGAGATGTGTTCGAAGATAAGGGAAAGAGCATCATAAAAGCTGTTATCAGTAATGCCCACTGGATTTCTATAAAGATTAATAAGTGCATATGTCTGTGAGTTAAAGGAGATCTTAACCAGTTGCATGAATTTGTTTGGTGCTTGCCAGGGGGAGATTTTCAGACCCCTACTCGCTTTCACTGCTACTAACAGACCAGCTGTAGGTCTACCTTTACCACCATGGACTGCTGGCAGTAAACTAATCTCATGATCATCCCATATAGGGGGATTTATTAACCACGTTTCTTGTAAAGCTACGATGTCATAACTATTCAACCCGTTGTCTAAACTCCACTGCAGATGAGAGTAACCTCTAGTGTTCCAACTAGCAAGTGAAAGTTCATTGGTGGAGATAGTTGCTCGTGGTTATGAACGGGTATTAGATACAACACTGGGGTCTAATGGTGATTGTTTAGTACAAACATTGCAGGCACATGAAGGTTCAGAAGTAGTGCCAACAATAGATTTATTACCATCAATCTCCTCAGATTGCTGTCGTGCTGGGTCTTGAGCTAACAAAAAGCCAATATTAAACAATTGCAGACCATTAGAATCCCTTTTAGAATCATAATTGTTTGGGAGAATGTTTTAATATTTGTTTGCAAACCGTTAATTAAGATACACCTTCATTCAAAGTGAGGCTTCAAATTGTCCAATTGCTCACCGTTCAATGCAGCTTACGACATACATACCTTTTGCCACTGCCATCCTCCTTTTCTGGCTTCTATGCCCACCAATACCACTGTTCATCTTAAACCAAAGTCAGATACACAATAATGCTCATGTATGATTTTAAATTAAAAAGAGCATTCACCCATATAGAAGAGTTCATCAAGACACACTGGCAGTATTTCTTTTCCTTCTTGGAATTTCTGCTGAAGGCTGCAAACACGTGGCGGCTATTTTTAGTAAGCCCATCTATCTGTTTTGACTCATGTAATTGTCCACCATCCTTAATCTGCCAGGAATACAAGCAACCAATAAAAAGAAAAGCAGCTCTCCATGATCTTCTGGACACCTAACACATCACAATGCTCAATACTTATCCAACTCACACCAAAGGCAGCACTCCTGACGTTGCATTCCCATACATCAACTGCCTCCCACATACAACTTAACTGGGCTGACTAATCCATACTTATCAATTTCGAGCACTCAAAGCCCTCCCATCGAGGTAAACTGAAACCAATAAAAGCACACCAATGCTCATTCGAAAACGTCCCACTCGAAGCATTGGAAGAAAACCTCACCATCCTGGTATCCACACTCACTCCTTCAGTCAGCGACAGCATCCTTCTTTACCAGCTCCACTGGTAATGATTCTGGCAATATCTGTGTACCACTGAGACCACCAATCAACAAAGCAAAACCATCTTCATCACTGTCCTCGATTGCCTGCTCCTCCTCCGCCCATCTTCACACAACGTGCCTCGTTCCTCGCCCTTGTTGGGGTGGGCGGTCGGGTTTGGCACCTCTCTCGGTCCTCTGCCGGGTGATGTGTGGGTGTCTGCAGGGCAGCGGTCCTCACCTCTGTGCCTAGCAGTCTCACGTGCTCAGCTTCCACTGCCCCTCGGAGCGCGGGCGGATCCTCAGTGGGCCAAGGCCGCCATTTTGCATGTGGCGGTCCTGTGCCTCTTCCTTGCCTCGTTTCAGGTCTTCCCGACCTCTGATTTTGTTCAGGCTTTTGCCAGTGCGTGCCCTGGATCCTCCGGGTACCATCCCTTCGATTTGTTCAGGTTCTCCTGCTGTTTTTCAGCCGTTCGTAAGGATTATGTAGCGGATCACCTGGGAGCTCTGGGTGACTCGCTCACTCTCGCATGGCCGCCAAGCCACGCCCCCTTTCATTGGGTATAGTTATCTGACGGCCCCACCTTAGACCATCACTAAATTGATAAAGGCAAAAAAAGATATAATCTCATCAATAGATAATTGGCTAATGGAACATGTACTGGGCAGCATCACATTGAGAGAGTGGATTGGTTGGCATTTGTCTTACCAACCTTGAGCGCTTGGCAGGTCATCAGCACATGAGCAAAAATTGGAGTAGGGCGAGAGAAACCAAGGAACTGTTTTCTTTCAATTGAAAAAGATACCATCCCTTATTTCCTAGGCCACAAGCCGGAGGATGGAGCTTTGTACTTGTCAGTGTCGGGCACCTCAGTTATGGGAACCTGTCTGTGTCTGGTGCTAATGACTAGACTGTGTCTTCTAATTATAGGTCACATGTGAGAAGACAATGTGCCTCAATATATGGTTGGCGGTAACACGCCAGTGCTAGCAGCAGATTGCCGCCAAACCTGTATTACCGTTACCGTTACCACCACCTGATATCCTGGTGCGATATCGGGATATCACAAGACGTAGTAGTTCACTAATCCGATAGGACTCTATGGGGATGGGAACCCTGAAGCACTGTCACTGTTAGTAACGGTGCCGGTGCTTCAGTGAAAAACCTACCAGTAGGGGCCTGAACTCCTGGCATGTCAGGCCTAATAGTATTTCAGTGACCCCTACCGGCAGACTCGTTGTGAGCCGGTCCAAAAAGGGTGCCGGTAACTTGTTACCGGTACCTGTATTTCCGATCCGGGTCACTTGTAATGAGGACAATGGGCCTGCCTCATTATGAGTTTGGCGGTAGCCATGCCGCTATTGGTGACATGGCTGCCTCCAGAACCGGGTCCGGGTTCCATGAATGGGGAATTACCAGGCCATTCCGAGTTTGGAGGGCCTGGTAATTCCTCCCTCAGGGAACCCGGGCCCGAATCTTCCCCATTCCCATTGAAGCCCCATTAGGGCTCAATGGGAATGGGAGAGGGAGCTAACAACGGGCCGATTACGACCGGCCCGTTTTTTAGCTCCCTGGTCCCCTCGCGGGACCCGGTAAGGACGCCTGGTTTTTACCAGGTTTTACCAGGCATCCTTACCGGGTCCCGCGAGGGGACCTCGTAATCAGGCGGAATGGGAATAACGGGTCCGCACCCATTAGCGGACCCCGTTAACCTATTCCGTCTAACTCGTAATTTTCAGACCTGTAGCAGCATGTCAAAATGGGCCAGTATTTTAGCGAGAGTGGGCCTCTTTAATTAGCTGGTTCAGTATGCGACTAGTAGTTTTGAAGAGTGGTACTGAACACATCTTTTAAAAAGTGGAATTTGCAACACGTTTTACCAAAAAGTGCCCCCTTAGGTATATTTATCAAGTACCATAATATAAACAACCATAAAACAACTATTTGAAAACCTTTCCCTTACTGATTCGGCCATCATAGGCATCACATTGTAAGCAGCCCCACTGCTTGTTTCGGTTTTGAGAATAATGTTCTGATGCCCGCAGCATTACTCTCAATAGATTAACTGCTACCACTGGCCCTCGGGTCATTGACCTTCATTAGCCTTTGTTTAAAGCCCTACACGCCCTTCACGCCTTCACACCCCAGGAAGGTGAGCACCCAGCATGCGCACATTGTCATGCAGTTTGGGAAAGCACCCGGTGTCCCTGCCTCTGGTGCCTCTGGTGAGCTGGTGTGAAGGTAGCCCAGCTGTAGCCCCCGCCTCTGACGCCCCTTCATCCTCCTCCCGCGGTGTGCAGCTGCTGCAGGAGCCCTGGGTTGCCGACGCTGTGAAAACAATGCTCCTGGAATGATCTGGCCCACCTGACTGCCTGCTGTTGCTTGATTCCGGGGGAGGGGCCGTGGGACTGGCAGTGAGCTCACTGCCAGCAGCTCATCTTTCCTGGGGCTGGAGCAGACCGCTTCCAGTGAGAGGGACTTGGGGAGGCTCACACTATCGGGGAGCTGCAGAGCCAAGACCTGCAGAGTAGCCCGTCTGCTCCTTGCAGGATTACATGCATGCAGACAAAGGGTAAACTATTCGGCTTCGAGTAATAATTAATTAATTATTCGGCTGCACTCCGAATAGCTAATTTCAGCCGGAATTCGGCTGAATAATTACTCGAAGCCGAATTTCGGTACACCCCTAGTCTAAATGCATGTTTTGACCTGGTGTTGGTGTTTCTTCATTGTGAGCGCATACATCTGCGTTGTGTCTATTGTACTCATGTGTGTCAGGTAGCACGAAGTTCAATAACTCTCACATCTTTAATTACATCTGTTTCATTTCTTCTTGTATTTGTCTGAGATAAGGTCGATATGGTTGCCTTAGTGCATAGCATTTTCACCTTTATGGTATTGGGATGGGGGAGACAGTCACTATGAATGACGTTTTCATCTGTCTCTCAACAAGCATATACTTGATGGGTTAGTACACCCATCTTTAGCAGGTTATTTATTTGTCCCTCACTTTAAGGGGACATGAATGTATACAATCAGTCTTATTTTCTTCTACTTAACCACCACTGGAAGACTCAGATCAAATAGTTTAGGAGTGAGCATAAAATACATTTTAGTTTTAGAGAAAAGTAGGATATGCTATTTCTGAAATAAGCATATTATTTCAGACCATTAAAATCCCCTTTAGAATCATAATTGTTGTGGAGAATCTTTTAATATTTGTTTGCAAACCGTTAATTAAGATACACCTTCATTTAAAGTGAGGCTTCAAATTGTCCAATTGCTCACCGTTCAATGCAGCTTACGCTATATACACCTTTTGCCACTGCCAACCTCCTTTTCTGGCTTCTATGCCCACCAATACCACTGTTCATCCTAAACCAAAGTCAGATACAAAATAATGCTCATGTATGATTTTAAATTGAAAAGAGCATTCACCCATATAGAAGAGTTCATCAAGACACACTGGCATTATTTCTTTTCCTTCTTGGAATTTCTGCTGATGGCTGCAAACATGTGGCGGCTATTTTTAGTAAGCCCATCTATCTGTTTTGACTCAAGTAATTGTCCACCAACCTTAATCTGCCAGGAATACAAGCAACCAATAAAAAGAAAAGCAGATCTGCATGATCTTCTGGACACCTAACACATCACAATGCTCATTACTTATCCAACTCACACCAAAGGCAGCACTCCTGACGTTGCATTCCCATACATCAACTGCCTCCCACCTACAACTTAACTGGGCTGACTAATCCATGCTTATCAGTTTCGAGCACTCAAAGCCCTCCCATCGAGGTAAACTGAAAACAACAAAGCACACCAATGCTCATTCGAAAACGTCAGCGAGAGCATCCTTCTTTACCAGCTCCACTGGGCTCTAATAGCTCTGGCAATATCTGTGTACCACTGAGACCAGCAATCAACAAAGCAAAACCATCTTCATCATGGTACACAAAAGAACTCATTGACAGTTGAAGGTGCAATCCGCATACAAGAAACATTCTAGAGGTAAACAAAATCAGAATAAGATGACATCATTTTGAAAAACATCTGCTCAGTCTGTCGGACCCCATCACCTCAGCCAAAGTACATTAATACATAGCATCCATAGAAAAAGCCTCCAACAAGAGCCGAGCCCTTGTTGAGGCCATCAAACACTGCATCAGCTCACTACGAAATGCTATCAATACGTTCTTCACAGAGAAAATAGACAATATCTGTTGCCATATTGATAACAACCTAACCATCATAGACACCCCTCTCATACCACCATGCCATGTCCCAAGATTGTCAGAATTCAAGACCCAAACACTGAAAGAACCTTCAATAATCCTCATGTCTCTCACGGCCATCTCCTATGAGGATGACTCATTGCTTCCATCCAAAAGAACATTAGAGACAGAAGATTTCACTTGTCTCCTCCACACTATCAAACCAAAGCCTCACTCATGCAAGGCATCTTGCCTGATGTATTGAAAACTACCCAGATCCTACCCCTACTAAAGAAGCCCACTCTTGGCCCAAACAACCTAGCAAACTAACCGTCATTGTCACCTCAGATTTCAAATTCATTTCCAGGCCTGGGACTCTCCAACCTGTATGGTGGCCACCTCCTCCTGGCAGGTGTCCCAGCCTCTACTGTAGCTACTTTTACTTTAAAAGCTGTCCATATTGCTGCAGCAATCTGAACTATAGAAAGTTAACCAAATTTCCCTAACTCTCAAGAAACTGCATTGGTGACCTAATCAAGCTCACATCAAATTCAACACTATCCCCATCCCCTAAAAATCTGTAATATCCACGTCACCATAATAGCTAGCCAAAAATGTCACCATCCTGCAGACCAAAACACAAACAGGAGTCAAAATGTAGCGAGACTGGAATCCAAGAAGTGCAAGAAGGAGAAGCCCAGAAAATGAGCATTCTTCTGCTATGCTCCAATGTTCTCAAACAATCTTCCTGCTAACATCAAGCCAGCTCACTATCTCCTGTGATTCAAGAAAGATCCTAAAGCATGAGGCCAAGGACAGTTTATCAACAAATGAGGACCACAGTGTTAGGTAAAGTTTGTATGCAGTACCCTCTGGGAATACTACAGACAACTAAGATTACAGGTATAGGCAACCCAACCTTTGCTATAAGCTAGTACTACACAGTTTTGGTAGAGTGTTGAGCAGCCAGGCTTACCTCAAGAGGGGAAAGGTGAGCTGTAGTGGAGTTACACAAAGATGCATAGTTACAGGTATTTAAATAAACTCTCACACTCAAGGTTTCTTGCATAAACAATTAATAATGTATTTATCAGCCAGTTATAAAGCCTTCTTCAGAAGGGAGCAATAGAATAGTAACACAAAAATATACTTTAATACTGTAAACTCTGAGTTTCTGGATCAGACAAGGCCCTTTTGGGATGGCCCACAGACACAACCTACACCCACAGATGACTTCAGTAACAAGGGTGCTGGGGACATTATTACCTTACTGTTGGAATACAGAATACTCTTTAAAAAGTAAGTAAAAGGCAAAAGCTTTGAGAAGAGTCATTCAATTCAATAGGCTAAGCCAAAGTCAATAGGCCAAAGTCTTTGTATAGGATGCAGCCCTTCTGGTAAGTAAATGAAAAAGTCTTTGCACAAGTTCTTAGGAGTCTTTGAGAACAAAAAGAATCAAATGTAGGGCCACACGCTGATTAGACTTGTGAGTTTCAGAAGTTACAAACACTTTCCACAGTAAGAGGTAAGTTCTCTTAGACTAGTTTTTACAGTACCTTAGTAAAGAAGAAAAAGATGCAGCTGAAGACTTCTGTTCCTGTACAGCTCTGCAGATCTCACTGTTCCTGGGCCTCAGTCGTGGGGACAAGAGGGAGGACGTTGGGCGACTCCTGCACTGCACTGGCACGGTCAAAGCTGACAACCGGCAAACTTTAAATTCAGTGGCTGTTTCGCATTTCAGCTGCTTGCGGTACAGCAAATAAGCTTGTTTCCTGGCTGTCAAGGTGGACTTTCCTCACATCTGAGGTCCCGCACTTGACTGAGTGGGTCAGCCTTGGTCAGTCCTGCTTTGTGGGAGTCTGGAGGATCTTCCAAAACTTTTAGGCCAGCTCAAAAGCAACCCACACAATCTGGTTTCCCTCTCCCTGGCTCTATGGTTTCCTACAGCAACTCTGAGGAAATTCAACGAGCTCCGAGGTGGGTGTCCAGGTGGCTTACTTGGGAGTTGATTGGTCCTACCAACTCAAAGGAAGAAGTCGTCCTTTGCAGGGATTCTCTGTCGAACCGAGGTTGGCGATTCAGACCTGCAGCAGGGCTTCACCGGGCAAACCAACAGTCCAGGAGTTGCAGCAGCCGTCCTCTTCAAGCTCTTCTTCGGTTCCTTTGTCCAGTGGTCGACTCTGCCTTCCAAGCCAAGAGACTCGCCTTTTATTCAGTTCTCTCCCATTCATTCCAGCCTAGCTGCCACTCACACAGCAGGGAAGCCATCCTTGCCGAACAGTCAGCCAGTCAATCACCACCGAGTGCATTTGGGTCTTTTAGGAGACTAAGTACAGGGAGTTTCAGGCACCTCCCTCACTTCCTGCCTACCCCAGACACTCTGGAGCCAGAGGCGGGTTTCCCTCCTGAAGCCCGCCAAAGGCAAATGAACAAAGAGACCAAACCTTGTTTTGCGCACAGAGAAAACCCTGAGAAGGACCTTTCCACAAAGAAATGGTGAAAAAAGAAGACCGGGAACCATTTTAACAAAGGAGGCTCAGGCACGATCTAATATGGCTCCCGCGATTTAACGTTACCAGAACTGCGAACAGTTCGTGATCGGGGTAAATCATGGTAGTTCATTGTAAAACCACTGCCACCAGCCATTCTGAGAGGAAAGGGTAACATTTGACTGTTACATGAGTAACTAGACACAGGGCATACTAAGTAATCCCTCCAGCACTCTATTGTAAGATAGGGTGTTCTGGGTCTATAAATGTACAGGACTAAGTGAAGTCAATTTCACTCCACAGTTCTGGGAAACAGTAGTTGATCCCAGAGAAGGTATTTAAACCTTGGGAAATCTGAAACACTTCCCTTTGGCACTGCACTGAAGGTGCTTTGTGACACAATTGTAAAAGATGAGGCCTATGGAGTTGATTAGATTCCATAACCAAAATGAGACACAGTGTATAAACTCACATCAAATTAGGTAAAAAAATCAAGTCCTCAAAATCCGGCAAAGTTGCAGAGGGTCTCTAAGGTACAGGGAATTGGCACATTTTTTGGAATTCTCCCTAACACTCGCCCCCCTGTCCCCCAGACTATGGGACAGGAGGATTTAATCCACCCCTGGATGAATCTCCTTACTCCAGTCGGTCATATTTTCTGGAGACACCATCAGCATTTTGGTGATTACACCCTGACCTGTGTTCAATGGTAAAATCAAACTGCTGTAGGCTTATTGACCATCTTAACAATTTAGGATTCTCCCCCTTCATCTGCATTAACCATCTCAAGGGTTGGTGGTTTGTCTGAATCACAAAAGTAGATCCATACAAGTATGGTCTAAACGTTTTCAAAGTTTTTCAGTTTCCTTCAGCTTTCTGCTGATAAAGCAGATTAGGTGTTCCCTGTCTTTCTCATCCAGCTGACTCAGAACTGCACCTACACCTTTATTGAAAGCATCTGTCTGTACAATAAAGGATTGGCTGTAGTCAGGAGCTCTTAAGAATGGTGCTTGACAAAGGGCTTTCTTAAGTCCTTCAAATGCCTTAATGCACTCCTCATTCCACCTGACCTTCTTGGGGAATTTGGGTGAGCAGCTCACATTTAAGGGAGAAGCAATGGTCCAATTGTTCTTTATGAAATTCCTATAATACCCAGTGAGGCCTAGGAAGGCTCTCACTTGGGTTTGAGTATTAGGGGTGGCCCAGTCTTGTACAGCTTGTACTTTGCTAGGCAATGGGTTTATTTCACCTCCTCCTACCTCATGTCCAAGGTAGACCTCTTTTCTCTGACCAATTTGACACTTGCTGCCTTTATGGTCTGATTGGCCTGCTCAAGAGCCTGCAATACATATCCAAAGTGGTCAATATGCTTTTTCCAACTAGGGCTGAACACTGCAATGTCATCCAAGTATGCCATGCAGAAGTCCTCCATCCCATTCAGAGCATGATTCACCATCGTTTGGAATGTAGCAGATGCATTTTCTAATCCAAAAGGCATAACCTTAAACTGGTAGAGGCTGGATGGGGTAGAAAATGCAGTTTTCTCCTTGGCATGGTCTGTCAGATCTATTTGCCAATAGCCTGAGTTTAGGTCAAATGTACTGAGGTACTTGGCTGAAACAAGCTTGTCCACCAGTTCATCTGTCCTAGGTAAAGGATGGGCATCAGTCTTCGTGACTGCATTAAGGGCTCTATAGTCCACACAGAATCTCAACTCTTTGGATCCTGCCTTTGGTACTAGCACAACTGGACTAGACCAAGGACTTGTAGATGGCTCTATCACCCCGTGATCAAGCATCTTGTTGACCTCTTCCTTTATGTGGGTTCTTACGTAGTCTGACATTCTGTAACCTCTGCTTTTAACAGGTAAACAGTCACCATTGAGAATCTCATGCTGGCCCCAAGGGGTCAAGCCTGGTGATAGTGAAAACAGTGGGACAAACTGATTTAACAGAGCTTTGCACTCCTCCTGTTGTTCCAGTGTCAGATCAGAAGACAGATTAACCCCTTCTATATTTCCATCTAAAGGTTGTCCCCTGTGGAGGTCAGTTAGAGGCTCACTCTCCTCCTCCTCCTGATCAGAGGCTGTACGCAAAGCTCCCAGGTCTGGTCTAGAGACATAGGCCTT